>NW_012267217.1:2510930-2604057 GCF_000151885.1 Dipodomys ordii
ATAGACATTTGCCTAAGTCAAAACATGACTGCTAATCAGAGGTCTATAATACAAATTGACAATTTTTTGTGTGACCTTCCAAAGTTTTCTAACCTGTTTAGATTTCAGTTCCTCTAGTCTATGATAAGAAAAAAAATCACAAGATTCTGTTTAAGAAGTGACTGGGATATGTATGATACATATCCAGCATGCTTGGGATGTGTTGTAGTCTGTATTAATAGTGTAAAGAAGTACTGTTTGATCACTAGTCTTAAAGACAACTACCTCTGCATTGTTCTCTCTCTCTCTCTGTCTTTGTGTGTGTGTGCGTGTGTGTGTGTGTGTGCACATGTGGGTCTTGGGGCTTGAATTCAGAACCTGGGTGCTGTCCCCAAGCTAATTTGCTCAAGACTAGTGTTCTACCACTTGTGCCACATCTCTACTTACAGCTTTTTGGTGGTCGATTTGAATTAAGAGTCTCATGGACTGGCCTTCCTTCCCAAGCTGGCTTTGAACTGTGATCCTCAGATCTCAGCCTTCTGAGTAGTTAGGATTACAGTGTGAGCCACCAGTGTCCTGCCACATTGTTCTTTTATTAAATAAACTGTGTGGAAGAGAGTGAGAAGAAAGTGAAGAGTGGAAGAAAGAGAGTAAAAGAAAGGCTTTTTTTTTATCATTTACTTCCCCAGCAGTGTGGCACAGGTCCCACAAACAGAATTACAATGAGAACTATAACATGTTCCCTAAACACACTGGGGTTTTTCCCCTGCATTTTATTGTATCTTCTTAAGTTCTATTCAGAAAAATATATGATATGTAATAAGCAACTTGGCAACCATTTTTCTTTTGCGATTCTGATTTTTAAAAGTCAAAACACAATTTGAAAGAAATCTACCTCACTATCACATGCATCTGAATATATTTAAAGCTCCCAGACTTTCACTTGTCAGGTTCAGCACTGGAGTAGGAATGTAGACCATGTCACCCTAATTTTTGAGATAAAGCAATTTCTCTCTTCTAGTTTTTGGGTTTGAAGTCAGAGCCCCATGCTTGATAAGCAAGTGGTCTTACCATGCCTCATGTGTAACTGGGACCTGGCTTATTCGTTGAAATGGGGTATCACTAACATTTCACACAGGCCAGCTTCAAACTATGATCCTCCTGATCACTGTAGTTTAAGAGCTGGATTTATAGACATGCACTACCATTCCCAGCCCTAAGAAACCAACTCTCTTTATGTATGATAAGGAAAACATTAGTCAAGCCTGGAACTCAGCATTTCACAGAACCAGAGTTATACATGTAAATTACACATGTAAAGTACACATGAATTAATTAATTCATACAACTTGTATGGTATGAAAACTTCCCAGGAGAAAGTGTAAAACAATAGGCATTAGTAAGAAGCAAACAAAAATCCTCTTTATAATCTAAACTTTAAATGTTAGGTGGAAAAGAATTCCTACAGATACATTTCGAAGAATATAATCAAAGATTACAAACTACAGAATAATCTAGGAACAAATTGTCATGCTTAAGTTAACAGAGAGAAGAAATAAGTGAATCATACTGGAAAAACATGGCCAGTGTAGAAATATAGAGACTCAATATAGATACTCAAATGGGTAAACTTATTGTGTTTTGAAATGAAAAAGCAGAATAGAAAAGTAGAGATTATAAAAATACTCAGGCAGTTTGGAAATAAATGAAAGGAATCTATAGAGTTGAGAATTTTAATTAGAAGCTTAATGGATCATATCAAATTAGACTCCTATAAAGACAGAATAAGAGAACTAAGTGGTAAGTAAAGGCACTATCTTAGAGCAGCCAAAAGCCAGAGAAGTAGAAAATAATGCAAGTTTGAAAATAGCACAACGAAACACATTGAGGAAAACAGAACAAGAGCCCTGCTGAAATGGTTTTAGGAATGGGGAAAGAGAGGAAAGGAGAGTGATAGAGGGAGTAAGATTTACTGGAATGCATTGTAAACATGTATTTACTTTGTAAACATCATAAAACTCCCCCTCCATACAACTAATGAAAGCTAACAAAAAGACAGAAAATAAAAGGAGTAGAACTTTAAAAAACAGTTAAGTTCCTCAAATATAACATGGATTTATTAGATCACTAGGCAATTCATATCTTATGTATCTTTCCAAGAAAATAAAAGCTCATGTCTACACAAATGTTCATGGAGGCCAAATTATAACCATATATCACAAGCCAAGTGTCCATCAACTAGTCAATTTATAAACAAATATATGTTATGACAGAATTTTGCTACCCACGTGAGTCCTGACAGATGCTATAATCTAGATAAGAATTGACAACATTATAATACTAAAGAAAGTCAAAGATCCATATATTAAATGCTACCATTTATATTTAATTTCTGGAATAAATACATCTACAGAAACAGATTAGTGGTTGCCCATGGTTGAATGGGATTGAATGGGAATAGGGGAGAAAGGCTCTTTTTTTTTTTGTCTTGTTGTCATGGGGCTTGAACTCAGGGCCTGGACACAGTTCCTGAGCTTTTCTGCTCAAGGTAACTGCTCTGTCATTGAGTCACAGCTCTACTTCTGTCCTTTCTGATGATTAAATAGAGGAAAGAGTCTCACACATTATTTTACCTGGGTTGGCTTCATTCTGCAATCTTCAGATCTCAGTCTCCTAAGTAGCTTGGATTATAGGCTGGAACCACTGGTGCTGGACTTTCTTACAATTTTATATTTTATTTTATTTGGAGGTATAATCTACTAGTGTCACTATTGGTTTTCATGCTCAAGTTGCCTCATACTTATCCAGAAGAAGCTCTTAAAAGCTTTTGACATCACCATAACACAAACGGCATAATTCAAAGACATATTTACCTCATTTTATACATTTTCTGCTCAGCCAGTACTCCTGGTAACCTTTATTGAACACAGGGCACCAGGTGATCATTCTCTCTGGAGTTTTGCTCTTCTTTCTTTCATTCCGTAGATAGAACTAGGAAATATCTGTGTGCACTTTGCACACGTGCACACCCACCCCCCACCGCCTCCATCACCACCACCTATATTTATTTCTAAATCTATACCTGTATGCTGAAAATTCTCAGTTCACACAAGTACCTACAGTTCCAATCTAACACCATAGGGTTTCATTATACTGTCTCCTTTTTTATATTTATATCTCAATTCTCTGCCATGAGAAACCCAGCTCCCCACATCTTCAGTATATTAACCTAGATTCTTACACCACTGATCATAGCCAGGCCCCTAACCCCAAGCATAGCTGTAGTTTTATTTAACTTACCTCTTCTTCAAGGTCATGACCCCACTCAGTAGCCATCCTTGCTTGTACCTGGCTGCCTGCATGGGATGAACACTAAGGAAGGAGAATAATGAGAAAATGCTGTTGCATTTATTTACTTTCTGCATAATGAACAACAGAATTTTCTGTTTCTTCCTCTTCTATGCTATATCATTATCCCTCTTCTCTCTCCCCCTCTCTCTTTCTCTCTCTCCGAATCATTTTGTCTCCCCCAATTTCTTATATCTGCCCACTGGTAAGTACAGTTAACAAGTACTTCTCCCTTCAACCCAAATTTCTCTTCCATTTCCATTTCCATGTCCCTTGCCTGGATTATTTTTTTCCCTGATTTCTAGTGTTATCTTTCTAGCCATTGTACTGTTCTATGAAGGAAGAAGAATGATAGAAGAGGCATACAGTTATCACTTCATTAACAAGCAACTGGTATCATTTAGAATGAATGTGAGCTGTTGTAGATACTTCCACTAATAAGCCAGGTGACTTAGAGGAGTTATATGAGTTCTCTGTCTTTTTATTTATAAAATCAGACAAGTATGCCAGTTGATAAGATATGATGAAACAATCCAGATAGCATTTTTAAAACAATTCTTAGAGCTAAGTGTTCTGGTTTCTGCAATTATTGTGATTTCTTTAAATTAGCAAATAGAAAGAGCCTTCCTGGAGGAGGTTATCCTAAGCCAAACTTCAAAGAATGAGAATGATAAACTAGTTGACAATAATAATTAAAAGGATAGAGTACATGCTATTTGTGGAGAATAATAGTGGCTTGCAAATATTTCTAGATGTACATTTCAAGGTAGTGAATGGTCTTGGGGACAAAGCTAGGTAGAGTCAGGGAAATTAGGTAAACCAAGGTCACAATAGAAGTCATTTGAAGGGATGTATAAATTATGCAGATGCAAATAGCATTAACTACTCTGCTTTCTTCTATTACATAAATACAAGAAATTATTTTGTCATATTTATTAGCTTCTCCATGTGTTTGGTATGTTGCTATGGAATAAGGGAAGAAAGATGTGAAACTACATAAAATTAGATGTTAGATAACATATTTCAATTCGTTTCTATCTTTTCTGATTATATGTATGAGGTAGTAGATTTAAAATCTTCTGCACTTCAGAAATAGGAGGAAGAGAATACCAATCAGAAAGGAGCTGAGGTCTTAACATTAAAATGTGTTTTACACCATATTCATTACATTTGTAACTGACCCATATAATAGGTTGACCATGTGTATAGCCGTTATTAATTCAGACTGTCTACAGCATTAGGGTGAAGTAAGATGTCAAAACCATTTAGTAAAATCTACATTCTGATTAAGAATATGTATGCTGAGTTATTCATCCATTCAAAGTAATCATAAGAAATAATAATAATTCAACATAGGTTTATATAACATTCTTAATCATCAGAATCCAGAGCATTTGGTAAACTAAAATTATTCTAGTCATCAGACATAGCAATAAGAGTACTGGGAAAAACACAAACTATAGAAACCTGACAAAATCTTCACTTTGCAAGTGTCAAAATACATGGTTTAAAATACTGTGAATTCAAATTAATGATCTTGTTTATATACAGAATAGAATCTTAGAATCACAGCATCTTAATAAAACAAGAAGGGACCTTGGCAATCACCTCTTCTAACCACTTCATTGTTTAGATGAGGAAACAAATTCCTATGGGTTAGATTTCCTTCTAGGTACCACTAAATTTCAATATTATTACAATGTTATTGCTTGCAAAAATATCGTATTATGGGCTAAAGTGATAGGAGAGTGTATATTATTAAATTTCTCTTACCACTATCACTGAATTCAGAAATTCAGATTCTAAGAGTTCCACCGGGATACTATTAATTGAAAGCCAGAAACATGTTTATAGCAGAGATTTGTTAGTATAAAATTGAGGAGCTCTTCTCTTCATAATCCCCTCCTCCTCATTCCCATGTTGCTTTCCTAATTGTGCAAATGTGCTTGGAAGAGTTGATGACAAGCCCCCACCATCGGGGGAACTAGAGATCATCCAAAATACACAGTGCCCATAGATTGTCCATGCATCTAAACCAGTGTCTGCTACCTGCAAACTGAGTATCCTTATTTGAAATGCTTGGAATTAGAAGTGCTACTGACTCTGAATTTATATTGGAAATATTTGTATAAACTTAATCATGTACTTTAGGGGTGGGATTCAAGTGTAAATGCAAGGTTTTTGATGATCTATGTAGATGTAGTCACACAACTTGAAAGTAATTTTACAGAACATTTTAAGTAATCATGTGCACCAATTTTCTAGTTGCATTATTATGTTAGTGTGCAAAATGTTTCTTACTTTGTAGTATTTTAAATGTCAGAGTTCAGGATTAGGGATGGTCAATCTCTATTTTCATGTACATATTAATCCTGTTCTGTTAAGTGTAGACACCCTGACAATCTGAGAAATATCCAACTACATTGAACAATTTGAGATAATTTTGTCCTGCCCCCTGCCTTATTATCTTTTTTAAGACAAATGTTCAAGTTATTTTATGAGCTACTGGTAATGTTTTGGATTTTATATTCTCTTTTCCATTTAACTTGCACATCTGGATAATCTCTATCTTCAAATTCACAGTCCATAATTCTTTTTATGTCTTGACCACACTAACACATAGATTTAGTTTTTCTTAAACTCTGGGTATTTTTTAAATCTCTATCTTATTTAATTTTTCATGATCATCATTTGTTTCTTAGGTGCTTTATAGCTACATTTTTTTTCTTAAATAACAGATTAAGAAATCCCAAAGAACATATATTTCATATTTCATTGATATCTGCTATCCTGTTAAGGACTTTTTAAGTCCTCAATAAACACATTTGGCATCACAGCATGGACATTCTAGACCTTGCTTAGCTGAAGTCTGTCTATCTAGTACCAAGTTCTTAAAAATCAACCTTCTGCTGGGAGCCGGTGGCTCATACCTGTATTCCTAGCAACTCAGGAGACTGAGATATGAGGATTGCTAGTTAAAGACATCTCTGGGCCTATTACATACTGTGATTTGATTGCTTAATTATGCTCCCCAAAGGTCAATATGTCAAAGTACCAGTCTCTAAGTGGAAGTATTTGATGGCATTGTAGACCATTTAGAGGTGAAACCTTATGGGAGGTCTTTCAGTCATTGGAGGCTGTCTTCAAAAGGACTTTGGGGCTCTTGTCTTTTCTGTTTTGTCTTTCTCTGCCTTAGTTTAGGGTGTGCCCATTCACGCCATCATGGGCTCTTGTGGTAAAGTTTTCACCATCAGCTATCCTCATCAGAGATTTAGTCCATGGGGCTGCCTGAACTTAAGAGTTTGCATATCCACCACCGTGAGCTTTTAAATAAGCATCTCTACTTCATAAGTTGCTTGCATATTTTATTATAACTATGGAAAGCAGAATGATAAACTTTTGTGCTTAACCACCTTGTGTCGTTTACAGAGAAACTTGCCCATGCATGGTCCAACAAAACATGTTATTGTTCAGTTTGTGATACAACTTATGTTAGATTTTGATCATTAACTTTTAGTCACTTTTGAGTAGCTATCTTTCTAATAAAGAATTACAAAATAAGCATTGCTCTTGTTATACATTTTCTACACAGAGAGTACCCAAGAGGTAAAATATTGGCATGTAAAATTAAAGGAATAAAAAATGCATAAGCTTTTTAATGTATAGATAAAAGAAGAATTCAATGTCTTCTTCATAAAAGATTCGTTTTCTAAGAAACAGCTTCAATTAAAAATAGCTGATAAATAAAAACACAGAGAATTTTAAAGCATTTTGACAAAAGGTTTAATAATTTAGCAGCATTTTCTTCTTTTCCCTTGAAAGGATGAATACATGTAAAACTAATTTACTTAAATGTGATCATGTAGCACTATAGAATTGTTTTTGAAATGAATAAGATACTGACAGTACTTTATTGAATAAGATCAAGGACTTTAAATAAACCAAGAAAAATGAAATTTCAAGTATTGTGGAATAAAATCAAGTATATGATTGAAAGATAATTTTCCAAGGATATATTTGAATGGTAATAAAGTATTTAGAAAAGATCACTTATAACTACAGAAAAAATCACTTCTATAATTCTAGGAGCTTTGTAAAGTGGGCAGAAAAATACTTAGAGAATCATTAAAAATGTAAATTGTTAAGCCAAGAAATAAAGATTTAGACACTTATGCAAACAATTTAAAGAAAGATTGTTGATAACACTAATTTAGAAGAAATGTCTCCTGGAAAGCCTGCATCCTGATGCATAGAACAGCTGTACAAATGAAGTTATGGCTTCTCATTCCAACTATTCAAACTAAATAGTTAATGGGTCAGGCAAATGCATTCATCCTTGTATCATTGCTCCAGACCCAAAGAAATATAGGCTGCATGATTCCCATCATTTGCTATAACTAAAATATATCTATAAATATACTAGTAAATCCAATGGGTAGTAAAAGACAAATAATTACACTTGGACATGGTAAATTAAACAGGACTCTAAACATTCACAGTGAGAACAAAGGAAGATATTCTTAAGAGAGGATCACAAAGGCTCAATAGCTATGTGCCTATGACCATGTAAAATAAACTCCAAGAAATGGGAACAAGTTTTTTGTGTACTGTTTTCAGTTATATTTGTTGTTTTCTTTTCTTCCTTTGGTTTATTCCCTTTTCTCAATTTTTATAATTTCTGTACCCTTTATCTTGTATATAAGTTTATCTGCTTGGGGAGAGGAATGGGAAGTACAGAAACACTGGGAGAAAGGGTGAAGCAATTCAACAGTGATACTCACTAGACACTGTGTTGGAAATGAACTCCACAAATTGGGGAGGGGAAGGGAAAGGAGGAGAAAAACTGAGAGAAAAAAATGAGGGAGGGAATGACACAGTTCAAAAAGAAATCTACTCATTACCTGACTTACGTGACTTACATAACTGTAACCCCTTTGTACATCACCTTTATAATAAAAGTTAAATAAAAAAATGGGCTAGTGTAAAAAAGAAAGAAATTTTTAGCACTATGTTAACTTTTTTTTTACCATAAATTGTCATGTGTTCTTATAAATAGGCAAAAAAGGAACACTTGCTCTTTTTTCTATTTCTAGGGCTCTTCTTACTGTCTCTGAGTGTGTCTAACACAAAAGAAAGACTGTGGTGCTTCTGAAAAATGTATTGGGCAATATGTCATCATTGATTATACCTGTGAACAAACTAGCATATTTGTCAGGTATCTTGATTCAATAAGTTTTCAATAGAGAGATGTTACTACCCCAGAGCTGCTTAATTATATGAGCTTTCTTCAAACACAAGGATGAATGTGAATAAGAATTAAAATAATAATAGTAATGATAATAAATACCTGTGACCAGAACTGTTTGTCACAAATATTAACATAAGTTTTTCATCAATAATCTGAATTTCTGACATCTCAGTGGTAAAAACATGTCATAAATAAGAAAGCACTAATTGAATATTTATTAGTGGTAAACACTTTACTGATAGAGGACAATATCACTTTGCACTTGGTATTGCTTTCCTACTAAAAGAGAAATAAGAGAGTAAATAAATGTCTTCAAAAAAAGAAAAGAAAAGAAAAAGAAATGAGAAGAAACTAAGTCTTCTAGTTTGTGTTTTCTTAGTCATCTATACCTGGGGCATAGGACCATAACATTAGTTATATAGATAAATCCTATTTTTCTGTAAAAAGAATAGTCATTCTTCTACTGACTTCAAAATAGGCAAACCAATTCATCCAAAGCTCCTATATATTTCCTGGCTTAGGGGAAATCATTACAAAACTCCCAGGGGTTCTTGACCACAATTTCTTTGTTTTTTCAACCCTTTGGACTGGTCTCTCTATGTAGTCAAAACCTTAAGAAGTTGGCACATCATATATTGTTGATAGGAATGAAAAAAGTAAAAGTAACTTCATTCTACTTTGATTAACATATTGGCATGAACATCTTCCACTAAGTACCTAAGAACATTACCCTGTGCAGTTTGAAAATGCTTTATATTAATTCATCTTGAGAAAACAACAGCAGCAGCATATTGACTATGTACACATAATCACCATTTATAGGATATTGGATTATTTATCATTATTTATAGGATACTGGATTCTTGTAATGAAAGTAACCATGATTCACAAGGGTCTCAAAGGAAATATCCAAATGATTATTATGGGATGATTTTCTATGATCTATTGTCCACTTCTAGTCATAGTGATGACTTTTTGAAACAAGGCCTTGAAATATTTCTCTTAGACACTTTTTTTATTAATAGTTAGCATTATAAATTGAGAAGTCAAGCATCATAAGCCATGGTGCATGAGAAATCAATATACCTAGTATGGCTGCCTCAAGGTCCATTGAATGGTATAAAGAAAGCAAAGAAAGTACATTTGGAGTCTTGGCTATCAATTTTCAATATTTCACCCAGAGTGACTATACTTAAAAACATTTTTGAGCAATCCCAATCTAAAATTCTGACTTCTAAAACTTGTTGGTGCCCTTTGGAAGTAGTGGGGTTTGAATTCAGGCCCTTGCTATCACTTGGGTTTTTGGCTTGGCTAGCACTCTTCTATTTGTGCCACACCTCCAACCCTGATGAAATCTGAAACTTTTTGAGCACCAATATAGAAGTGGAAAATTCAAAACTTGACCTTCTGTGAAAAGTTGTCTAAAGTTGTTGAAGGAGTCAAGCTCACATCTGTAATCCTAGCTACTCAGAAAGCTGAGATCTGAGGATCCTGGTTCAAAGCCAGCCTGGGCAGAAAAGTCTGTGAGACTATTATCTCCAATAAACTACTCAGAAAAATCCAGAAGTGGTGCTGTGACTCAATAGGTAGAGTAATAGCCTTGAGTGAAAAGAGGCTCAGGGACACTGCCCAGGCCCTGAGTTCAAGCCCCAGGACTGACAAAAGGAAAAAAAAGACATTGAAAGGATGACAGAAATCAAGATGCACTGTTCATATAAATTGTTTTGTTAAATGGCAAAATATTCAATACATAACCTAAAAATTAAGAAAAGTAAAGGAAGGAGTGGGTAAGAATATTAAAAGCAGTGACATTGATCAAGAGGCACTGTATTCATAAACTACATTATTGACTGGCAACCCCTTTGTACAACTACTTAAAGAAAATAAGAATATATTTCAAAAATGCTGCATAAAATTGCCTTCAGGATAGGTGATAGGTGTATGAATCATATATGAAACATAAGTGAATTTCATTCATGCAGAAGACCCAAGACATCTTATTATGCTTCTACAAATATTTCAAGAGAAGTCTATTTGGTACATCAGGTTTTTAGAACACTCAACAGATCAGATAAAGAACTTCTCATCAATACATCATGATCAAAACTGGTTGTGTAGAATATAGAGGGATTACTTAAGGCTGTTAGAGAGAAAATACAGATTACATAAAAGAGAAAAACTTTCAGAATATCAGCAAATTTCTTAGCAGAAACTTCAATAGTAAGGAGGGCTTACAAGGTACAATGCATTTTAAGCACTGAACGCAAACAACTGCCAATCAAGAATATTGTACCCTTTCAAGCTTTCATTCACAACTGAAGGGTAAATTAAAATATTCAATGGTAAACAAAATTAAAACAATTTATTACCACCAAGCCAGAAGTACAGATGAGACTCAAAGATATCGCTCATGAAGAGGATTAATATGAACATGATAAAGGCAGAGAAACAAAGTTTAACAGCAAAAGTCACTAGAGAAAATATTTAGACTCATGGTAAGTGAAAAATACATTGATGTTGATCAGTGTATCATCAAAGAGATAAAAGGAGAAATCCAAAGTTCCTAGAATCCAATGTAAATTGACATAAACACACCAGAACCTTTGGGATATAGCTGCAGCTAATATAGTATTAAGAAGAAAGTTCAACAAATAAGAAAAATTTCAAATTAATATTCTAATGTTGCACCTCAATCTTCTAGAAAAACAAGAACAAGCCAAACTCCAAACCAGCAGATGGAATGGAATAATAGAGTTTAGAATAGAAATAAATGAATTAGAGTCTAACTCTATAAAGAATAACAAAACAAAATCTTGGTTCTTTGAATAAAATTAAAAAAATTGGTAAACTTTTAGCCAACTAGACCCAAAGAAGATAACTCACCCAAACAAATAAAATCAGAGGTGGAAAATGGACACTGTAACAGAATATTATAAGGGAATACTTTGTAAACCTTTACTCCAACAAATTGAAAAGGCTGATACTACTTTAATAAACAATGGATGTATAGCATGATCTAAAAACAAAAGTCTCTAGCATATTAGGTTTATTAACTAGTTACTACAGCATAACCTGGCATGTCTAATTAATGGACCTCAACAGGCAGGATTTGCTGGGTGACAAATGAAGATGGCCCTCTAGCCTGGTACCCAAAATGTCCAATAGATGTTACCAGTGGCATACTCATATTATGATTTGGCTGTTCCTAAATGAAGAATTTACTCCTCATTGTGAGACATTAAGAGAACAAAACCTAATTTAACTATGGTATTTAGAAGGTGGGCTTCTGGGAAGTGATTAGATAAGGTAATTGTGGTGGAGCCATAATTACTGGTAATTTGTAATCAATACTGGCAATTTGTATAGGAAATAGGAGAAACTGGAAGAAACATGCCAGGTGATGCTCTATAATACTAGCAAGAAAGCCCCTTGCACTTGAACTTTAACTTCCTTCTTGTCAGTTACTTATCCTCAGATATTCCATCATAAGAATGAAAAATGGACAATACCTATGAAGGTACTTTGCTGGTTCTGGTGTCAGTAGCTCCAATCAAAAGGGGAGATAAGTTCAAAATGAATGACGATTTCCTCTAGAAACATGGAGAGATTCTTGGAAAGATCATTTCGGGTCTGGGTAAGACAGACAGAAGGTGAATTTGACATATCTTTAGAGACATGTCAGAGGGAGGTAAGAGTTCATATGTGGGGCTCCTCCAGCAATAGAGAGGTCATCTAATTGAAGAATCAATATGATAATATCCACCACAAGTAAAAATAAGTATTTCGTACTTCTAAGAGTTTATTATTATTCTTTAAATACCCTATTGACCACCACTAGAGGTTGCTACAATATCAATTTATTCCAAAAATGTGGCTAAAAAAAAGTTGGAGTATGAGGAATAGTTGTACATTTGTAACAACTTTGCTATATAAATTATATCTTATGTAAAGAGCTAATAAAAGAAAGTCTTTCTGCATAGAAGCAGCATTGAGCTATTAAAGACAGAGTGAATATAGAATAATAAATACCATCTTGAAACTCCTAATTAATGATGCATTAAGCCAATAATAATTGATAACTACTAAAAGTCTTTAAAAAAAGGCCAATGAAAACCTGAAATGGATGATTCAGGTGACAACACTCAGCTCAATTTTAAGACTATTGAAAAGAGAGCAATCATATAATAAAAATCTCCTGATGTATTGTAAAATTTATATTTTCTAAGTGATGATAAGAAGATGATGAAATTTGTGTTGCCAATAGTTATACCCTCAGAAGCATCACTTTGAACAATCATCCATGCAAAACCTACATGCTAAGAAATCTGAGTAAGAAATTATACCAAGTGAATATAAGCAGAAATAACCAAGTAACAAACAAAATAAAAGCAGGGCTAGGAAGGTGGCTTAGTGGTAGAGTGCTTGCCTTGCATCATGAGGCCCTGGATTTGACTCTTCAGCACCACATAAGCAGAAAAGGCCAGAAGTGGTGTTGTGACTCAAGTTGGTAGAGCTCTAGCCTTGAGCTGAAGAGCTGAGGGACCGTGCCCAGGCCCACAGAGTTCAGGCCCCATGACCGACAAAATAAATAAATAATAGCATGTATAAAAGAGGGTAGGAAGCATGATTTCATATTATTTATGTCATGTGTTTTTCATCCCTATACCTCATAGCTAAGAGACAGGTACCCTCCACTTGAAAGAAGAGACAGAGAAGCATATTAAACTTTGGACCTCAATGTTGCTCTTTCACAGTGTCACCTAGATCCAGGCTAGGGCCTAAAATTTCAGTCTTCAGGTCTACTCCAGCTATAGCTTTATGTCACCTCTGTGGATTCAGACACCAGAGTGGCCTTAGGTTGTATATAATGGAATTCTCAGATACTTACCATGATTCCCCCAGCATAAATCCTGCCTGCCAAGAGAGTGTGGGCTGATATATTCAAAGTGTTGAATACAAATCTGTTTGTCAAGAATGCTATAGCTATCAAAGCTACCATTCAAAAATGAGAGAAACAGTCCCAGATAAGCAAAAGTTAGGAAATTCATCCCCAGTAGACTTGCTTGATAAGAAAGGCTGAAAATAATTCTTAAAGTTAAAATAAAAAGATATTAATGGATAATATGAAAACTTATGAGAATATATAATTTGCTATAAATACAACAATGTAATCAAATTTAAAATATTGAATATGGTAATAGTGCTGCATAAATCATGATAAAATATTACAGGTGATAAGATTAAAATGATTACAAGTACAATTATATTTTTATTCAAGAAGTTTTTGTGAACTTTACAACTTAGGTGCGGGGGCAGGTGGCAGGGAGGACAGAGATGGGAAGGGATGGGAAGGGGAAACAAAGGAGGAGGCTACAATGCTTGATAAGAAATGTACTCATTATCTTGCTCATGTAGTTATAACCCCTCTGTAAGGTATTTTCACAATTTTTTTTAAAAAAGAAGTTTTTAGGAAAGTTTTTCAATCATTTGTTAAAAGTATAATATATTTTTGTAAAATTCATGGTACACTACACAGCAAAACATACACTAGTCACACAAAAATAAAAGCAAGAAATCAAAATAGACTATGCTATAAACCATCTAATAAAAAAGGAAGACAACAAGAGAAAGGAAAAATTACCTACAAAAAACATAAAACAACTAAGAAAATGGCAGTGGTATGCCCTTATGAATAACTACCTTAAATGCAAATAAACTAAATTATTCAGTAAAAATAAAAAAAAATAGTAGGTAATGACTAAAGTGGCCTGCAGCCCATAGCCGTGCTCAGAGGTGGAGCTTTGGAAAAGTGATTGGAACATAAGAATTCTGACATCTCTAATGGATTATTTGATTGATGAATTCATGATTTGATGAGTTCCTGGAAGGTAGTAGAAACCTAGCAAGTAGGACCTGATTGAGTAGGTTCTTAAGACAGTCTCACAGTCTCTCTCTCTCTCTCTCTCTCTCTCTCTCTCTCTCTCTCTCTTTCCCCCCTTCTCCTCCTGCAGCCTGTAAGGTAAGGAACTAGTTTAGTTATTCCTTGCTCCCTACCATGATGTTATACCTCACCATAGGCCCAGAAGCAATAGAGCCAGGTGACCATATGCTAAATCTAAGTCCAAGTCCAAATACATGTTTCATTTTTAAGCTGATTTTTTCCATCCTCTTTGCGTTAGCATCAGAAAGCTAGCTAATATACTGACCCTTAAAGTACCAGAAAAAAGAGGAAATAAAACAGGACTATATCACACTGAAATGTTTCTGCACAGTGAAGGAAACCATCAGCAAAGAAACAATATATGGCTGGGATAAAGTATTTGGGTCTTACATTTGAAAAGGGGATTAATATTTTAAAAATATACAAGGAACTCAAACAGCAAGAAAGCAAGTGATAGATATTTTTCAAAAAGGAGATACACAAATAAATAGCCAACAGAGACATAAAAATGTTCAATAACATAAGTGTGCAGGAATTGTAAATAAAAACTATAGGAAAATACTGCCTCAGACCTTTAGAATATCTATTGTTAAAATATACAGATAACAAGTTTGATGATGATATAGAGACAAAGAACCCTTGAACGTTGCTGTTGGAATATAAATTGCTTGAGTCACCATGGAAAACAGTATGGAGGCTTCTCAAATGTTAAAACTATTTGACAATCAGGAACCCCTCTTCTAGACACACACACACACACACACACACACACACACACACACACGATGAAATCAGTCTGCAAAAATGTTACTCATTCCAGTATTATTCATAATATTCAAAATATAGAAACTAAATGTCGATAACTGCCAAATAGATAACAAAACATATACACACAAACACACACACACACGTACCTGCACACTGCTTCCTATATACTCACATTAAGAAAGGAAATCTGTTATTTTAAATGACATAGATAAACCTGGAGCTCAGTAAGAGAAATAAACAAGGCACAGAAGATAAATTCGGTCTAATCTTATTTCTCTGCTTAGTTTAAAGTTGAACTATAAGCAGATGGCTGAATGGCCATTACCAGAACCTAGGGTGTGGGGAGTTGTTAGTCACAGGGCATAAAGTTTCAGTTACGCAGAATGAGTAAGTTTGTGTGATTTACTCTTCCACATAGTGATTACAGTTAATGATATTACATTGGATATATCAGATTTTCTGGGGAAGTAGATAGGACAGTACACATACAAAATGGCTATTATGTGAGATGATTAACATTAATTCACTTTATTGTGGTAATCTTTTCAAAATGCACATGCATGTCAAAACATCATCATGTTGCACAGCTTATACTTTTGTTAATTACATGTGAATAAAGCTGTAGAGAAAAAAATATGAGCATAATTTTTGTAATTTTCTTAGCCCTTAAATAAATTAAAATAAATTATGTCCTCTCAATCTAAAACCAGTTATCATACAATATCTGAAAGTGAGAGGACATGATAACAGTTCCATGAAGACACAATCATGAAAATTCTTCATATTGGTAATAAGATCAGACATGTGGCCCAGTTCCTCTAACAAATAAATATTAAGAGAAAATAGGAAACAAGGTATAAAAGATCAAAAACAATAAAAGTGACAATTGGAAACAAATGAAAACCTTCCTCGGATCCACTTAACAAACTATGAAAAAGTATCATTGTAAAATTTGACCATAATGTTGAGTATTAGATAACTTTGAAAATTTTGTTGAATTTGTTGGATGTGAAACATTAAATTAAACTTACATTAACAAAAGAATGTTACCTTCTAGACTCATATGCTGAAAAACACTTACAGGTGAAAGATAAAGATTGGAATTAAAATACCACCACAATATATGAATGAATGAACAGATCAAGATGATGAAAATATTGATAAATATGTAAGCTGGATGATAGGTACAAGGATCTTTTGTCATTTTTAATATATGCATATATATGCACATAAATGTTTGTCATTATATATATGCATGTTCATTTATATGGTAATATTTACCAATAAAATCTGAATATTTACACAATAATACTTAACAATAAAGTCAATAAAAATAGGTATAGGGAAATGGTTCACAGACTGTCCTTTTTACACATGGATCCATGTACATATTTTAATTTCTTAAACTCAAGAATTTTCCTTGAGTCATCATGCATCTGCTTTTTTGTATATATTTTTTATTGTCAAGATACTATACAGAGGGGTTACAGTTACATGATATAAGTTAATGAGTACATTTCCTATCGAGCATTATTACCTCCTCTTTGTTTTTTCCCCTAGTATCCCTTCCTTACCCACCTCCCCAACTCCTCCCCACCCCCCTGAAGCTGTAAAGTTCGTTTTCAACATAGGGTCTTGTACATCTCATTTTTACAATGTTTCAACCTATATCCTTTTTTCAGCAACTTCTGCTTTTTTAATTCCCACCTCTTATAGCCACTCCATACTACTTTTGGAATATTGAGACTGAGATTTAGTATAACCCTATGAGTTATTGTCTGTTGTCCTTCCCATCCACCCACTGCCATTTTACAGATGTTTAGACTGTCATTCCTTCACATCCACTCAATCTTACTTGATAACTCTCCTATTCCTCACTGAAAACAAGACTAGATATATAATTTGTGGTGTTCAGTAGAAAATTAAAATGTTGCCCTGAGCACCAAAGATTCATGCCTGCAATCCTAGCTATTGAGAAGGCTGAGATCTGAGGACCACAGTTCAAAGCTGTGCTGAGAAGGAAAGTACATGAGACTCTTATCTCCAATCAGCCACAAAAAAGTTGGAAATAGAGCTGTGACTCAAGTGGTAGTGACTAGCCATGAGTGAAAAACCTATGAGACAGTGACTATTCCCTGAGTTTAAGCCCTAGTGCTGGCATACACACAAATCCAGTGTAAAAAAAGAAAACGTGCAAGACTTTCCAGACAGCAGTCCTATTATATGAGTCTCGAGTTGTATAGTCCATGAGAGAATAGTAGCAGATTCTCTCTTCATGTCTCCATAGAGTATTTTAGCATAGATAGATTGTTATAGTATAGATGAAGGAATAAATGAATGAATGAATGGATCTTGGTAAATATTTTAATTAACAAAATAAAATCTTAACAAAAGGCTTGCTTCTGGCAGTCATATATAATAAAATCTAAGAACCCATTAAAATATTTTGAAGTTAAGCTGATATGATAGTAGATCATCATCTATAGTGTTTAGATAGCTTCCCCTGAGTGATTTGTGGAATTACTCATCCAAGGTCTGTGTGTAGCAAGCATAATATGCTATTACTTAAAAGATTTATCTAGTGGGTTATAAGACTTTGACTCCTGGGTTTTTTGGTGGTTTGTTTTGCTAGTATTGCTATTAGAGTTCACTGGTTTTGGTCCATTTAGCTTTTTATCCACAGTTGAATATGATCAGTGATCCCCACCTACTGATCAATGGACTCAGCCAATGCGACAACTTGGACTAAACACAAGAGAAACTCCTTTGCCATGGGAGGAAAAAGAACAAGGTGGTAAGAGGAAATGTGAAGAGAAGGGAGATAGCAGTTTACCTCCCCCTTCCAGATGCAGTGATTCCAAACACAAACAACACAGTCCCCTGTCCTTTATGAACATTCCATGAGTAAAAATAGGCATAAATAGGGGTCCTGATTATACATGTACTATTATATACAATTCATTTATTTTCCCAGAGGTCTTAGACCCTATTTTTGCTTGCTTTTCCCTTTGCTTCCTCACCCCTCTCCTAACTCATTCCTCTGTAATTACCAAGTTCAAACAAAAATTCTGAGCCTTGGCAAAATAATACAGACTCCTTCCTTACAAATCTGTGAGAGATCCTGTCCTAGCCAGTGATAAAGATGTGAAACTCAGACAAACACACAAGAAGATGGGTATTTGCTGGCCAGCCAGACTTGTCCCTATAAGAAAATAGTTAAGAGTTGTACCAGCGCACTGTGGAAATAGAGAGAGGAAGTCCCTGAATTTCTGACAACCTCCATGTCTTGTTGGATGGAAAGTTTTGACACCCAAAGTCTTGTACAGCATTCTTATTCTGCTGTGGCAACAATCTCTCCACGAATGCTGAACAAAATGGCAATACTTGCAAGGCTGAGAAAGAAAGTACTGTAGAAAAAGGGCTTCTGGGAGAGCAAAGTTTCCATCTGACGTGCCTTGTCATTGTTACACTTTAAGTATAACACATTCTGTGAATGTAAGAACTACATAGATAGTTCTTACCTTTAATTACTGGGCTAAAATTCTCCTTTCTTTTGCCTGTCTCCCGTTAATTCTCTCTGTAATTATTTCCTAGATACTTAAAAGATGTAGTTGAGATAATTAAATGGACAGAGTATAGAAAAATTTTGCCACTCAATTATTTTCTTCTCAGCCAGCTTTGTAATTGCGAGTAATTTTTTTTCCTTGCAAGGCCATTCATTGCAAAGGAAACCATTTATTTCCAAATGTTGGAAGGACCGCTGCCTTCTGAGTAACTAACAGTTTACAAGGTGCTAGAGTCACCTAACTGGATGAGACTGAAGAAAGAGCTCAGTGTATCATCTCTCATGAACAGGATCCAAACCAGGGAGCGAAAGTAAGATTATGAAGGGGAAAGAAAAACATCATGTCTAAAACACAGACTGGTATTTGGAAAGTCTGAGAGTAATCTGTGACTGAAACCACAGTCTTGCATTATGAAACAGCAAAAACAATTGAAATTTAGCTACAAAATAAGGAGATATTTTCTTTTCTTTGTATTAGTACTTAATGGTAAAGTGGAGATGTCATAATTGCCTGGTAAATTGGTTCTCTCTAGACTAGAAAATTGAACCATGCAGGGATTGGGTCGCTTCTGAATTAGCTAGCCCGCTACCCAACACTAATCATGAATATTTATGAAACTTGAACCTTACTTTGTGCTCTGTAAACACAGTCTGAATTATTCAGATTGTTTGTCTATACTGTAATAAATGGAATTTTCCCCTTGTACCTTATTTTTAGTATTAAAAACTAAGCACTACTGTATGATGTTTTGGGTATAAGGACAAAATAAGACAAAAGAATCTGCCTTCTACTATTATAGCAGGCCATTTGCCATGCTTGTATCTTTGAAATGATTTATGCTAAACATATATTTCTGGCTCAATGGTTTAACAGTGTTTAACCTATTGCTATGCTTCAAATTAGTTAAGCCTTTAAAACATTTCAATGATTGCATAATTCAATCAAATCGCCTAGCAGGAGATTAATTGGAAACATATGTGACACTGTGGCATCATAAGGGGAAAGGATTTGCTTTCTACTGCTCCAAAAAGGCTGACATGGACTAGTTAGGTTCAGTACCTATGACGCACTACACATAGGCCTGTAGCCAGAGATTCCAGGTGTATGTGTTAGGTGAATGCATAAAATTGAGATGGAATATTTTATTAGTAATGAAATTAAAAGACTTAATTCTTCACACTATTTTATACCAGCTGTTGTATGCGTATGTGCTTTTCCCCCACTTCAGTGTCTGCAACATGGTTTCAGCTACCCCTGAAATAGAAAGGAGACTGAGGAGTATATCAAGTAGATGAAATATAGTGGGAACTTATGGTATCACAATACACAAGTAAACCACTTGATTCTTTTTGTGGGGAGTGGGGTGGGAGAGTTATTGGGATTTGAACTTACTGCCCCACACGTGTTAGGTAGATCTGGTACCATTAAACCATACCACCAACCCTTTTGCCTTAGTTATTTTGCAACTTGGGTTTTGAGTTTTTTGCCCAAGGCCAATTCTTACCTATGGCTTCTGTGTGTCTGGGATCACAGATAGGTGTGAACTACTACATCTTGCTTGTTGTTTTGATGGGGTTTTTGCTGCCATTTTGCCTGGGCTGGCCTTGTACCTGAGTCTTACCATAATATATAATAAATAATTGGCTCAGGTATAAATTACACAGGCCCACAGGTCAGAACACAAAAGTTAGATGAATCAGAAAGGAAAATGCACCATGTTAGATATCCACTTTAGAGAACTCTCTGAGGCTCAAGGGAAGAGAAGCCTCAGGGGAGCAGCCGTGGCTGTGATGGTCATGCACAGATACTGAAAGATACCAGAGTAGAGAGTACACAAGAGTACACAATGTATCCAAGACTGGGGCAAGATTTCCTCATCATTACAGGCCTTTAACTCTTCTCACAGATGGGGGAGACCAGCAACACTCTTCTGACAAATTCCCAACTGTTTGCTAGATATGTTATTCAAATTGTTTCCTTCTCCTTGTTATTCAAATTGCTTGCTTCTGCTTCCAAGTGTGTAGAAGAGCAGCAAAGTCCCGTCCCCTCTGCACAGCCTAACTGCTGTTTCAGGTTTAATGAACAAATTTAGATCTTCATTATAGTGTTAGTTTGTACAGCAGTCTGTATTTATTTTTCTCTACCTTGCTATTGTAATCACTAGAACAAGAAAACTGACTCACAATACAAGCATTTATTTGGGCCACTTTTGTTGAAATGCTTGGAACCACTCAGCACAATCCTGTAGAGTTCTGAAAACTCACTATATCTCTTATGCTTTCCCCTGCTCAGGTGCACATAACACAGATATTGTTCATCTCTTCTGGTGTATACAAATAGGCAACAAATGTGCCTAATATTTTCTTGTTTGGGGAGCTGGACTCTTGGTTTCCATTATCTGTTGCCTTTGATGTCAGTGCTGTAATCTAATAGGAACATTAAGGCAAAAAAAAGGGGGGGGGGGAGAAAAAGGATTTGGAGCATCTCAGGTTTTGTTTCCATCCCATTAGAAATATTAGTATTTTTGAAAAGATGAAATCTTTCTGAAATAATAGAAATTTAAAACCACGTAACAGTTTTCAGTTTACAATGCACTTTCAAATTTTGCAGCATTACAAATTCTCTAACATGAGTGAGAAATCTTTAGACTGGGCTTATAAAGCTGGCCATCAAGAGCATAAGTAAATGAAGAATGTATATACATAAGGAAAGAAAAAAACAGAGAAAAAAAACTGAGAAGAAATCTTCCATCAAACATTGAGCAGCAGGAAGAAGCCAGATGTAATGGGATGGGCCAGAGGCAGCCCTTAGCTTATAACCAGCAAAAAAACAAACCAAAAAACTGAAAACAAACAAAACAAAAAATTAAACACCAAGAAAAACAACTTGAGAACCTCCATGATATAAGCAGAAGGAATTAAATTCTGCCAATAAGTCAAATGAGCAGGAAACAGGAAACAGCTCTTCTGTTACTCAGTGTTAGTCTAGTGAGACCCATTTTGGATTTCTAAGTACAAAGTAATAAATTCTTATTGTGTTAAGCAACTACACTTGGCCTTTTAATGGCCACAAATGAATACAAAATTTTTGTGCAGAGTATAGAAAGGAGAAGTAAAATATTTTTAAATATATACATGTTTAGGGAGTTTATTTTCTAATTATGCTTTTGTAATAAATACTTGACAAATACTCCAAAAAACAACAGCAGTAACAATAGGAGATAGACAAGAAAGAAAGCTATCATTAGATTTTATACACAGGGTACATAACTTATCTGATGAAAAAAAAATACCCTTGATGACAATTTTGCATCAAACATAGAAAATTGTTTATATTAATTTCTTATAATTTTACTGATAAAATCGTTTTTAAACAAACTATATTAATATAACTAACATTTTCATAAACAAATATTTTCATTATTTAGTGCACAAAGCAGTGCTAAATCTCATAAAGCTACAAACACACAAGCTAAATTGCAGAAAGGAGGAATTATTTAAATAAAATTACAATTATAAAATCAACAATATTTGCTGGGTGTTGTATTCCTAGCTACTCAGGTGGCTGAGATCTGAGAATCATGATTTGAAGTTAGCCTGGACAGGAAAGTCTTTGAGGCTCTTATCTCCAATTAACCACCAAAAAGCCAAAAGTGGAACTATTGCTCAAATGGTAGAATGCTAGTTCAAGCCCCAAGATTGGCACACACACACACACACACACCCCTAGAAATTGTGTTAAATGGGGAAATAAAAATAGTGATTTTTTTATTTATTAAAAATTTAAGGATGAACATCTTTCATTTCAAGTAAATGTTAAATATAAAGCCAGTTCTTTACTGGACATTTACTGGCTTTGATGATGAGAATCAGCCATTGTTTATTGTCAGAAAGCATCTAACCTATAACTTCATTTCACTCCTTGTACTGAGATTTGACTAGAGGCAAAATGAAAAAGAACACTGAAGCCCCAGCTGTGAACCGATATACCAACTCTTTGGCATGTGACCTTGGGCAAATCTCTCCACCTCACTGGGTCTCTTTTTTATCAATAACTATGTGTCATACACATAATGGGAATGAAATATCTCATGTAGGCTGACTACATATCCCACAAAGAACAGAATATACACACCATTGGAGCTTATATCCTCCTAAACCCAGCAAAGAAGAAAGCCTTTCTTATTCAAATTCTCTTTTAGCTTAACCTCCATAGTTTTTCTCTAGACACTCAGCTTTGCTTATAGAATAACTCAACTAGAAAGCTTAGGAATGGAAGACTTCTTATCACCTTGGCTAACCTAGGAGACTAAGAAACAAGTTTATTCCCTCCAACTGTTGTAGATTTTATTCTCCTTATAGTAACTTTTTTTTTCATTCATTTCTCATTCTCTTTGATAAAGATGAAACTAAAAGAAATGGGCTAGCTAACTATAAATTTCTTGGTCTCTGTCAGGAACTATCTTTCCCAGAAGTAACTATTGAGGTGTATAATCTTCTCTCTTAAGTATGGCTCATTATTTTACTAAGTATCAGTATAACTACCTAAGATGATTGAGCCAAGAGTAAAAGTTTATTTTGATTCATAATTTTAAAGTTTTAAGCCTAAAAGCAAGTAGCTCTGGTTGTTTAGGAACTATGATGACAGGAGTACGTGGTGGAACAAAGATGCTCACCTTGTGGCTGGGATACAAAAGAAAGACTAGTCTGGGGTCCCAAACTAGTTCCCTTCCAGGGCAGGCCTCAATAGCTGAAGACCTCACACTAGGTCACACCTCTTAAAGGTTCCACTACCTCTTATTTTATTTTAATTTTATTTTTTTCATTGTGAAAATACCGTACAGAGGAGTTACAATTACATGGGCAAAGTAACGAGTACATTTTTTTGGGGGGGGGTCCGGTCGTGGGGCCTGAACTCTGGGCCTGGGCGCTGTCCCTTAGCTCTTCAGCTCAAGGCTAGCGCTCTGCCACTTGAGTCACAGCGCCACTTTCTTTTTGCTTATGTGGTGCTGAGGAATTGAACCTAGGGCCTCAGGCATGCAAGGCAAGTACTCTACCACTGAGCCACTTTCCCAGCCCAACAAGTACATTCCTTTTCAAGCATACTACCAGCCTAGAGCCAAGACTTTAACCTATGGCTGAAATACACATTTCTCTTTCTCTTTGTTGTTGAGTACAAGATAGTTTTAATGTTTCTCTCTGAAAATTTTTAGCTTGTTTTAGCCATAGGATAGAATATGTGGCATAATTTGTACATTATATATATATATATATATATATACACACACACACACACACACACACAATTTTATTTGTCAATGAAAATAAAGAAATAGGTAAACAGGCAGATGATAGAGGATGTGTGTGTGTGTGTGTGAGAGAGAGAGAGAGAGAGATCTCCTGAGAAATACAGAAACAATATTTTTAGAAGGCATAACAGTTAAGAAATAAGCACTTATTGTGTCATTCCCTTACTTGTTTTCTTTTTTTCCTTCATTGAGGGATTCTAGAGGTTGATTTCCAGCTTGGATTTGGTAGGGAGACATTCTATCACTTGAACCACCAGTCCTTTTTGTTTTACTTATTTTTGGTATAGCATCTTGAATCCTTGTCTGGGCTGGCCTAGACTGCAGTCAGTCCTATTTATGATTCTTGAATTGCTTGAATGACAGGCGCACATTACCACTTCCAGAATTCAGTTGAGGAAGGGGTTTTGCTAACATTTTGCTTATGTTGGTCTTCAATGGCAGTTCAAGAGAGATCTCACTTCCTGAGTGTGAGCCACCATATCATGCTCACATTTCCCTAATCCTTAAGACTTCTTCAGTTGTTTCTTAATAGCTACTCATACTTGGTATTCCTCTTGTAAATTTTAAACTTGCTTTTTGTAGCAGTGTTATTGAACTAGAATTTGTTTTAAAATTGCTAAAAATTATTTAAATGATACTTGTGGTTTTAGAAACTTTCTACAGAACTGGATTAGAAGTTGTAGACTCTTCTTTAAAAAATCCAGTTTAGGTATACTTATGCGGCATGAGTAAATTTCTTACAATAACAATAATAAGTTGATCAACAACTATTTTACTGATTGAGTTATCATTGCATAGAGCTCAAAGACTTATTTGTTCCAGAGACACCTTCATCAATGAGAAACTATATTCCAATTGTACTTTGCTTATTTTCCTCATTTGTAAATAAGTTTTGTTTTTGCTATAGGAGGTCATTCAATATTCATTAAGCAGGTTAATATTTGAAGCAACTCCATTCTACAATGCTGGTGGGAAAAGCTTGTCAAACTTGCTGAACTTTACAAGGCATTATCATATTCGATAGTGCCTGAAAACAATAAAAGCTAGTAATCAAAGTGTTGAAATAATGAACACCATGAAGAGTAAGCTATTAAACATAAATGAGACAGATTGTACATTCCAGTTGCTACTTAATTGGACAAAAAGTATACTAATTCATACAACTTCCATATCTACTTCTCTGAAAAAGGAAGTTATACCCAGTACTTTTCTTTTTCAATGTATTTGCTGGTACTTGCAGAAATATCCACATTTTCTTCCAAAAAGTATTTTGCCCTCAGTGATGTCATGGTTGTGATGCAAAGCTAAAGGTATTGAGACTGAAGATGGTGGGGGAGAGGTAGATTGAATGTGGTCAGACAGAGTTTTTCATCGCGAACACAGAACTTACACATGCTATCACATGCATGTAAGTTTCAAGGAGGGATGAGCCTTATATATTCCTTCCAAAACTGTAATCACTGATTTTTATTACTGAGTTGTATTGGTGTGTAGAGAAATGCACTGAAGAAATCCTCATCTGTAAGAACCAAATCTATCTTTCCTTTTTAAAAATTCTTTTAAAAATTATCTTTAAGTAGCTATACAAAGGAGTAGTCATTTAACAAAGCAGTTTATGATTACAATACATCTTGCCCGATGTTACTCCTTTCAACATTGTCACCCATCATATCCCTTCCCTGATAGTGTAGGATATACACTGGATTTTTTAAACCATTTATTTATTTATTTATTTGTATCGTCAAGGTGTTGTAGAGAGGGGTTACAGTTACATAAGTAAGGTAATAAGTACATTTTTTGTTGAACTTGTTACCCCCTCCCTTATTTTTCTTCCACTTTTCCTCCCTCCATATCCCACCTCTAAGTTCTATAGATCATTTCCAACATATTGTCTTGGGAGTATCGCTGTTGCATTGGTTCCCTACATTGGATTCCTGACAGCATTCTCCCCCTCTACTCTTCCTCATTCATTTATCCCTTTATATTTTCTTTTCTTTTTTGTAGTATTCAAGGTTTTTTACTTCTGGTTTAAAATTGGTTTCAGATTCTCCATTGAAACCAAATCAGCCAACTCAAAGATCTTCATATCTAGTTTATGGATCCCTGACTCCGAATCTTTGAATGTACCATCACTTAGCCTAAAATGTTTCTCCTCTCTTTACAGTTACTAGAGCCTAACCATCATTCAAAATCTATCCTCTTTCTTTCTTTGGAGATTATAATATCAGTTTAATTATTACTTGTTTGTTTTTACTTTTCAAAGTTGGATAACTGTTGTCCTACTAAGATGACTGTTTGGGAACAAACATTTATGAGAGGTTTGTCTTTATGTTCATGTTCTACCTGAATCCAATGTAGCATCTTATGAATATAACTATTATATAATTTGTTCATGAATGATTAACTGAAAATGTGACTGAATGAAGTTCATGGGTTCTGCTCTTATCTAGGGAGAAGGAAATCTATTTTCCTTCCTTGGATGTCAGGAAATCCAAGAGTCTCCAACATGTGACAACATTTGAATTACTATGGTTTTCTTTCTTATCAGAAGACATTTTTCTTTGATATTTTGTTTGGATTGTTTGTTTCTTCTTGCTACAGAAGAAGCAAATGAAAGAAGGAGGAAAGATAAATCTTGGGGACACAAGAAAGAGGTAAGAATCACAAATTCCAATATAAAAAACTCCCACACATTTCTCAGGTGTCCTCTAATTCCCAGTAGTTTTAGTGGCCTCAATGATTTACTATCATGAAAAATTCCCCTCTTCTGTAAATTAGAAATCTATTAAGTTGACTAGAGATAGACTTGGGAACTATTTGTTATTTCTGCCTATATCATTAAAAGTAGTAAGTAATTTAAGTTAATCCTTATCTGCCAATCCATTACTTGGATGGTAATTCATAAAAATATATAATAATATAGATTGTTATACAAGGGAATGTTGAACTACTGTGTCAGGTTCTGAATGTTATGGATCTCTCTCTGTCTTTCTCTCTCTTTTTTTCTCTCTTAGAGACCAACAGCAGCAGGAAGGGTTCTAAGATTCAGATTCCTTCATTAACTCTGAAAGTTGTTCTTATGAGACTTTATGACTTAATGAGTAAATCCTATTTACTGGGGAATACAGTCATGCTTTCAAAATGATTACACTATCATTAAAAACATGAGGAAATTTAATCTTTCTTCTGTGACTGTAACAGGTAGTAAAAGGTATATAAACCAATGGCATGATAGGTTGCCCTTTTTGCCATCTGTGGACCAATACTTAGATGATAACCCAATGACAGGCTCATGCCCCTGGGTCAAATGAACACTGAAAAGGAGGTTCACATCAGGTTTCATCATATACCTAAATGAATTACAGGAGTTTATCATGGTCATTTGGCTCTCGTTTCTTCCAAATTAATCCTGATTAGTGCTGTTTTGAATTGCAACCATTCTTCACTGTGGTACACTGATACAAATGAATTATGGCTACTTTTCATTTTAAAACAAACCTTTCATATGTTTTTTTAAAAAATCAGCCTCTAGTGTGATCTCAAAGATCAAGGCAAAATCCCACACTCCTCCCCTAGTGATCAAAGTTTGATGACCTCCAAATAACAGAAAACACAATAAGTGGACTTTAGATCACAAGAACAAAAAAATGCCCAGAAGCTACACAAGTCACTGCTGGTGTTCTTTACTTAGGATCCTTTTTATGATAGAAGAATAAAGCACAAGCTGTCAAGAGGCACCAACTTCCAATTCCTTGGTCTGCAGCCTCCGTCTGAGTAACCAAACAAATAGGTTATATATATACTCAGGAGAAAAGATATAAGACCATCCAGGGTGGGGGAAGCCTCAAGGAACAAGATTTGAAGAACAAAAATAAAACAACAGGTCAAAAGCCAGAAATTCAAACTTGATATTAATAATAGGGAACTTGCACAATTCAGCCTGCACTGAAGGATTTCTGGATCCAGGGGAAAACAATTCTTTTAACAAGTATTTGTTTTGGTAATAGAGATTTTTAATAGATAAATTGATTTATGATAGATTATAGATGCTTCTCTGTTCTCATACCTTAAAAAAAGTTTTTACTCCATTTCCAAAGTAGTCTGACAACTGCAGGTCAAGACAGAATTCACTGAAGTCCCTGAGCCTCTTGTAAATATATTAATACATTCTACACATTTTTTAATTCACTAATTCAATATCTCCTACTTTAGAATTATTTATTGTATTTAATGTTCATAAAGCAATATATCCCTGCCTACAAATAATAATGCAGAGAAAACTTTATTTTACCAAAGAAAACAGTTTTTTTTACAAAGGACTTTTAAATTAATATCCATGGATAACAGAATGTATCATTCTCTTCTTTTCATAGCAGTGTATGTTTTCACTAAAACTTTTTACACATGGTTTCAATTGTAAGTTTTACACTGCCGCCATCACCACCACCATTGTGACTTGCTCTCTATGAAGGCTAAGCTGCTGATTTCAGAGTAGTTAAGTCTAGGCAAGCATAGGCACTAGAGAATGTTCTTTTACCCTCTTCTGGTCAGTCTTGTAAAATTTTGACACTGTCACTTCCTTCAAGTGAAGGTCATATAATACTGCACCCCAATTTGTATACCTTCTATGTTGTATACAGAATAAATTACAAAAGCAGTTAACATATTTATCCCTTGTCCTCCTAATCCCCCTATGAAAAGTTGTAAAGTGGACCATACTTCCCCAATTCATTTGCATTGTCCTTCTTCTATCTCTATCTGCAGTGCCAAAGTTTGGATAATTGTTAATTTTTTTTCAGGCAGTCCTGGGGCTTGAACTTGAGGTCTGGGTGCTGTCCCTGAGCTTCTTCGTTCAAGGATAATGTTCTACCATTTTGAGCCACAGCTCTACTTCCAGTTTTCAGGTGGTTAATTGGAGATAAGAGTCTCATGGCCTTTCCTGCCAGAGCTAACTTCGAAACACAGTCCTCAAATCTCAGCTTCTAGAGTAGCTAAGATTACAGATGTGAGCCACCAGTACTTGGCTATTGCTCATTTTTTAAGATTTCTTTTTCTAAGGCCCATCATCTCCTGCGTTGTCAAAGTCACACTTTTCATATGCATCCTCAAGGGCGCTTATGATAACTGAATTCTAGATGAGTTATCCATAGAGAGTTTTTGCCCTGGTGCATCATGAATGTCTGGGTGTAAGATTCCCTGTGTTGCTCATCTTGGTGTTCCTCACATACTTGGTCATGCTGATTTCCAACAATTATTTAATCAATTTAGCTATGTAGGAAACATTTAAGTTTAAGCGGGTAATGATGGGGTAAATGAATATGGTCAAAATACATTTTATATATGCTTAAGAATATCATAGGGGTTGAGGGGAAGAGGTGTGAATGTTTGCATTGTATTCATAAACTGCTTTGTTGGATGACAAGTCCTTTGTCCAACTACTTAAAGATAATTGAAAAAATGTAACAACAAAGGCTATCACTTGTACAATAAGTATATGGGAACATACAAAGAAAAAGAAAATATTACCAAGTAGATTTCTAAATATTCTTCAAAATATTATCAGGTCAAAGTTTTACTGTGATCATTTTAAAATAACAGTATTAACTTAAACAATATCAAAGCAAATACTCTTCTAGGTGCTGATGATCAAACAGAAAGAACGAAACCGTGCTTTTATTCCTCTTTAGAAAAAAAAACATAGCTAAATGAAGTAAAATGAATCCCTCTAAAGAAACAATATAACCTATATTATTAGTATCTTGTGTTTCCATTTTTGTCTTTTTGCTCACCCTCTGGCTTGAACTCAGGGCCTGGGCACTGTCTCTGAGCCTCTTTGTGCTCAAGGCTAGTGCTCTACCACCTGAGCCACAGGACCATTTCCAACTTTTTCTGAGTAGTTTATTGGAGATAAGTCTCACAGACTTTCTTGTCTGGGTTGGCTTTGAACCATGATCCCAAGACCTCAACCTCCTGAGTAGCTAGGATTACAGGTGCCAGCTACCAGCACCTGGTTCCGTTTCTTTTTTTGGAAAAAAAAATTTTAAAGTGAAAAAAGCTTAGATAAGTACTGCTTTGGAAGCAGTTAAAGAGTTTTGAGATGATTCTACATAAATTGGACATTATTCTTGCTGCCTTATCCCTTATAAATGTCCTTATGTACACTTGGAAACATTCAAAATGGCTAATACCATGCCACTAAAATGAAAAAAAACATATAAAGAGCAACTCCTCAGTCTATGTCCCTCCCACAGAAAACTCCTCTGTTCACCCTGAAATATGGGTACCTTGAGCATTGAGGTAGAATACCAGCTAGTACTTGTGATTCCTTCATGGTGCTATCATATAAGGCAATGTTAGCTAGAAGTGAGGGCTATGAACATTTTTCAGCCCCTGTTCTATAGTGATATTTACAAAAGTCCTATGGGAATAATGAGACTTATAGGCAGAACCTTCTGAAAATACAAATTGATAATTAGTGCTGAATTGTGAAAATAGCACCCATCAATAAACACAGAGAGGAACCAAACTGCTTATCAAGGTGAAGTGATTATTCGTCTTTTTGAATAAATCCTTTGCTTGTGATCAGACAAATGGGATTTCCTCCTTGTTATATATTTCATGTTTATAGCTAATCATTTCCTTCCTGACACATGGGATTGTGTGCATGTGGATGCTTGGAAAAATAAAAAAATTGTGTCTACATAATGCTCATTTTAAATCAGCATGTGAATTTTTTTTCTTGCTTAGTGTTTCTGTGGCTACTAGTCATCTTTCGATGAAAAGAAGCAAATACTGCTAGAATATGTCTGTGACTTGGTCTTGGCCTTCTGACTCATTCTGCCTCCACCTCATTACTTGTGGACAAACAGATACTGAGCACCTCTTTGTCTACTGGGGAAACCCAACAATAACACACCTCAGTCTTAAGGGCTGAGTTCCCATGGGTTTCCTGCCCATGGTGAATATCTTTGCCAACACTGCATTATGATTCAGAAACTGTTTACCCTGCTTCATACTAGCATTCAGAGAGGACTACCAGGGACACACTGTGCAGTAACTCAGCACATCACTCTAGGCAAGCCTTAGTAAGAAGAAACCACACATTTATATTTTGCACTAAGCCCTTAAATTATGGGCAAGTCAGGCTGAACAGCCACAACGTGGCATATACCCTTCAACTAAAAAGCAAAATAAAATAGGACCTAAAACATAAAAGTCAGATTACTCTTTTTATATGATTTCACTAAATTCTTTTGGTAGACTTCTTTTGTTGTTGTTGTTCATTTGTAGCAATAAACCCAAAGCCTTAGCGAGTACTTTACTATTTGAACCATACCCCCAACCCTTTTGTGCTTATTTTTGAGATAGAATCTCGTCTCTAACTTTGTACTGGCAGGTCTTCAACTTGAGATAGGCAACCTCCTGCCTCCTCCTCCTAAGTATCTGGGATTAGAAGCATGTGACTACACCCAAAAGGACCTCCTTCTTATTTGAGGACAGGAGTAGTAGGCTACTTAGGGGCATGGTGAGCCAACAATGTGTGAGTGAGCATATCAGTACCTTCCTGAGGATTTAGGCCGACTTCACTCTCAGCCAAGGAACTTGAAATCTGTATTTTCTATCAGCAAATTACCCACAGGGATTAAAGAAGAATTCCATAGATTGTAGACATTTTCATGCCCTTGTGACTACAGGATAAAGAGAGGCATAAAGGTATTTCCTACCCATTTCATAGTATGTCTTTAATTTCCTTGGGTTTTTATGATGAATTAATCATTGTGTAGTAAACTGGATAATTGGATACCACCACAAAAAAAAAACAACAACCTTTTTTTTTAAGTTCCAGGCCTGGGGCTAGAACTCAGAGGCTGAGTGCTGTCCCTGAGATTTTTTTTCTCTCAAGATGAGTGTTCTATCACTGAACCACATCTTTGTTTCCAGCTTTTTTTTTTATTTTTGTCAGTTGTGGGCCTGAACTCTGGGCCTGGGTGCTGTCCCCTCAGCTCTTCAGCTCAAGTGTAGCACTCTACCATTTGAGCCGCAGCACCACTTCCTGCTTTTTCTGTTTATGTAGTACTGAGGAATTGAATCCAGGGCCTCATGCATGCAAGGCAAGCACTCTACCACTGAGTCATATTCCCAGTCCCCCTGCTTTTTGATGGCTAATTGCCCAGGCTGACTTTGAACCAAGATCCTCAGATCTCAGCCTCTTAAGTAGCTAGGATGACCAGAGTGAGCCACTGAACTCAGCTAAAACTCTTAAGATGATGATGTGATTTTTAATGACTTTCATGTTTTGTAGTACCATGTTTGCCTTCCAGCTTTTAGAAATATTAATGCTACAAATTTCCCTTTGTTGTGCCATTTTTAAATACAATATTTTGTTACAAGTAAATTTTTCTTGTTTTTGACCATTCTACCTAGACAACTCGAAGTAGATATAAACTTTAAGACTCATGTAAAATGGTAGACTGTATATATTGTTTATCAAATCAAAGTTTAAATTCATAAGGAGTCATTGGAAATACTCTTAGCTCTTTTGCATTGTGGCTTTATTTGACAACTTTCAGATGATTGAATTACATTCTCTCTTGCATATTTCTTCTTTTAGATTCTTCTTCTTCTTTTTTTTTTTTTTTTTGCCAGTCCTAGAGCTTGAACTCTGGGCCCCGGCACTTTCCCTGAGCTTATTCACTAAAGGCTAGTGCTTTACTACTTGAGCCATAGCTCTACTTCCAATATTTTTGGGTTGTTAATTGGAAATGAGTCTCACGGGGTTTCCTCCTTGGGCTGGCTTTGAACCATGGTCCTCAGATCTCAACCTCCTAAGTAGCTAGGATTGTAGGCATGATCTGGCATGAACTCATATTCTCTCCAACAATGTCTACATGTTTCCCATATCTAGACTCATTTTCTTTGACATATTTGACTTTTTTTTTACATCTTTGGAATTTTGTCTTTCAGAGGCACTAAGAACTAAACTTTGCACTTGCTGGATAGGCACTCTACCATGTAAGCCATTTCTCCAGCCCCTTTTTGTCTTAGTTATTTTCAAGGTTGAGTCTCACTTTATAACCAGGCCTTCCCAGAATACAATCTTGCTTGTGCTTCCCCTTGTTGCCGGGGATGGCAGGCATAGTACCATGCCTAAGCCATTTGTTGAGATGGAGTCTCAAGAGTTTTTATGTTAGACCTGGCCTTGAACCTTGATCCCTAATCTCTACCTCCAAAGTAGATAGGATTACAGACTTAAGCCACTGTGTTGGACTCATGTTTACAATTTTTAAAAGGCAAGTAGCTCCTCTTGTTTAAGAGTAGAATCGAAACTGCTTTTGTTGAGCACATGAACGCTAAAGGTTTGAGTTAGTAAATGATTGTTTAAAATATTGTCTCAAAATCTACTCCATGATTCATGTTTTGGTACTATCTAAACAGTAGTTTTGTACCCAGTTTCATACTACATTTATTAACTAATTCAATATACATTATTATTAAGCAACTACTGTGTGCTGGGGATGACACTACACTCAATTAATGAGGCACAATATTTGACATGATTTATTTACAGTGAATTTTGTATACCTTTCTCAGTAAAGAATGAATCATGATCATACACACCCAAGAAAAGACCAAGATAAGTGACTGCAAATGATTTTAAATAGTTTTGATTATGTATTTTAATATCAAGAATAATCAATTTGTGAATGTAACTATCCACACAAATACATTCAAATTTTCTGCTCAGAAAATGTTAGCATGAGAGACATTCGTTTTCTTTTTTTTGAAGGAAAACAAAAGGGCTCTATCTAGAATGAGTAGAATTTCAACTTATCTATATATGAGTAAGGGTTTAGAGAATGCCAAGCAGTATTAAGTCAAACATTAACTTTAGTAATGTTATTTATGCTTTTATTTAAAAGACTTTTCCAGTTCTCGGGCTTGGATCCGTTGCTTTTTCCTCTTCCTTCACTTGTTAGTCATGTTTGGCACACCACCACTTAAGTGCAGCCTCTAGTCTGACATTTTGTTGGTTATTTTGAAGGTGGACCCACAGACTTTTCTCCCCAGACTAGCTTAGATTGTCAGTCCTTCAAGTCTCAACTTCCTGAGTAGCTAGGATTACAGGCATGGGACACTGACACCCCTTGCTTGCCTTTGTAAATTTCTACTCTAATATTTGGGTGAGGTTCATTCCATCCCTTTAGTGACTGCTTTCCCTGATTTCTGCTGCAGGAACTGAACAAATGAATGCATTTCCTATTTTTCTTCAAGATGGCAAGATAACCTGCAGTTTAGACAAAAGGTACTTGAAGCAGGATCCAGACAAAATCAAACTGGCTAGTTCATCTATCATTAATTTTTATAATCAATCACTTTTGTTTTGACTATATTCATTATTCATAAAAACCTGAGGCTTAAAGGTGACAACTAAATGAAGTCATTTTCTAATAATTAATGGACTATGTTGTAGCAACAAAATAATGAGATCCATAGTAAAAGGATCTGAGCTCACTTTTGATTTTTCTCTTAAGTAGCTTCTTTGGTTGTGATGTGTAAACAGATACACTCGAAGGCCCTACAGAGATTTCATTACCTATGGACTAATGATACTTCAATTGTCTTCTTCCCTGAATACACAGCTCAACACTCAATCTGTCAATAGTCTTGTAGATTTACTTTTCCCCTTTCTTTATCTATTATTAACTATTATGAGCCAAAGAATCGATAAATAATGCCACTTATTTTGTTTGAAGGAAACCTTCTGGGACATTGTCTGTGCTAAAATGATTGAAGTAATGATTGGACGTACCCACCTCTAAATTGGAACACCGTAGGTATTCAAGAGCACCAGCAATTTAGTTACCCCAAATTCAGGCTGATAAGTGAAGAAAGTAAAAATGAAATGAAAGAATACAATGATTCAAGTTGGAATATTACAAGACACTACTTCTTTTAAGCATGTCAAGATATCATTAATAATTGCAAGCTCAGCTTGTGCAATCATTTTATCTTAAGTCATTGTATCCAAGAGAGGAACCTACCCTGAGGGGGCGGGGTGGGGGGGGGGGGTCGTCCAGTGAGCACCCATGCAGGAGAAGAGCGCCACCTGCTGCAGCTTTATCAAAGTCCTTTCTCCACTGTGAAATTTCTCTGGGAATGGGAATAGGATGGCCAACTGCTCATTCATTGCAAGAGCTAAGTTCTCTCTTGTTAACACACTGATTACTTTCATTCCAGAGAGTACATAAAACTCTCACAAAAAATATAGCCCGTGGCAGAATCAGTGACATCAAATTGGTCAACATATATGCTTTCCAATAAGACATTATATGTAATGTATGCTACGTTATATATAAATGAATAGATGTCGGTAAATATGCATATATACGCATATCTGCATATATATATATCTGCATGTATATATATATATATATATATATGTATGTATGTATGTATGGCTTTGCCCATCCTGGAGCACTAGCTTTGTCATCCATATTTTCAACATACATGAATTCATTTCTCTTGTCATTTGAATGCCTTTACCACATAACTTTTTTGTTTGGTTTGGTTTGGTTTGTTCTTCCTCATATGACAAAGACAAAGCTTCTCCTTGAGCTGAATTCTGTTTCAGATATTTGGAACAAAGATTGTCACATTTGGAGTATTGGAGTCTAGTGAATCTTCAGGATGACATTTTCAATAGGATACACTGTAAAGTGAATGCAGATTCTCCTCCTCCTCATCCTCCTCCTCCTCCTCCTCCTCCTCCTCTTCTGCTTTCTCCACCTGGAGCCCTATGCAGAAAATCTACCACTCCACAGCCTGAAGGAGATGCCCTTTCCTACAGAAGAGCTGTAGATGAAGGCAGAGGTTAATTGGATATTAGCAGATACCTCAAAATGACGTTGACTTCAATTTGGACTTCCAAAAGGTATAAAGGAAAGGAGGCCAGTGTCAAATTCCTTTGGTGAAAGATTAATGTTTGGGTTAGAAAATATAACATGGAAGCATTTTTGAACACATAAAGCTTTAAGAATGAAATTACCCAGAAAAGTTAAATAGCAGTTGAACTCTACTTAGGGAAATTCCATACTAGTATCACCCATGCAAGTAAGAAGGAAAAAAGGGAATGTAAAATATTACTCTTAATTTTACACTGTGATTATTATATTCCTTCAGAATATGATCCTTCTGTACTCTTTACCTGACTTATGAAACTGTAATCCCTCTATAACCTTCACCAAAAAAACTTTAAAAAAGAATATACTTCCTATTTAAAATAAAAATCAACCTCCTCAGCTGCAACTTCAGATAGGCTTATGTTTTAACCTCTTGATTCTTGTGACAAAAATCTAAAATTATGAAATTTGGTGACACCATTTGCATTATGCTGCTAACCGTTCCACAAAATAGCTTTGTTTAGGGACCTAATGAAATTGGTCCTATAAAGAGAGAATGAGATTTTTTAATGCAAAATGAAGTTGACAGTGCTCTTCTATTACTAGGGTCTTATTAGGGAAAAATTCTCTGACATCTGTTTATCCCCTGCAGCCAACCTTGTATTCAGAATACAGTAATTGATTCACAGCATCCACTGGGGATCTAACTGGCTCACTTTTCCACACCGCACTACACAGGTATCTCCGCAGCTAATTCTGAATGTACATCGACATCGTTATCTCCTGGTGAACTGTGACCCTAAACACTTTGGAGGCCCAGATGAAAGTGCTTCCTCCACCCTCCAGTGCTAGGGGTAGAGCAGATTCTGCAGCATGGCAATTCACACAGGACATCCAATCAGAACCATCCCCTTTGAAGCCCTTCTCAGCTGGGAGACCATGAATGATTCATAGCTTCTCTACACAGACTAAAGAGGGAAGAGCAAAGCTAGTGTGTATTATTCAGGACTGCATCCTCAATAAGTCTCCATGTTCAGCAAATTGCTACAATGTTTTTTTGCTTAGTCCTTACTTCCATACAACATCTCTTTTGTGTACAAGTTTTAACAAAGAAAGGTCGTCTGTTTAAGCAAACTTGTTGATTGCGTGACTAGTCTCTATGTAATGAATGTTAGGATAGTCATAGAGTTTAATGCAAAAGAAGAGCACCTGACAGGGACCAGGCTTTCCAAGGAGGATTCAAGGTCCTAACTTCATAGTTAACTTGCAAAGAGGTTTTCGTGGCTGCATCCCACTGTTTTTTCATTATTAGGGTCAAAAAATAATTTCAGTGCACCCATGTGCAAATGCTACTTTCCTAACATGGAACATAAACTAAATAAAATATTTTAGCGCTTAGACATACTCTTTTGCAAACCAGGATACATATGCTGCCTCAGAGGCCTAACTCGAGGTATTCTCTTTCAGACCGTACAGGACAATCATCATGATAACGATTACTAAGCAACTTCCCCATGCCAGGGTTTTTGCAGACACAATAACAGGATATTACCCCCCAAAGAAACATTGCTTCTGGAAAACTTAATTATTAAGCAAGTGGGATTTTCCTTGGGTCATTATTCACAGAGGGTTTATCTCCAAGCTGAAATATAAGCACCAAGAGGGGGAAAAACAATCAAAACATACACAGAAATTACCTGAAAGGGACAGAGCCACTCAACATCTTAGAGATTTTGTTCTAGAAATATCACATTTCCTTTTGCTTGTAACCAAATCCTTGGATCTGATTGGGGGTTGGTCTTATGAGATGTAGCCTCAGTATTTCAAAACTCCTTTTAGTATCCCAATTCAAATATTGCTCTATGCATCTCTGCGTTCTTCTTTCATATGCATATGTACCTGTATATGTACCTGTATATGTATGTATAGTCAGACTATTTAAATAAATAAATAAATTCACTCCAAGAGTTTCTTAAAATAAACTTAACTACAGATCCACAGATTCATATCGGGAAGGATATTGTCCTAGTCGGATAATTTGAGGTGTAAAGAGGGATTAAAATCAATTAGTTTCCTAAATGAATAAGAAGACTGACTAAAAATGAAAAATGTATTCAAAATTATTTTCAGACAAATAGTTTTTTTCTTTTATTTTCCCAAAAATGTTGCCATAAAAAATCCATTCACTGTAGATCACCTTGCATTTTTTTTCCCTTTGGCCTAGGTTCCCATGTGGGCTACCTGATTTGCTCATTGCTGGAGCTGATTGACAGGTATGGTGACAAAAATGCAAATGACATGCAAATAGACATATTAGGGAAGTTCTTTGTAAATAGAGTTGCTGCTTATGTACATATGGTCCTTTAAAACAATGGACTCTTATAACTGAAGACTCTTTTCTACAAAACATAAAACACTCAAGCTTAGCTATATTATTTGAAAGCAAAGCACACCATAAATACATACTTGATAGGAATCAAATGAAAACCTTCAGCTTACATATATCTATAATTATATCCTTTAAAATGTTTTAACTTCTCTTATAATGGCTATGAATTTTGTGTGTGCATATACATTTGATGTGTGTGTGTATGTGTGTGTAATGCTTATGACACCATCATAAGCTATAGTCATAAAGGTAAATCTGTTAAGATAAAGTTACATCTCTAAGAATCACTTAATTTTGATAATAGCATTTTTTATTCTAAGGTTATTATTCATTTATATTTGCTTTTCTAAGACTTTCAATTTTTCTGTTAGTTTCAAAAGCATTAATGATTGACAGAAGCAGCATTTTATAACATTTTAATAGCTATATTATAGTCCTTGTCTGATAAATTTAATATCTGTGTCACCTCAGCATTGTTGTCCATTGTCTTTTCCTGCAATTTGAGATTTTTCTGTTGTTTTACACTTGGAGACTGTATACTGGATGCCTTGGATATCATTGTCTAGTACGCTGAGTCCTGCTCAATATTATGGAGAGTGTATGTAGCTTCATTGTAACAGACTGATATGGTGCAAAGTGAAAAACAAGACCAACAGACCCAGTAAGACAAATAGATTTGGTTGGCTTTGTGCTCTAAATTTCACCTTACATTTTGAGGGATTCCAGTTCAGTTTTCAAGGCCTTTGCAAAGTTATTTGTTCCTGGCCTGCATATGTATCCTAAACAGATATGGAGGTGGTTTGTGTGTTAGTGCAGATCTCAACACTTTCACTGTGATGAATAAAACCAGTCCCACCTGTGTGACCTCAGTGTCAGTGTTCATCTATGCATGAATGACTTTGTAGAGTCACTTTTCCAATGGGTCTCGCGGCATTATCTTCTCAGTACTTCTCAGTTCCTGGCGATGATCATTTTAGCCTTCTGTTCCTCCTACCTACACAGTATAGACTTCTGCAATACATGCCCTTGCCCCTTGTGCTCATAAGCCCTCCTTATTTAGAAAAAGTCTCCCTTCTTCTGATGTTTTCCTTCTCTAGGCTCCTCCTATGTGTCTCTGTCACTTGTGGGATTGGGACAGGAGCATGGAGAAAAGAAAGAAAAATAAACAGGCGATCATCATATTGCTTCTTTATGTTGAAACTATCTTACTCTACTCAAGAGACAGAATCAAGGTACCTCTTGTCCACTGCTTGAAAATAATTGTTGAATAAAGTACTCAGTAATACTTTTAGGTCTATTGTCCTTCATCAAACGGTCTGTTGAGTTTAACAATTTTCAAATAGATACCCCATGCATTGTGCTCAGGTTTTGTACCAAGGAAGTGACAAGATGCAAGGTATTTATTCAGTCTCAGCCAGAACCAGATTACTCTAGAATTATTAATTTTTTTGGGTCCCATCGTGGGGCCTGAACTCTGGGCCTGGGTGCTGTCCCTCAGCTCTTCAGCTCAAGGCTAGTGCTCTATCACTTGAGCCACAGCACCACTTCCGGCTTTTTTCTTTTTTTGCTTATGTGGTGCTGAGCAATCAAGCCCAGGGCCTCAGGCATGCAAGGTAAGCACTCTACCACTGAGCCAACTTCCCAGCCCTAAATTAATTTTTAAAGAAGGTATTTTACTTATGTAGCCCAAGATAAACTTGAAATCACCACCGTCCTGTCTCCTCCTCCCTGAAGTACTGGGATTACAGGTGTGTGCCATGACACCTGGCTTCTGCAAGCATGTTAATTGTAAGGATTCTTCTGGTGTCAATCATTAGAAAATGTATTAGATTTTTCTAATCTAGAATCTGAAATGAGAGGAAAAGTTGTACTCCATGCTTCACTATGGAAATGTAACACTTTTGTTGTTACCAATGTAGATGATCAGACATCTCGGGAGAAACAAACAGAAATACGAGAGAGATTGTACCTTTGGCATGAAATCAAACATGGAATAAGACATGGTTTCTGCAAGTTTGGATAAACTTGCTACCTATTGAAACAAAGCTGAGGAAGTTTTGCTAGCTGGGTTGAAGCTAGCTGTGTATAAAGGACCTGTCTATAATTCTAGCTATTCCAAAAGCGAAGATCTGGAGGATCATGGTTTGAAGTTAGCCTGGGTAGAAAAGTCTGAGGGATATCATCTTCACAATAACCTGCAAAAAGTCAACTGAAGGCATAGCACAAGATGTAGTTTATCAGGTGAGCAAGTACAGGACCCTGAATTCAAACCCCATTACAAGGGAAAAATGATCTCAGTAATATGTATTTCACAAATATGCTTGTTTATCCTCCTGTTTTCCCATATCTCATTCTTTGAGATTTAATAACATGTTCTAAAGTGCTATCTCACTTGTTTGTGGGAAAGCAAATAAAAAAGGAAAGATTTAATCCAATACTTATTCCACAGATATTTATGAGACATTTACACAGAATTAGCAATGTAACATAGGTAGAGAACAGGTTATTGAAAAGTTTCTGGAGTTTATCCTCTCAGGATATACTGGCTTTCTTATTCTCCACAAATGTGACTGTCAGATATGACAACATTCCTTAGGGCTAAGTGTGAACCGCAGTGGAGGTGAAGAGAGTCAGAAGACACAAGGGACAATGTGAACTTCAAGTGGACTGAGGCCAACCACCATGGTCTATGTGAAAGTGATGCGATGCCTTAGGGATTAAACCATGGAAGCTGAGCTGTCTTCTCAGATGGAAACTGCTGTATAACTACTTAAAGACTAATAAGAATTAACAAAAGAAATAATAATAGCAATGCAAACACAGAAAAACAAGAATCTCCTGTCTCAGAAGACTTCTCTGATAATTTGATAATTATTTCCATTTTAATTCTATTTCTTCAATATGCCTAAAATTCGCTTTACAACTGTGTTGAGTCTCTTAAGTCCTGAAAACAGCAAATTAATTAGCATAGGGCCATAATTTTAGAAGACCATTTTACAAAGCCTAAGCTGGCCCTTGCAAAGACAGTCGAAGAAAGACAGGAAAAGAATGTACTGACAACAGCATGGAAAAAATTGTGATTCTGCAATGCTGACTAAGCTTTTGTGGGGAAGAATCTAAGTTTGAATTGCAGCTTAGTCTTTTATTGGCTTGAGCAAGAGATCTAAAACTCTCATTGTTGCTATGGGTCAACCTGTATCCCTAAAACTCTCTATCTTGGTCAATAGGACTTGAAAGAAGGAGTATGTGATTGAAATGAGATAAAGCAAAAGCCCTTGGCACAGTGATAAGCAAGAAACACATGTGACATCCAACTCCTCTCTCTTCCCTCCTCATTACTCATATTATTATAACAATAAAAACAAGAGGTGAGCACTGAAATGGTAGGAGACTTGGACAATCAGAAGCTCAAGCACAGCAAAGTATTCAAAGTCTAGAGAACAGCAAGTGAACCATGTTGAGGGGAAATGAGAGAGGAGGCTTTCAGCTAATGGAGCACCCTGGCTAGGCACTGGTGGCTCCCACTTAAGTAAATTGCATGATAAACGGAGGGAATGAAAGATGTAGGAAGAAGATTTAGACATATAGTATGATACAGTATTTATTGATACCAAAATATATAAGATCAAATTCATATTCAATATTTTATTGTGCTTATTTGTGCACAACTTTGTGTCAAACACTTTTTCCAAGGCCACTTAGAGAACTTGTAGTGGACTTGACCCATTCTCACAAACATGATTTCATGAGGAAGGATGTAGGGAATAGGAAAGATTAAAAAGATGAGTGGGGATAATGCATGAGATGGAGTAAGAAGACCTTTGGAAAGGTTTTTGACAAAGGTAATATAGAGCTAGATGCAACTACTTGAGACGTAGAGATTTAGAAGATTGTGAATTGAGGCCAGTGTGAGCAAAAAATCAGTCAGACCTCACCTCCATGAAAAAGCTGGGCTTGCTGATTCTGTTATCCCAGCTATGCAGGAGATGGTAAGTAGGAGGCTCACAATCTAATCCAGCCTGAACAAGAAAAGCAAGACCCTACCTGAAATATAACTAAAAGGAAAAACAGCTGGAGGCATGGTTCCAGTAACAGAGTGCCTGCTTAGCAAATGAGGCCCCCAATTCAAGGCCAAATACTATTTACCTACCCCGACTCCACTAAATTCATAAAGTTAGAAAGGGCTTTGAGACACACGGCCAGGGATGCTCTATCTCCTGAATGTACCAAGATCTTCCTGGAGCCTAGAATATTATCAATCTGCAACTACTGAATGAAAGAATGACTGAATCCGAATGCCTCGGAAAATGATGGAATACTAGAAAGTAATAGCAGCATTAACAACTCCATTGGCCAGTGAGGTTTGAAAAATTTACTATAGCAATTATTAAGTTGACTAGTTTGATTGGGCATATAGTTGGAGGGGACATGACCAGATTAAACAAGTCAAAGCACATTCCTGCAAAGATGGTTTCAAAATAACTGATTCTATTCTAAGAATAGACTTCTAAGAATATTGTTCTATTAACAAAAGAACAACTATTTCAATGAATATATAAGGATTTTTGCTAGGTACATGTATGGCATTGACTTGTCTTGATCTGTTGGAGAAAGTGGCAGGAGCTTGCGGCAGAGCACCTGTAAAAGCTTCATGGTGTAATTGTTGAAAAGAAGCAAGGAAAAAACCCAGTATTTTTCTCCTTTGAAATGGTACTTCATTTCTCTTCTTGTTGCAAACTCAGAAGAAAGAGCAAAGACGGTGTCTGCAATGCTAGATGACATCAAGTCTCTTTTCACAGCAGGGAAATCTAAGCACATATATTTATAGTTTGAAATAAAGTAAGAAATGAGAACTTGCAAAATATTCGGGAGCCACAAAGGGGTGTTGTATTGATATACTAGGCTTTTTATTTTAACACAAGCCATATTTTAAGGGAAAACATTATAATGCATACCAAATATCTATGCACAAACCATGAGCTTATTACAAATCTCTTGCATTCAATCTAACCTTAAATATAAAGTTTATAATATATAAGATGGTAATCGTTTGACCACATATCAAGAGAAGAAAGCTACAAATTTCATAGTATAACTTGACTAGGATAGTAGGCAAAATGAACTCATTGCTACCATCTTATGTTGACATGATTACAAAGAAGTCATGATGCTTTGTTTTTCTAAGCAGACTACCATAGACACTGAACTCTATACTTTCCTACCTTTGGACAAACTTACTTTCTATTTGCTTATATCTATCAAGTCTATCTCTCTGCCCTGACCCACATATAGAGAATTAGATGTTTAGAAAAGAAGTCCAAAGATCTGTATCATAGCATGTGTCCGAAGTGATTGCAATGAACATTAAAGTTGGAGCACAAGTAGCATACATTTCCATGCCCTGTGACAAAATCAATGAATCTGTCTCATGTCACAGCTGGCTCTACCTTCCCCAACTTACCTATCACGGATGAGAGTTATGAAAGTAATCAGTCTGATGAATACCAATTCTTCAATGTTTATTCAGAATAGTTAGGAAGTGCATGCAAATTACACCAACATGAAGTTTATTGTGAAATGTTTACATATAAACTACAATACCATTCTTAATAAGCATTCTTAATAATTTTTCATTTTTCTATAACTCAGAGACAAGACAAATAAGTTACCACATCTAAGGATGAGGAACATGGGAAAGATCTCTCCGCCTTTCAGGGAACATCTCTCTCCAAAGTACAATTACTATGCACTTGGCCATCACCAAAGTTATTTGCATAAGTATTTATCTCGTCACATTGTTTACAGTTAGAAGAGACTACTTAGTGGAAGTTGTGTATGGCCTCTAGATAAACAACTTATTCATAGTTAAATACCATTGGGATAACCATGTGTTTGGGCAGTTAACAACTGCTTTATTTCTTTTGTTTTTCCAGTTGAGCTTTCTGTCCTGATAATGACCTAATGGGGAAGCCAATTCTGTCATTTACTTGAGGTGCATTTTTTTACTCTACATTCTGAAAAGCTCAGCTGTATTTTTATCAGTTGGGGATTTTGTTATGCATTTTTGGAAAATCATATTTGCTGATCATTTACCTAGAATTTTAAGATTTTTATCACTGAGAAGTCATGTTTACTTGCATAAAACATCAAATAATAATGATTTAGTTAACCATTGAAATGAAAGAAGCTATTAAGAAGAAAGATGCTTTATAAAATAATACTCATTTATCCACCAAGGTTTCAAAGTTAAAGGACAATTTATTGAGGATGTAAAGAAAGGAAAGGGTAAATAGTTTGAAATAACTCATCTATTTGGAAAGCTATTATTTAAGAACCTTAAACTTATGGCCTCTGAAAAATGATGATTTTGATCGATTCAAGCTAATTATCAGGGTCCTGACCTGGCAGACTTTTTATATTTATTTTTATCTTTCACAGAAACCATTGCTTATCATACTTCTTGAGGCTTTGTTCCAATATTACAATATTATTATCCAATATTACAATTCTTACAAGACAATGTATTTTAACAAGATTGGATAAAAATGAAGTATTTTAAAGAATTGGGAAACAGGTACTTTTTTCTAAATATTGGCTTATTTCCTGGATATTCGCAAGTCTGAGTCAAATCACCAATAATAAAGATGGGCCTCATACTTTATGTATTTATGTACAAATTCCACAAAGAATTTTCAGTCATTTTTACAATCACTATTGAAGATATTTCTATTCAAACCATATGCTGAAAGACTATTCACTTAAAAATTAGCAACAACTTGTATTCACTTAAAAGCAATCTCTAATTAATTCTTCTTACTAGTCATTATCATTGATAATAAAAATATTTAAGTGATATTGCATATACATATATTTGTTATTAGAATCACTGATAAATGAACAACAACACTGATAAATGAGGTATATTCAAAACCTGGAATTTTCCTTCTCATCATAGGCTATTTGCTATTTTGTAGTGCATAGAGGCTAATTAAACTTGCGATGACCTTGGTGTTGTAGTTGCAAATACTATAGTGTCTTGAGTCATTTACTGAGCTGTCAGTGATGGATGGAGGTGCTTCTCAATAATTAGGTGGTAAACAATGTTAACTGAGTCGTAATTCATACTAGCAAGGCTAAGGTATTTTATAGTAACATAGCAAATGACTCATCACTGACATCTTTGTAAAATGGTGCTAATCCCTTGGGATAAATCATATTTTTCATTGGGTACAAGAGATATTAGAAGATTATCATACTTCAAATCAGCCAGTGAATATATTCCTTTATCAAATTCTCTCTGCTCACAGAAGAGGCTAAGGCTTAGAAGCTGTTTGCAGTTCAAATTAGCACATCTTTCAAAGTGGCAAGGCAGATGGCAAACATTTTTCTCATACTGGTTCAATTGGCATAGTTGGCATGAGGCACATAGCGTGTACATAGAACAAAGAATTCTAGTGGTTGGGAAAGCATTGAGAAAAACACAAAATAAATTTCTTGATTAAAACAAATATTTTCTCTTTGTCTTAATGCAGTTATTTTCCCTTCAGCAATCCCACATCTCCACTGTCGCATCAACAGCATTTATCCTTTTCTTATTTCTCTTAACACTTTGGTAGACAATTTTTTTTTAAAAATTAAGACACTGTTGTAGAAAGGTTAAATGGCAAACTGTGACACAGAAATGGATGAAAAGAAAATAATATAGATCTTTACAGTTCAACTTCAAAGGCATTTTTTGTGAGCGCATATGAGGGATTTCAAATTGTAACAATAATAAAATTATACCTACATCCATAAGCCAGTTCTGAAATCTGATTTTTTTATAGTGTCGAAGTGAAGAACTTCTAAAATGTATATACCATCAACCACTTAAATGTAAATGGAAGGCACTAGAAAACTTGCCAATCCCTTCATTTTCACACGAAGAAATTGAAAGGCAATAACTGTTACCTTGCCAAAAGATATATAGATAATGGCAGAATTTGATGCATGCTGAGGGAAATGGAACTAAAATGACCAGGCAGGGCCAGGCAGGAAAGTGTGAATGAGCTCTCTAAGTATGCAAACCACACAGACATGGTGGCCAATGAGAGGAATGTACACCTTGACTCAGTGTCTCTAAACGAGCTGCAGTCCACTGGTTTGAAATATTTAGGTTAGAAGGCATAACTTCTATCTACAGTGTATCTTCGAGTTTCAAGGCCTCTTAGTAACTCTTTACCATCTCCTGAATAATAAAAGTATAATGACCTGTTCTCTCTCTTACTACAAAAATACTTCTTGATTAAAATCATTGCTAATTCCCAAAGTAAGTAAATTTGAAAGAAACCAAAGAATAATACATTGAGGATTTTTTCCCAATAAATTAATTTTAATTCTATACTCTTGGGATTTCACTCATTTAAAATTTTATCTAACTTTATTGGAAATCTAAATTACATACACACATATACATATGTATGTGGACATATAGACACATACATATATATGTATGCATGGACATACATATGCATACATGTGTATAAAGTTGTTAGATCAAATGCATTTAGAAGTTTATCAATTTCTTCTATATTTTCCAGCTTGAGTATATGATTTCCAACCTTTCCCTCAGGATATTCTAGACTTTATTGGCATTTGCATTGATATCCCCCTTTTTATCTAATTTTGATTCTTTCCTCATTTTGGTCAGATTTGCTAAGGTTCTATCAACCTTGGTTTTTGTGGTTTTTTTTTTCCCTAAAGAACCTACCCAATGTTTCATTGATTGTATAGTATTTTAGTCACCAGCTTATTATGTTCTGCCATAAACTTTATTATGTCTTTTTGCAAATTTGGGGTTTGGCTTATTCTGGTTTGCCTAGTATTTTGAGATGTATCTTTAAGCTGTTTATTTGAGATCTCTTTTTTCTTTTTTAATGAAGATGCTCATGCCTATAAACTTTCATGTTATGTCTGATTATGTTGTATCTCAAAGGTTTTTGTAGGTTGTATTTTTATTTTCATTAAGTTTTGGAAACTTTCTGTATCTCCCTTTGTATTATATAACTGTTAGATGAAATACTTTTTGGATTTCTGTTAAGTACATTTGGCCTATAATGTATTGAATCAGGAAAATATAAGCCACTTGAAGAGACTTCTAACAAGTGATGACACTGATCCACAAGAGAGTCTCAAAACAAAGAAAAGCTCACTGCTGAAGTCAAGCAGACTTTAAAAAAGAAAACAAAAAAACACAACCTTTCATAGGACTTTCTAAAGATAATAACAGAAAATAAAACAGAATGAAAAGCAACAATTGTCTTCAGATTTGTCAAGGAAATAGAATGGAAGGGAATATTTCCAAACTCATCTTTGAAGCCAGTGCTATACCCATATCAATATTAGTCAAGGGCACATAAAAAAAGAGAATTTTATACCACTCTCTGATGAACACAGATACAAAAATCTCAATAAAATGTGTGCAAAATGGAATTCAACAACACATTAAAAAGATAATATAACCTTCCTTCATTCAGTTTTAATCACTTCTCACAAGAGTGTCACACTCATGTCCTGATTGGCTTCCTTGGGGAGTTAAAAAACTAATATTTTAATTGCCAACATCTTATGCAGTAAATGCTCATCATAAGTATGCAACAAATGTTGATGAACTTCATTGAAGGAATTCTAAAATGCACATTTACTTATGAAAAAGATCATTAATTCTTTGTGGAAAAACTTGGTAATTACACTGAAAATTGAAATTTATAATTGATTTTACAGACATGTGCTCTTTGGCATGGATATTAATATCAAGGCTGTGTATCTTGTTTGATATGAAATCTGATGTCTCTGGAGTCATAAGGCAGGATCACCTCAGTACTCTTTCTGTTTTCAGATTCATAAATTTAGGATGTAAATGCTGTTTTCTTCATGCATATGATTAGATTCACTTACTAGACTTAGAATTAATTGAGGTGGAAAGAGTAAGTCTGAGATTTTATTTTTTTATGTGTTAATTCCTTTAGGAAATGAAGAATAAATATCTCAAAATCAGATGCTGTTAGTTTTGGGGGCATTGGTCTTTGAACCTAAAAAGGAAGTCAGAAATTACTTAGCCAATAGAAATCACATCATTTCCAAAAATTCCTCTGATCTTTTCTGGAAGCAATTTAACATGTTTATAAGATCTATATTATTTAAGTAACATTTTTTTGTAAATTGAGGGGGAAATGAAAACAATATGAAATTAGCTAATGCTGAATATTTGCTCTAAAATAAAGATGCATTTTGGTCAATAATTTGAAATATGGCTATGCTTTGTGGATTTCCATGAGGGCAAAAACCTAAAACCACTCAATTTTGAATTGCCAGGTTTATATATCCGATGTATGCCTGGTACTTACAATTGTCTATGAGAAGTAAGGGGGGAAAGTGTATGAAGAAATAAAAACAATCCATTGTAGTATTGAACATCCAGGCACAGCTTACTGAAAATCTGAGACTGTTCCCTAACATAGTAAGGAATAAAACTCATACACCCCCAAGCCAGATTATATAATGGAGGTTGTAGAAAGATATTTTATTTATGGCAAAAGGATGGACCCCTGAGATCTGACATTTCCCTCTCCCTTCTCTTTCCAGTTAAGATTGTATGAAAAGACATTGGACTCTTACAGAACACTGAGCTTTCTCTGACTTCATGATTGCTTCTATAGCCATTGTGACGATCAGATCGGCCTAGCAGCATGTGGAGCCATGGCCCTCAGGAGGCTCATTCCCCTTACATCACCGGACATCCTCAATCATGAGCAAGCCTTTGGCAAATCTTCGTGCTACTAGTTTGATAATGAATGACAGAAAATATTACTTTAACCCTGTTTACAGTGGCATGTGAGTGAGCTTGGAGGAAGGTCTTCTAAGGCCTGCCAATAGCCGAAACAGATGACACCTGTTTAATGGAGCCTAGAAATGAAAACAACCCTCTCCAATCACTAGATAGCAGACTTTTGAAAACTCTTGTCAGGCAGATCATTAGATCAGCTTCTCTTGAATACCATGGACACTGAGAAGTATTAATTGCCTTAAAAATATTTCTACATTATGGGGGATGGGTGTAATTATTATGGCCAATAGAGAAGTGGTATCCTTTCTTAATTCTGGTTGATATTTTCCACACTTGTTTGTGAAACTTTCCTCTTCAGAATTCTGCAAGGCAGCAAAGCTCCCCCAGGATTCGTAAGAGACATACACCTGTATAGTGAGTGCCAGAGTCTGCCATTTTATGTATTTGTGGTTTATATTTTGTATATATTCCTTTAATGCTCCTTGCTGTTAGAGTCTTTTCCACCACCATGAATGCTGGCAACCGTAATTCCCTTCCTCCACACATTATTCTTTCAAGTCTTCATTCAAATATTGCCTCCTAAGCAAAGACTACTCCCAAGAATATCAATCTACCAATACTACCATTATACCAATCATCTCTTTAGAGATACTTTCTGAGACATATTTTGCACAGTACATTCCATCAGTAAAAGTGCCTGTGATGTTTTCTCAACATCATCTATCTATTAGCTTTGTCTCCAGAACTAAGCTATTAAGCCTTGTAGAACATATCTAACCTTAGGTATTTTTATAACATATAGAATCATCTAGTATTCTACTGAATACATATTGGTCATTTATTTGTTAATTTTTACTTGGAAACAATATCAGATTAAGATTTACCTCCTGGAAAAGTTTTGAAAAGTGTCCATTTGAGTCACTCTCTTCTTACCTTGATCTGTGTCTGGGAAGTAGAATTGACATATGAACATTACAGAGTCCTGAAAGGGTTTGATTAATCAAGGAAATAATTAAACATATGTATGGTGATAGTATGAAAAAAGGAACAAACAGACAGCACTCTAGTTCAAAAGGATGAGTGCAGCACTGTGTGGACTGTTTCCATTTGGCTATGATGATGCAGGGGGTGGAATGGAGGGAGAGAAACAAGCCAGACTTTACTAAATGTGATGCCCCAATTAGAAAGAAGTAAAGATAGTTACTTAGACATAATTTACCAGTAGGATAGCTACAGTGGAAACTTTAATGATTTATAAAATGCTATTTTTCTTTCTAATTTCCCATGGGTTGTACGGGTATTTTAGTCAAGGTTGAAGCGAGTAATAGACATATCAATACAGTATGGGTTTTTCCATGCTTCATGACTTTGCATTACACTTATAAGGGCCAATTTTAGCCTAGTTATGCATATGCAGAATCTTCCCTTTATGAGGAACATTCAGTTTAATATAGATTTCCAATTAGAATATTTCTTAATTATTAGAAATATATTATGTACCAAAGGATTACTGGCCAATCTTCCTGGACACACATGTAAAGACGAAGATTATAAGTATCATTTGGGGAACGAATTAAGGTAAAATATAACAAGAAGTGTTCTACAGGGGTCAGTCCCCAGTTCAATGCTATTTAATATTTTTCCAGTGTCCACGATGACAGAATATCAAGTATGCTTGTTAAGTCTGTGAAGGCATGAAGAGAAAGAAATAGCTAAAATCTGAGAGAACAGAATTTAGAATTAAACATGACCATAATAAGGTAAGAGTGGTCAAAGATGGGTAGAATGGAACAGAATGCATATGCATAAATCACAACATACTAAGTGTGAAAATGAGATGAAGATAGATTAAAAATACAAACCGACAAGGAAATATTCCTTTTAAAGTGAGAAGTAGACCCAAAAGAATATTATTTCAACTTAAAGATCATCAACCTTAAAATAAGTGACAGATAATAATCACAAAAGAAAAAAATGAAATATTAGTCCTTTTATGCTGATTGTAAAACATCCTACAAACTTGGTAATATATAATGGATTGCAGAACATAGAAATGTATTAGCTCACAGTTCCAGAGATTGAGATCCTTGACCTAAGTGGCAACATCTGGAGAGAGCTGTTTGCTGCATTATGACATGGTAGGGACCAAGAGAATAAGAATGAGAAAAGAGTGAACTCCTTTTTATTAGACCCTACCTCTACAGTGGTGGTTCTAATCTATTCAGGACGGCACTGACACCAAGAAACAAATATTAGGTTCCATTCACCAACATAAGGATTAAGTTTCCAACTCATAGACATCACAACAAACAGCCACTGGACATTCTTTGAGACAAATATGAACTACTTATGTAAGAACCTGTCCAATCCTCATTGACAAGTCACAATAGTCATTTAGCCCAAAGGAGTCATTGTTTTTCATTGTCATTGTAAAAGTAATGTTCTAAGATAATAAGTTAGACCAGAAAGATAGTAAAGTGAGTTTAATTCATAAATATAAAGAATATATATGCATATAGACATAGGTGTGTGCATATTTTACATAGAACAGTCTTCTAATATTTTTACTTATATTCAAGTTTTGTTTTATCAACTAACATATAATTTTTAGGTACAATGATTAGATCTTTTAGACATCTAAAAAACATTCATTCAAAGAGTAATGTTGTATAGGTATTTATTGGTTTACTGAAGATTGAAAGAGTTGGATTTTATATATATTATATATTATATGTACTATTTTATATAAAATATATATAAAGCCAATCCTGGGGCTTGAACTCAGGGCCTGGGCACTGTCTCTGAGCTTGTTTTACTAAAAGTTAGCACTCTACCACTTGAGCCACAGCATTATGCCAACTTTTTCTGTTTATGTGGTACTTTTGAATTGAATTCAAAGCTTCAGGCATACCAGTCAAGCATTGTAACACGAAGCCACATTCCCAGGCCAGGATTTTCTGAGTCATTCTTTAAAGTCTGGGGCTACAGCTCAGTGACAGAGCACTTGCCTAGCATGTGCATCACCCTGGGTTTTTATCCCTATCACTGCCCCAACAACTACCACAACAATAATAATAAACAACAACAAAATTACCCTGAAATAATACCGCTATTACCATAAACTCTAAATCGCCAGACAAATGGTAACAAATGGTATCTAAGTGTATATCTAAGTAATTTATTTATCTAAGTGTATATCTAAGTAATTTATTTGCCTCAGCCTTTAGGGACAAAACATACTCCTACTTTGTTTGTCTGCCAGCAGTTCTAGTGGAATAGCCTAAGGACCCCTGGAGGCTCATCAAAGCTAGTGCATATGCATGATAACAAGATTTTGTTTGAATTTTCACTTTCCTTCTCTCCTAAGTACATTATAAAGTTTTCCAGACATGTGATATTGAATAGGTTGAGAGCAGAGCCAGACATGAAAAATAAACTGCTTCCCATTGAATCAGACATAAAAGTGTGTAAAGCCCAGATCTGGTGTCACATGTCTGTGATCCTAAATACTCAGGAGATCTGAGGATCACAGTTCCAAACCAGGAAAGTCCAGGAAATTTGTATCTCCAATTAACCACCAGAAAACTGGTGCTGGGGCTCAAAGTGGTAGAGTGGGAGATTTGAGCTAAAGAGCTCAGGGACAGCACTCCAAGCCCTGAATTCAGGCCTTACAACTGACAAGGAAAGAAAGGAAAGGAAAGGGAAGGGAAGGAAAAAGAGAGAGAAAGAAAGAAAGAAAGAAAGAAAGAAAGAAAGAAAGAAAGAAAGAAAGAAAGAAAGAAAGAAAGAAAGAAAGAAAGAAAGAAAAAAAAAGAAAGAAAGAAAGAAGAAAGACAAAAAGAAAGACAGAAAGAAAGAAAAAAAGAAAGAAAGAAGGTAGGAAGGAAGGCAGGAAGGAAGGCAGGAAGGAAGGAAGAAAGGCAGGCAGGAAGGAAGAAAGGCAGGAAGGAAGGAAGAAAGGCAGGAAGGAAGGAAGGAAGGGAAAAAAGAAGGAAAAAAGGAAAGAAAGTCAATGTTAAAACCAAGAAAAAATAAGAAAAGAGGAAAAATTTTTAATGTAGCCAGCAGAAACAGGGCAAGCATTAAAGGAAGGACCTCTTTGTAGAAAGAAACTCCAGGTTAATTATTAAAGGAAATCTCAAAGTTAATGTTAAGTACAGTAAATGACAATGAAACTCAGAAAGAGGTGGGAAACCTGGAAGGTGGTTTGATTTTGGATGTGATAAGTAAGAAGTTTGGAATGTGTTTTGGTAAATGTTATCGGGAATGAAACAAAGGGGGAGCCTGGAAATGTAACTTTTGCCCCGATGACATTGCTTTTGTAATTGCTATTTTTATAGTTCTGCTTCTGGAAACCTGCTTGCTGTCACGTACACCACCTCCTGCCCACCTGCGTATGGTTTAAAACCCTGTCACAAGAGAACTCGGCTGCTGGTCTTCACTGACTTGGTATAGTGAGAGGTCAGATGTCATGACTAATAAACGATTCCTAGCCTGATTGACTGAGTGTTGGCAACTCCTTTCTCTGATTGTGGGTTTGAGTCCCATTGGCCCCAGGAAGCTGGGATATTTCAGAAAAGAGAGTTGTGCAGATATGTTTTTTAATTCTAAGTTCTCTAACCATTTTGCTTTGTAAAATATATTTTAAAATACAAGTAGTTTTTATTAATATGTCAAGGGTTCATTGTTTTTCAGTTTAAACTAATTAATGGATACACTTACGGTCCTCAGTTTTAATTTCTAATACAGTAAATGTCAGAGACATAACTCACAACTACAAAAGCTCCATGGTATCATAAGTAATCTTTAAGTCTAAAACAGGGCAGCAAGTGTGAGAACCATTACCCAGCCTCTATCTAGTTCATTGGGCAGCTCTCATTCTAAGAAACCATTTAAGACTGTCTTTCAGGTTGCCAGAAGAGAAGGAAGTTAATATAGACCAATAGATCTCAACCTTGGCTATACAATTGGCATCACATGGCAAGTTTTGAAAATGGTCATTAATGCCTAGATGCTTTGTGGAAACTTGTTTATTTATGTATTTAATATTTATTTATTTAGAGCTTGAGATTCTGCTTAGACTTTTGGAGTTTTAGAACTTTCCTGCAGGACTGAGTTATGCAGAGGAGGTTGGACATGAGGGAAGCAGACCTTCCATCCTCTATACTGTTAAGATGGAGGCTTTAGACTTCTATCAAGCAGAATAGTAATTCCACCCTAAATGGAACATACCCCAAGCAAGTCTGAACCAAGACCTATGTCATTACCCCAGAGTAATGCCTATATGCCCTAAGATATTACATGTTTATTTTAATTTGAAGATTGCTTATGGGTTCCAAGTAGTTTCTATTATCTATAGTCTTCCTTATGATTCTTAGTAAAGAAGTTAATAATCATTAATAAATATTAATCATTACTGTAGTTTAATGATTAAATTACAATGCTAAATTTAAATATTTAACTCTTAACTTTTGATATCAAAGCACAGGAATAACTTGTATTTTATTAAAAATATTAACGACTTCGACATTTTCCTGCATCATATGAAATCTAAAAAGCCAAGCTGAAGTTAAATTCCTGAAGCAGCATTATTTTAAGTATAAACCAAACAACTGGATTAATTTCATCTCCTGTGTAATATTAGATGATCAAAGACTTCCAATGCAGACTCCCTCCCTTATTCATTGAACAATAGTTGAAGACTCAGAATGGCAACTTCAAATTTGGAGGGATATTAATGAATTTAGATTGGATATAATATTCTCTCTCCCCTTAGTTATAACTCCCTCTTCCCTGTGCTTGCTTTTTAAATTTTTTTTTCCAGTACTAGAATTTTGAACTCAGCTTTGCACTCTCAGCTTGCTTGCTCAGGTGGTACTCATATCTCCACAGCCATGTCTCCAGCTCTGCTTCTTGCTGGTTACATAGGAAATAGATTCACATGCACTCTTCTACCCAGCCTGATTTCAAATGAGGAGCCTCCAGATCCCAGTCTTCTTTGTAGCTATGATGACAGGCATAAGCCATCAGCACCCAGCTCCTTTTAAAATATAACCATACACATTAAATTTTGTCACTAAATTATGCTTAGATAAGAGGAAGTTGTACTTATATGCTACCACACACTAGAGTGACCATAATGATAATGTAAAATCGCTATGAGCTTTTAATCCACCCTTTATAACAGCTATATATTAACAATACAGAATATATGGTACCATTAATTATACCAGTTTTATCATTCTCTGTACCTACTAGAGTAAATCATATTGCACAAATCAGAACAAAATTGGACTTAAAAATTATGTATCTTTATCATAATGATAGCTGGTTCATTAAAAATGAGTCAAAATTGTTTTGGAATGTCATTTTTTGAAGATCATTATTAGAACCATTCACAAACATCTATGTGGTACTGCCCAACTGTGAATAATACATAGACATCCTAGTATAATACATTTCTGAAAAGATGAGGGATCTTTTATGAGACAGCATATCTAGAGCAAAAGATACTGTCCTATAAATTGTTTTTCATCTACAAAACACATAGAAGAGTGATTTTATTTTTGAAAATTTACGCTCAGTTCCAAATTTGTTTGTGTTCTGTAATGATTCCTAACTTTTGTTATCCCTCAAAATCCAATTTACTATCTACAAGGTATCTTTTACTAAATATTGGGAATAAAATATTAAATTTCCTATTAAAATATCTTGAATAATTTTCCTATATGTGAATTTGTTTATGGTAGAAATAAAAAAAAATCTCTAGTGTGTAGGAAATTAACTCTTTTAAAGTATTAATGCATAATAGACTGAAAAGTCATATTTACCATGTACATATAAATATATAGTTGTATGCATAATTTACATTTATATCAATTTCTAAGCAATTAGTGAGGAAACAGATCTTGTGTTAAAACACAATATTATTTTAAAGGATATCTGGATCTTAGCATACTGTTTTACTTCCCTATTTTGCTTCTTGATTACTATTTCCTCCTTTATTATGTTGTAAAACATTCTTTACCTCTTAAAACAAAATGAATTCCTTCATTCTCTCTTGTGTTAATTTAAATTACTGCTCAGGAACTATAATCAAATGTTTGTTTCCCTGAGTAAACAAGCATCAAATGAAAATTTTCAACAAGTAAAACTTACACATTGTATTGCACACAAAATTTCTGCCTAGCCTGGCTTCCATTTTTATTATTACTCTTTAAAATTTGTTTCACATGGATTTTTGTTTTTTACTTCTGTGTTCCGTGCTGTACAATGCTTTAAACATTGTAAAAGAGCAACATCAAGCTTATTTTTTCTCTTGTTAGTAGCTTATATTTACAGATCCACTTTTGGGGTTTCTCCAAATTTTATGCTGGCTTATGTTTTGCTCTCACCAACTGTTTTTTCCTTTTCTTTATTTTTTAAGTAGGAAAGAATATGTTATGTTCCTCGTGGTTGCTTTTTCCTTACAGAATTCCCCTGACTCAGGCCTGACAGATCTTGATATCCAAGAGGGCGTCTGCTTACAGGATTAAAGGCAAGAACCTCAATTAGATACTCTCTGATTTCTTCAGATGTTTTTTCTAATCTTTTAATATGGGATTATAGGCAGCTAGAACCTATGCTGCTGTTATAAAAATAGTGCAGTCTCTTTGTTGTATATCATAAGCACTTGGCTGTTTAAAATCGTCTATTTTTCTTAATTTGAATTAATTCTGGTCTAGATGAGGATAATGAACTTTGGTCAGCTCTTTGCGATTCAGAGTACAAAATAGCATGATGAGCACTGGGAAGCCTACAAACTCTCCTCAGTATCTGCTGGAAACTCCCTCAGAGACTGATTAGCTCTCACTTGTCACAAATAGGGGAGATAATTACAGGGCTTAACAGTCTAGATGGTGGATCTTTGGAGAGGGCAATGGGTAGATCTAAGACTGTCTTTGGATCAACCCTAATTTTTATTATTGCCCACATCTTGTGAGGGTTCTTTTTTTTAATATTTAGTACATCCCCAGAGACTAAACATTGTCTTTTCCCAGAGGATGATATCACATTTCTTTTCCTCAATATAAAATTATCCAAATTAGATTACCCTTAATTAGTCAAATGCAACACACCATTTCATGAAGTGTATTGCGCCAGAACCGTATCACAAGATTGCTGTTGAGTGAACTCATCTTTTGCCATAGAAAGTATGCTTATAAACAATACTGATAATTCCTTTATTACAATAAAGATTTCATTCCCTGGAGCTTTGGGTTTCAATAGCTATTACCTGTTTCTTGATAATGTCAGATGGTTGTTTTCATGATAATGTTAATTTATGCCAAATTTAGTTTGTTACTAAGGCTACTCTGTAGTAGCATGACTTCATAGTAAAAAAAAAAGGGTAATTAATTGAAATTTCAGAAAATGTCATTTCTATAAAAAACATTTTTGGAATAGCTTTTGTTACTTCTCAGTACAACACAAGCCATTCCTGCAGCAGAGCTACAGTTTCAGCTTTACCTTTCAGTTGCATAACAGCTTGAGGTTATCTACTTATACAACACAGGGAAAAAAATCCCATATCTTAAAAGATAAGTTCTAGATAGAAAGATAAAACAAGCTACTGTCAGTACCTTATTCACTGAAAACACCAGATGTTTCATCTAAAAAATGGTTATACTCAGAGAATGAATTACCATCTCTAACAAGAGTAGTTGATAAGATGAACTTAATGATACCACAAATTACATGAACATTGTTGTGACTTAAATTATGTATTGCTTTTTGTTTTGTGCTAGTCCCTGGGCTTGAACTCAAGGGCAAGGCACTGTCCCTGAGCTTTTCCTGCCCAAGACTAGTGCTCTATCATGTGAGCCACAGCTCTACTTCTGGCTTTTTGGTGGTTAATTGGAAATAAGAGTTTTACAGACTTTCCTGCCCTGGCTGACTTTAAACTTTGATCCTCAGATCTCATCCTCCTGTGTAGCTAGGGGAACAGGTGTGAGCCACCGGATCCTGGCATTAGAGCCTCTTACCTATCATATCAAGCCTTTATTCTTTTTTTTTTTAATTGTGAAAATACTGTACAGAGGGGTTACAATTACATGGGTAAGATAATGAGTACATTTCTTATCAAGCATTGTAGCCTTCTCCTTTGTTTCCCCTTCCCATCCCTTCCCATCCTCCCCCCCATCCTCCCCGCCCCCCCTCCAAAGTTGTAAAGTTCGTTTTCGACATAATGACTTGTACATCTCATTGTTGCAATGGGTCCCCTGTATCCCTATTTAAATGATTTGTTTTTCCCCTTCCCCTCCACAAATTATAATTTTCAGAATCTCTACTGATTTGTAAGTTTAGTTGAGTCCTTTGACTTTGGTTTAGTTGTTGTTGTTTCTGTTGTTTCCTATTCTTGGTAATTAAAAAGATACAAAAGATGATTTGAAAACCTGTAGAACACTGACTCTATCATATAGAATGCTGTTTTCCCGAGGACTCTCTTCTTCCCAGAAAAATGTACAATTGTTAAGAGTTGCTAAAAAGGTTCATCAGTTTCTTGAGTGATGAGCATGCTTTGCACTGTATAACCTCTGAAAGAGCTCTTTTAATATCAGTTACTTAGACCCATTTAAAAAAATCTACTTCTGAATAAACCAATCTTTAAATGATGATTATCTGTCTTTGTATAAGCACCTTCAAAATGGAGCATATTTCTTTATGATAATTAGTGCACCTCACTCAAAATATAGACCTTGCTGTATCAGAATAAGCACATTTATTTCACAGTATTTAATGTTCTTTGTAGAAGAACTTAATGTTCTTTGTACAAGGAAAAATATAGAGATTTCATATAGGAAATGTCCTTTTGATGGTTTACATTTTATGAATTTACTTATTAAAGCTAGAGGGACAAAACTCTAAAGTGATGATAACTGATGCTTTTGACTGCTTTTTAAAATCAAAAGGCTGTCTCGCACAATGACTTGTACTTAAGAGGGATGATAAATCACACAGTATCGTTACACATAAAGCTTATCAATTCATATTCTCTCTTTTCACAGTTGTGTTATTTTTCTCACTATTTTCTTCCTACTATTTGAAAGGAAGAAAGCCTCTGCTTTGGTTTTGGTTTGCGTAACTCGAGAAGACCAACATTAGGGTTTTTCTACAGGGCACTGGAGGCCCCATTAATCAGGCTCAATGAGCTGCACTTCATTGATTTTTGGATCTGAGCTGCAATGGTGCCTGTCACTGCGTGCCACCCTGGTGGAGGTGACCAAGGCCACTAATCCTCTTAAGCAGCAGTCAAGAAATTGAGATAAAAGCCAGCAATTCGACTTGTTCAAATAACAGATTTGACAAATTAGGAGGTTCAACCCTATGGATAAAAAAATAATCCAGTCGTGGTGATTATTATATGCTATGTGGCAACACATCCATGAGATGGAAATCAACTAATTACAAAGAAATCATTGGATGTGCTAAAGAAAGTAGTCATTGTCATTGTCTAAAATACAAAAATAAAGAAACAATATAAATGCAAGTTAGTTTAAGAGAGGAAATTTATACAGATGCTAAAAGACAAAGGGTAGACTATATCTTTGTCTATGGGAAAAGACCTCAAACAAACATTAAAACAAACAAAAGTGAAACATAGAGAAATAGTAACTTTGCATATTATATGTTTAATTTACTTTTAACAATAAACTAAATATGGAAACCAGAACAGTTTCAAGCATCTAAACAGGAAATAAACTAATAAAATGTTTAAATAAGAAAACATTCAAGTACATTATCTCAAAAATACAATTAAGCAACTTACTAGGTAATTTTATTCTGTTTACTAAATTTATTTACTAAAAATTCTGATTCTTGTTTCAGTAAGTACAATGGACTTTTGATTAAAATTATGTTCTACTCTTGTGCATATACTCAAGTAATTTTATATTAACCCACAATTTGTTCATAGTTAGCTTAGGTTGTCCTTCATACATGCAGGAAGAAAAAAAACACTTAAAGATCATGCTTAACATTTCACTTTTTTAAAAAAGAAAAAACCAGAAAAGCATGGCACAAAGAGGCAAAAGCAAGTTCTTATTTTTATGAGTCTCATAGTTATTTGATTGCCTATATGAGCACTGGACTTCCTAAGCTTGCTTACTTCGAATGTTCTTATTGTTTCCTTTGTTATTCTATGTACCTCACCCCTAGAAGAATAACATCCAAAATAGGTTGCTTGATAATTGTTTTCCTCCTGATTGAATGAATGAAATCAAGTATTTTTAAATGTTAGAGAAGAAAGTTGTTGCGTAGGAAATTTTGCATTTCGCATTCCATACTAATATCATGATTTCCACAGGACAAGTGGAGCTCAACATATTATGTTTCAGTAATCTATTATCTCTCACTTGACCTGAAAGGAACCAGTTGACTAAATCTATCAGGCACAATTCTCCATGGAATCACTACTATTGCATGCTCCCAAGGATTCAATCTAAATTGTTGATATATTTCCAGTACCCTCTATGTGTTACGAACATAGTAGAAATTAAGTAAGAAGATACGCAAGTGAGTAAATAATTGGTTGACCAGCTGAGCACCCAAAATATGAATTGTGTCCATTACACAATTGCCTTGAAGACCTGCATATAATTGGTCCAGTTCTGCTGCGTAGGGAGCAAGGTGATTTTAGGCCATCAATGTTTATCCAATTTAATTTCCCAAACATGTATTGAATAAATTTTGAGCATATGCCCACTCTACACAGAATTCTATAAATGACCCTGTGGGGAAAATAGATAGGTATAAGGAGTATAAATATAATAATGAGACTAAAGAATAACAAAAAATGTACTTAAGAATGTACTAAACAGATACTCCTAAATGGGTAACCAGATGTACCACAGAGTGAGAAGGTAGGTTTTTAGGTGTTAGTTTACCTGGAGTGAGCTGAACTACAACTCTAGTCCAGCAGATTCTAAATCTAGTTATTTATTTGTTTGTTTGTTTGTTTTTGCTGGTTGTGGATCCTTAACTCTGGGCCTGGGCGCTGTCCCTCAGCTCTTCAGCTCAAGGCTAGCACTCTACCACTTGAGCCATGGCGCCACTTCCAGCTTTTTCTGCTTTATGTGTTGCTGAGGAATCGAACCCAGGGCCTCATGCATGCCATAAGCCACCTTCCCAGCCCCAGATTCTAAATTTAGACTGTTGCTAATTTATTATTTTGTCAATCTATTCCATAGATTTATTCTTTAAATAAAAAATAGCTTTAAGAGGAGTAATACAGTAATTTTCAAATATTTGGCTTCTTTTTCTTTATTGGAATCACATTTTCCAACAATGAAACTTTGAAACTTGGGGTTCAGGATAAAAAAAATAATAATAGCATAAATAAGTTAATAGAGTAGATTAGTATTTACTAACAGTAGCTTACTTAATTTCCAGATGTTTTGCCCTGGGCGATAATATTAGAGCATCATCTCATCATTAGGAGTACAAAGCACTTTCTGTCTCATTCACAGCTTTCACAGAGTTAGAATATCCCTGCCTTGGGCTATAAAAGGTCTGAGGCAAATGAAAATAAGATTAATATGTGTTTGATACCTACATTCATTCAGCAACCTAACAAAGTCACTTAAACTATCTACACAACCATTACATTTTATACTATAAGGGAGAAAATTTTAAAAAATCCTAAACAAAAACATGCCCTTTGTCTTTGTTAATCTCATATAGGGGAATGAAATTTGCTGAATCTGGCACTTTTACTACCTATTGAAGATAATTCCAATAAACAGATCAAATATTCCCGAAGGGGATTTTCAGGAAAAAGACATCAATATGCTGATCAAACTGAATACAAATAAGAATAGTATGTCTGATTATAGCTCTCTTTATTGAGAATGGAATAATTTGACCATGGTAGGATCCTATTCATATAGCTCATTATTTGACATTATAAACAAAATCTTCTGAGTCAAAAATTATGATGCCTGAATGGTACAATAACAAAGTTTGCTATAGAAATTAGCCATAAAGCACTTGAAAATCTTATGTAGCAAAATGAAAATGGATTACTTGAATCCAAGTAATGATGCCAAAGCTGAATAGGTGTTTTAGTTCTTCATTGTTCTTTCAATTAAAATACAAAATTTGATTTCAAATAGAATGTGAATATTATTCAGTCATGATCTAGAACTAGTAAATAGGATATCCCTTTTTCTTGCAAGTCACAAAACCTGAAATCTGGGTTATATATCCATTCTGTTCTCACATGACTTTTAAGAATTTATTGAGTGCCTACTGTATATCAAGTGCTGTTCAAGGAACTGGGAACATAGCAAGCACACCACAGACAAAAACATCAGTTTTGGTAGAACTTTATGCTCATGAAGAAGACAAGAAATAGTGTAAATAAAAATATTACATTCTACATGAGTAAACTGCAAAGAGTAGAGCTTTTCATGAGGTTGATCAGGCCTGGGAATAACTTGTAAATAAACATCCAACATGAAAGAGCAAGTTAGGAGGCAAGCTAATTAAAGATCATTTTAGAAAGAGGGAAGATAAAAGTCCCTTAAGCAGGAATAAACATATTTATAGGACACTAGGAAACCAGTTAAGTTAGGAGTGAGGGAGTGAATGAATGAGTGAATGAGGGAGACAAAGAAGAGACAAATGAGTATAGGCAGATGATGGGTAGCCATGTCATGAGGAGCTTCATAGGTCAGAGAACATCCTTTGGATCTACTTGGAGTCAAATATGAAGCACTGGAATATACTGAACATAGAAGCATACTTTAACTTCAGCTTGACAGCAGCTCCATGATGTCTCTGTCGTCAAATGAAGGGGTGCAGAGGCGCATGCAGGGAGCTCTGTTGGAAGCCTACTGGGGACATTACGTGCCATAATCCAGGAAAGAGCTAAGCATGGGCTTGGATCTTTAGGAGAACCATGGAAAGGAAGTACGGTAGTTATTGTACATGATGAAGTGAAACTCAACAGAACTTTCTGACGGACAGGATGTTAGAAATAAACAAAGAGAAATAGGGTATAAGCCTAGGATCATTCACAGGCTGAAATAGATGCAAATAATGCTTTAACCAAAACTCTATAACCAAAACTCTAATCTAGACATGCATTACCAAATGGTAGGCAGCAGTAAAGTTCTGTAGGACCAGTCTTAGCATGGCATGATTGTGGCTTTGTTTCCATTGATTATGTATTTTATCTGATCCTAACTATCAACTAGGTCTAATTTTTGTGCCTTATAGATGTCTTTACAAATTAGCGGAAAATGACTCATCCTTTTTACAGGAAGAGATAAGTATTGTATTCCTGAAGTTGACATGGAGTGTTTCACAAAATCCACGAGGAAATCCGTACACCCCTGTATACAAAGCACTGCTAGGAGATCTAGTATTTGCTGCTTCTTGATAAGGCAAATATTGTCCACAGCCTGGTCAAGGTCTTACTTAGGATCACTATAGGACTCTTTATGAGATCCTTTTGGCAACACTGAAGAGTTAAAAAGTTAGTTACACCCCTGACCAGCAAACAGATTCTTTAAAAACAACGAAAATACTACTGTTTATCAGCATAATCCATTTGAGATTTTTTCCCATTATTTCTATTACTTGATTAGTGGTTTCCTACTAAACTCTCAATAGGCTTAGCACCTACAACTCTCGTATGAGTAAATTTCTTTTTTTTTCTTAGTCATATATTTTATTAAATCCAACATATCCAAGCAATCATTTGATAATGTAACATTATCAAATAATGAGAAGTAAAATTATTGCAGCTACTTTTTCATGCTTTTTTGTCCTGAGTCTGTGTATTTTGTATTTGTCTCCATTTAGATGTTAAAATTTTAGATTTCATAAAACATATACAGTTGAAAACTGGATCTGCATAGCCAGGTTGTTGCAGACATATGAAAAGCTGTCCAATAACTCAATTAAGTGCCAGTTATTAAAAAAATTAAACTTGTAGTAATTAAAATTGAATAAATTAATATCTCAGTTTTTCAACTGTAGCAGCTGTCCCAAAAATATAGTTAAAGCTGGGCATTGGTAGCTCAAGCCTGTAATCCTAGCTACTCAGAAGGCTGAGATTTTTTGAGAATTGCAGTTCAAAGCCAGATGGAGGCAGAAAAGTCCATGAGACTCTTACCTCCAATTAATCACCAAAAATTTGGAAGTGGAGCTGTGGCTCAAGTGGTAGAATGATAACTCTTGAGCAAAAAAGCTGAGACAGAGCCCAGGTCCTGAGTTTAAACCCCTATGTGGTTTGTGACTACCATATATACCACTGCTGTTTTCAAGTGTGTGAAAAGCAAGTATAATATTTAACATAACAATATATATACCTAAAGTTCATTTTCAGGGAAATCATGCTCTTACTGTGTGATTTAATCTACCATCTAATCTCTTTACCTAGAGTCACATTGTAGGATTTTTTTTCCTTTTTGTTATTTTTTTCCTTTTCAGCTCATACAGATCTGCATTCTTTTTCTTACTTTCTTCTTTTTTTAAGCTTACTAATTTTTTTTGTGTGTGTATATATGTGTGTGTGTGTGTGTGTGTGTGTGTGTGTGTGTGTGTGTGTGTGTGTGTGTGTATACCACTCCTGGAGCTTGAACTCAGGGCCTGGGTACTGTTGGTGAGCTTTTGTACTCAAGGTTAGCACTTGAGCCATAGCTCTACTTCTGGCTTCTTGGTGGCTAATTGGAGATAAGAGTCTCATGGACCTTTCCTTCCCCAGGCTGGCTTAACAATTATAATTCAATAGCTAGGAAACCACGATGAATACATTTTTACAGGGCCTTGCACTTATTTTTTTAATTGGATCTGCATTATTAATTTTTAAATTTTTATTATCTTTAAGTAGTTGTACAAAGGAGTTGCTAAGTAAATTTCTTTTCCGGGTATCTAAAGTGATAAAACAGAGTCTGTGGATTGATGAGAAATAATTATTTCTGCTACAAAAATGTATTCCACCATTTCCTTTCTACTTAGGTTCATCTAACTCAATGATTAGTCATGAGTAAGTGTGCTAAATATCACCAATGTGCTGAGTCTTCAAGATGATATGAAAGGATGTAACAATTTAATCCACTTTATGTGATAAAAATCTAGACATCCAAACTATTCTATACAAGCTCTCATGTTTGGCTAAGTGAAGAGGAACTCACTGAATATAATGGGTAACATGAGACTTCAAATATGGCAGACAAATTCCCTAGTACTTTACTCTGCTGTTTAACAAATTTTCCCAACATCACTTCATGTACCCTTTTCTCTAGCAACTCATCCAAACTTCCTGAAAAATTGATCTAGATGTACATTTGGCATTCATTCAGCTCTCCAGTGTCATTATGCTCAGCATTGTGAGACTTCATATATTTCAAATTGACATTTCCCCTCAATTTGAAACATGTCACTGAAAAATAAAGCAAACACAACTCAAAGTTTAAAAACTACTTTCACAATTGAAAAAAAAGTTATATGAATAGAAGAGATAGCTATGCTGACCACCACCAACTCATATTGGTAGTGATTGTTTCCTCTTTGAAATTCTAAATAGGGCACAGACTTGCAAACAAATAAACTGTTTAGACGCAGGGGACTTGTATGTTCTTTGAAAAACTATCCCTTTTCCAATCTCTTCTGAGAGTGGGAGAAGATTTATTTATCTTTTAAATTTATAGTATAGTCTATTAGCTTATATAAAAAAGTTCTTTCCCAAATGATTCCAATCCCTATCCCAGAGCCTGTGGTTGGCTTAGAAAAGGATCTATAGCCTCTCTTAAAACCCATTACAATCAGAGTTTCCAAGAGACAGAAGTGGATTCTTCCTTACAATCTAATAGAAACACTCATTCTCTTCCCCAGGGTTAAGTAAGGACAAGAGACAGAGTACTGTACCAATTTGTGTCACCATGAGGGTGAACATCTGGCTTTTTCATGGAATATATTCTCATATGAAGCATTAGTTTAAAACAGCTGTAAATAAGACACAAACTATCCAACTCCTCACAGAGTTTATAGTATACTGTGTTTATTCTTTGTTTATGCAGATTTTACATCATACTTTATAAGTTATGTGAATGAATATATCTCTTTATTGTCAATTTTACTTGATAATTTTTGTTATTTTATAACACAAAGCATTCTTATTGAGAAGGTATCTTTACAATAAACTTCTTCATTTTCCTCCCTTACATTCCTTGAATAAATACATGTATAAAGGCTAAACTGCTTTGAAGAAGTAAAGGAGCCTCTCTTCTGGAATAGCATGGTTTGAAGAAGAAGGATGTTTAATTCCCATTCTCAAGTGTAAGAACAGCTCCTACTAGCTGAGCTTAATAGTTTATGCCTGTAATCACAACACTAGGGAAGCTGAGACCAGCCTCAACTATATAATAAGACCCTAAGAGAGAGAAAGAGAGAAGAGAAGAGAAGAGAAGAGAAAAGAAGAGAAGAGAAAGGAAAGAGGAAAGAGGAAAGAAAGGAAAGGAAAGGAAAAAGGAAAAGTCAGCTAAGAAATAACCAGTTTGTTGCTGAACCAAAATGCTTCTAGGTGATACTTCAGGTGTTCGAAAAGTGGTAAGAGACTATAAAGCTCTTAACATTAAATCTTGCCAAAGATGGCAATATAATTCAAGATGTGAAATTCCCCATACCCCCACCCAGAGCCTTTAAGGGAGGTGGGAGAGTTCTGGTACAAACAAAACCAAGCAAATATTTTTCTATTTGTACATATGCAAGCGTGTATGTGTATGCGTGCATGTGTAAGTGATGGGTCTTAGCAAGCCTCTGCACACAGTGGTAGAAAACCAAGCTCATATTTCCAAAACAAAGACACACTGGGCAGCAGCAGGAGGCTTGACAGAGAAGCAGGGCTGGAGGCACATGTGTAATCCCCCAGCTCTGCAGAAGGATGGTTCTGGCAAGAGATTACAGCACAGGATATAAACCTTTGCAATAGTTACAGACCCGATAGGCAAGCATTTGGGGGCTGGAGATAAACATCTGCAAAGAATAGAAACACACCACCACAGAAAGAAGCTCTCCGAATATTCCAGACCCTACCAGCCATGGGCAGTTCAGTTTCTTCTGTATTTCATCACTAGGCAGAATGTTCAGTTTCTTCTAAGTGTCATTGCCAGATGACAATTTTATAATTACTCGTGGATATTAGGCTTGGAAAACCATTGTCATCTCTGTGCTCAGCTAGAATCTTAATTGAAACTCATTTAATTTTTAATTGCATCTTTGGTTTTTTTTTCTCAGAGTATAGGAAAATTAAAGGGAATTCTAAAGGAACTATCTAGCCCAAATCTCTTCAGTTTACAAGTAAAGACACTGGCATCGTGAAAGATAAAACACATTTTCCCCTCGGATTTTAAGTGTTTTTCGGTACTGAGTTGGGACAAAGGTTCTTTCTTTGGGATCCTTTCTCTAGCCTAGTGCTCTGTTTTCTGTACTACACTAGTAGTACAGAACATGGGACATTATATATTTGCTTCATTAAAATATACCTGCAGGTCAGGCCCTGGTGGCTCATGCCTCTGATCTTAGCTGAGATTTGAGAATCATGGTTGGAAACCAGCCTGGGCAGGAAAGTCTGTGAGACTCTAATCTCCAATAGACTACCAAAACACAGGAAGTGGAGATGTGGCTCATAAGTGATAGAGTGCTAGCCCTTAGCAAAAGAAGCTCAGAGACAATGTTCCCCCGCCTCACCAGTCGCCTCAACCCCCCCAACCCCATGTTCAAGTTCCAGCCCCAGGCACTGGCACAAAAATAAGTCGACATATGAACAAACAAATAAGCTGCTTGCTTTCATCCACATGATATACTATGATGCTGTTTTTACATTCTTTTAAAGAATAATCAAAGTCATCTATTTTATAAAATTTGGGAAACTAACAAAGAAATCTTATCCTGATAATTCCTTGAGAGTATATTGGTTCCTTTGAGTCACACAAATAATAAAAGGTAACTCAAATTTGGCCTGGACAGATTGCTCCTGGACAAGGAAATTCTGGGGCTTTGAGTATAGACTTCAGACTGTTCAATCAGCCACATGCTTACAACATTGTCCCTATGAAAGTATATTAAAATATTCATTTATTTCATGTAATGCTCTTTCTTAAAGTTACAATAAAAATAGAAGCCTCTTGAACAATGCCAAGAGTCCACAGATGACAATGGCTAAGGAAGAAGCTGAACTCTACAAATGAAACGAAAACTCAGCCATTGCAGGTTTGCATATGAAATCAGAGCAGCATTATAAGGAAATATGTAGCCCAAGGTTATGAGACATCAGTGATTCATTTATCAAGGAAAAAGAGAAAAAAATAGAAGTAGCTCATTGAATATTATCAGCCTCAAATTTTGCAATAGATTTATGGCTTTATTTTAGTAAAGAGGGTAATAACAATGTCATTCATGATGCTATATTTTATGTGTGTAAGTATGCCTATAGTTAATAGAATTCATCAGGCAGTAGGTATGGCACTATTTAAAACATGGGTCAAGGGGGCATTAATTCTATTCAAAGTGTCCATCTGTTGCTGCCCAACTTGCTTTGAGGGTTGCATAGCAACCTATAGTGCTGTGTGGATATGGTAGGCCTCCCTCTGTTGCTTTTGTTTGCCCTCTGAGAGACCTGCCCTTGATGGAAGAAACCATAGGTGTTCTTTTGTGTGTGTGTGTGTTTGTGTGTGTGTGTGTGTGTGTGTGTGTATACACATGGATATTTTGTGGGGGTGGGAACACTTTGCTTGGTCTGGTGAGTGAGGCTCATTACACTTGCTGAGCTAGGAAGCCCTGTGAGACAGTATCTGACATATGAATATAATTTATCTTCCTGGTGATTCTTAACCCCAAATTGATTCCAAAATTCTGAGGACTATGAAAGAAGAGCAATTAAAAAGAAAATACCAGGACCTTTCCTTGCATACCTGGAGAAAAATACAGAGGATAGAAGATGTCAGAAGATTAATTCAGTATTGTGGTACTTAGGCAAAATGATAACACTTGCTTTTAGCATATTTATGAAAATTGGGAATTTTCAACTCTAGCAATCATGAAATTTTAAAAGTATTCTGAAGGAAATCAGGTTTCTTTAAAGATCACTTTGCATCTGTGTCAATTCTAAATACTTAAATCTTCTTAATTATCAGCACATTTTTTTTTCAATTTAGTAAAATTTGCAATGAATTTGAGGTTATTCTTACATTGAAGATGTACTTAGTGGACTTGCTTTATTTCTAATATCAAAGGTAATTTGGGGTGGACCAAATCATTCCCATTTGTACCTGGTCATCATATATGGGACCATGGACCATCAACATATAGCAAACCTAAGAGATTATGAAGATTTAAAACTATCAAGAATATGCCCTTAATACAGCAATATTTGGACAGGGTTGAAAACAATATAGATAGATAGATGGATAGATAGATAGATAGACAGATAGATAGATAGATAGATAGATGCATGTATATATCACAGTAATAGAAGACTAATCAACACAACAGAACATTTTCCACTTTGCAGTTGCAATAACTTGACTAAGCTACTAATATTTTATTCATGACACAGTTTTAGAAATGCTTTATCTTCATCTCTAGTAAATCTATATATTTCAATTGTAAACAATTCTAATGTCTACCATTTTCCTGTTAATAATCATTCAGATTAACCAAAGGATCTGGTTTTGGAAGGGTAATGCCATTGCTTCAATTTCTAAGTAATATGAAAAATATTCCCTATTCTATGTTACTGAAACTTTGGTTTGTGAAAGCTGAAATTCCTGATGATACAATTCCATCAATATTGTATCTGTAGAAGTGGTCATGTTCATCTTCCCACATATCAGAAACACTACCTAAACAGGAATGGATTTTAGATGGTAGCGTGGCATGCAGTTACATGTCAGGTTAATTCCAGCATGTATTTTTATTGCTTTCAGTATATAACCACATAGTTTGTTCTCCATATTTGTTCTCTTTGAGACTGTAAAAGAAATTAACCAGACAGAAGACTAGCATAATTGACCCAAACAAAGGCATAATAGGAGAGTAGAACATAGGGCCCCACTAAATATTGGAGAGATATATTATAGAGCAGGGATGTATTATACAGAATGTACCAAGAAATTTCACATATGAAAATAGAAACTGGTCAAGAGCCATGAGTTTGAATTTGGCAGCCTAGGTTCAAATTCTGAGTCTGTCACTAATTAGCTTTGTGACATGACTGTGTCATTGAGTTTCTCTGATTCAAACTGAATTAAAACCCCAGTACTACCAAAAGAAAAGAAAGACAGCAATGTAGTAATAATACAATTTTTCTCCTTGACCACCCACAACCCATGGGTTGTCAACAACTTGGTATCCATTGAGTTGCATTAAATCGATGTAATATCACTGCCCTCTCTTTGATTCTGCTAGTTGTAAACAGTGAATGTAAACAGGCTAGAGAAATATCCACCCTCCATCACTGTTGCAAAAAGACCCTAAAACCTGGTCTCAATTGGTCTGTTTCTCTTATTAACTACATTCCATTACCCACATTACAGACAGTTAATACAAATGATGACCCAGCAGGGGTCTGAGTTGGTGAAATGCAAGAATAATTTAACACCAAAGATTAAATGTGAGGGTAGGCCCCACATGCATACTTCCAGGTCTTAATTATAGAGCAAGACTTACCCAAGTCTGAGCAGGTAATGGAAACTTGATTCATATCTCTGGTTAAAATGCTATTTATTCTAGAGGAGGTACAATGATTGCTTAGCATAATAATATATTTTAACTAAATAAATAAATATCAAAGTTAGGGTTATAATTAGGCAGCTAAAATTCTGGTTTTACCAAAAGGTACTTTGCCAAAACACTCATTTTGTATCTAACTTTTAGTGTATGTAGATATAGGCTAAGAGAAATGGCCTATCTCTTCAATTAATCCTCTTAAAAAACCTTATGAGGTAATTTTCTTTTATTATACATCATCTGCACATAAGGAAATGAGAGTTAAGTAACTTTCCCAAGGTCTTAAAATTAATGCATAATAGTCATAATTTTAACCCAGGCAGTTCAACTCCAAAAATCTTGCGTTTAAATTGCTTTACAATACTGCCTTCCTATGCTAGAGCCAGCATTTGAAAATCACAAATTCTGGTGTTGATCTCTTAATAGCCTGTGATATAGATATTACAGAATAGAAATTACTTTCATAATCAAATTAAGATCCAGCTAACTAAGTCATCTACCTAGGCATTCATAAAAAAAGACTACTGTATGATAAAACATATTTTCCTGTCCATTGGACATATATTAGATTTGCTAATTGCTGAGAATTGATAAATAATTTTTATCAAGACAGGGTTGTTTTACACAGTGCTGTGTAGAAGAAAATCTCCAAGCAAAAGATCTAATCCACATCATTTAAAATGCAGAAAATAAAATAGGCACACGAGTGCAAGTACTTTGCTAATGTATAAACTGGAATTAGGTAATTATATATGGCTCTTTTCTCTTAGTACTTTTATTGTTTTATATTTCTCATTGGTTTTCATCAACTGACTATAATATCCCTTGGTATGATTTCTGTTTCTTGAAATTCTAGGTTTATAGTGTACAGAAAACTTAATGACCCAAAGAGATTACTCTAAAGAGTCTTTATCTTCTCCTCTTCTCTCCTCTCTTTTCTTCTCTTCTTTTGTCCTTCTGTTACTTTCTCAGTCATCTATTCTACAACTTTTAGCAACATTTACCTACTAAAAATATCCACGTATTTGCTTATCAAAATAAAACTACCAAGCCAGCAGCACTTTCATGTAGTAAACTAGGTGATTCTTGCACTACCTTAACTAATGTGTATTGGCAAAAAACTAAGAAACACACGTACAAACATCAAGGTGAGACTTTCAGCTCTATCCCTAAGTCCCCAGGAAGGAGAACAAGGTTGAAGTTTGAGCTGATCATCAGGACTCATGAAGCAGTCAATCAACCTATACAATGATACCTTCATAGAAAGGATTTCCTCACAGCTTCTAGGTACATGGAAGATGGAACCGCAAGAGGCCTCTGCTCACACGCCACGTGTTTCTCATCCATCTGACTATTGTTCATCCTTTAAAATATTGTTTATATTATGTAAGCATATATAGGTAAAGTGTTCCCATGAATTCTATAAGCAGTCAAGCAAATTCATCTAACCTAAGTAGGAGGTTGTGAAAGACTCAATTTTGTAATCCATGGGTCCAAAGTATGGATCACATTCTAGGATTTGAAATTGTCATCTAAAGTAGATGAGAATTGGGCAGCCATGGCTCATACCTGTAATCCTAGCTACTCAGGAGGCTGAGATCTAAGGATCCTGAGGGTTACAGTTCAAAGCCAACCTATGCAGAAATGTTCATGAGACTCTTATCTCCACTGAGAGAAAGAAGTGGAGCTCAAAAAAGCTTTGGGACAGTACCCAGGCCCAATGTTCAAGCCCCAGGACCAACTAATAATAATCATAATAATAATTTTTAAGTGGAGGAGAGTCTTGTTGGGGTAACCTGCATTCTGTGGATTCTGACACTGTCTTCAGTTAAATGGTGACCCATTTGCTAAGTCATAATTCAATCTATATTTTAGAAGGCAACTGACTTAAAAGAGACTTCTACAATAAGTCATCGCCACAGAACTTTAAATGCCTGGTGAGCCCTATGCAAGTATAACAAGGATGTGTGTGATAGTAAAGATAATGAGTATAGTCTCTGGTAAGTTCTAGGAGGACAAATAGGATGCAGACTCCTGTGGTTGGAAGCATCATGCTTCAGAAGACAGAGAACTCATACTGTTGGATTTTTAGCATACTATGGATTACCCAGTCCTGAGATACCAAGAAAATACAAAGACTAAGGTAAAATTCTGACAAGTGGGAATTAAAGGCTGACAGATGAAATGGGTCTTCCTCTTTCCTCATAAGCAGGCCTTCTTCAGACCTGTTGTACATGTGGTTTCCCAGGAGACAGCACTAAGGAAATGAGGAGCTAGTTGCACTACATCATTTAGTTATAGCCTCAGTTCAGCCTTGCTTCTGTCCTGGAGCACATCCCCTCTCCCTCATATCTGCTTTCAAGTGATCTGCTCCTGGAAGAATCAAAGATACAACAATATCCCTCCTTCTTCAGCCTCCAGTGATTAAACCATTTCAACTCTGCATGTCTAGTCAGCTTTCCCAAACTAAAGAGTTGTTTTGCATTTCCTGCTCTACCCATATCAAATTTCTGTAAATGTCCTTAGCTTTCTTGAAGAAAATGTGTGCTGATTTAGCCTTTACCTGTTCCTTACTCAAGAATTCCATATTTCATTCCCATGTCATTATTTTGACTCACAGGTGAACAACTTCTTGGGGGGGGAGGTCCTTAGGAAAAAGGGAAATCACCTTACAAGGGATTGTCTTGGCAGCTCTTTGTAATTGGCCTTCTGTAGTCCAGTCCACTAGTGCTAAAATAGACTCCAAAATTTAACCTCTCTCTCAAAAAAGAGAGGTTGTCTTATGTGTTCCAAATCTTGAATGCAACAGAAATAGACCCAATACAGCAGAACTCTGAATTTTCATAACCTTTGTCATGTTGTCCTTAAGCTTCTAGGGCAAGCTGGACAGACATCGGGAGGCTCTAAGGGAAAGCAAATCATCTCTGAGAGCTATTGGTCAGTCCGTGGACTCAAGTAGGGGAAATCTAGACTACACGTTAACTCTGAAAGAACGCATTCAAAGTCAATAGAAAGCAAAGAACTCATTAGAAAGTAGATGGGATTCAAGAATATATGCTATACTTTGGGATGGAGAAAAGAAGATATTAAATGCAGAATTGTGGCCATAACTTTGAGGTCTTGGTAGTCAACAAAGGAATGTAAAGGACATATTTACGAACCAGATGAATGTTGATCATAGTTCAAATAATTTAGCTCCAAGGGGTATTACGTTGGCAGTACACTACATCATTTTTTTAATTTAAATTTTATTGTAAAGGTGATGTACAGAGGAGTTACTGTTACATAAGTCATTTAATGAGTACATTTCTTTTTGAACAGTGTTACCCTTTTCCTCATTTCCTCCAACTTCATCTTAAACATGGATGGAATATACTGATACTTCCTTTAGTTTAAATAATTTTGAGTGTTATTTTTTTTCTGTGCTACTTGCTGGGCAAAGCACTTTGAGTAAAAAGATGAGTCCCACAAGATCTTTGCTATATAGGGGCTTACCGTAATGTGATACATTCACAGCAGCTGAGTAACATAAGTGCTATGAGACATCATGTCCAGGATACTGGAAGAAGTCAGGCAAGGCTTGATCCAGTATGAGTGTATATAGAAAGGCCATACCATTACCTTTATTCCCTAAAGTACATTGGAATAAAGACATTCTGAATAGTAGTAAAGGCTCTGGTCATAAGTAAGATCAGTAATACTTTGGATAGGGTGTGGTGGTTCATTCCTATTATCTGAGATTTGTTGGAGGCATAAATTGGAGGATCATGGTCTAGGAGGCATGGTCTAAAAGGCATAAATAGGAGATCATGAATCAGGGGAAAAGCCCGAAACCGAAAAGTGTGTGGTTCATGTGGTAGAGTACTTGTTTCTGAAGTGCAAGACCCTGAGTTTAAACCCTACTATCACAGATCACAGCAACAAAACAACATATGGACTGGCTTTCAGATATTCTGCTGAAAAATCCTGCAAGCTTTTGAGGGAAATTTAATAATTTTTGGCAATTTTTGACTCTGATCACATTTGCTCTCTTTTTTGCTCACCCTTAATTCCTGGGTATGATAGAGTTCTTTCTACCTCCTCTGTTCAGCTTGTTTTCCTCATATTTGGTCAAAACACAGACTTTTTCAGTTCTGTTGTCTTCAGGAGGTATCTCTTCCAGTGATATCTTATAAGTAAATCAACATTTCCTTTCAGGTTCTGTACTTGAAGTTCTGAGACTATTTCCTGTTAAAGCTGTTAAAGCTCCTCCTCTCCACATTCCATTTTCAGAAAACAGCTTTCTCCTGTCTCATTATGAATTGTGCTTGCTTCAATTCTTATCTATGGCTTCTCTTATGCTGGCCTATGTGGTGGGCAGGAAGGAAGGATTCTCTCCATCTGGATTTTTTTTTGCCTGTTTTCATCTTTAGCTCCCAAAAGTGAACACACGTTATTAAGACTTTAGACTCCTTTGAATTCTGTTTGATATTGAGTGGGGTTGTTTACAGTTGTGGAGGTTCACACATCTAAAATTGAACAGTTGGTGGAGAGGAAGAGCTGTATGTGGTTGTAGTCTTAGCCAGGAGTACATTTTGTATAGAAAGAGTATATGTCAATTGAATGCAGGTAGCAATGAGCCCGCATAGTCTGAAGACAGAGGAGCAAATTTGCCTCCTTATTTCCTGCTGAATAGAGAGCCTCTTTTGTCTCCAGTTGTCTTCCAGCAAACAAAGAAAGCACTTGGCCACATAGAGCTCAAGTTTTATTTATTTAGTTCCCCCCTGTAGTGTTTTCAGACTAAGCTACCCTACACGAAGGAATCATGTCTACTGATTAGCAAGGCCAGACTGTTGCTTAGGAAGTTTCCCTGGGACCCCATGCTATGGATTAATTGTTTGCCACAAGAAGTCTCTTAACCTTGTGGTATTTCTCTTTATAGTCTTGAAATGGAAGATAATAATGCTAAAAAAAAGAAAAGAAAAGAAAAGTGATTTGATATCCACAGATAAGAGTCGTCCTCTCTCAATGTCTTTGTATCATTTTTTCATCTGAATTGCAGATATTTGGGGAAGCTGCTTTAAAAATTTAGCTCTTTCATTCTTCTAGAATTTAATTTTGCCCATACTCTAGGATAATGGTACAACCTTATGAAGTCATTATCCAGTGACACCCTCACAATTTTTTTCACAAATTAAATTTCTACTTTTGCTTCATTTTTTAATGTATGTAGGCCTATTTCTGAAATGACCAGATTCTTCAACAGATGTTTGTCTACTTTTATTTCAATACCATATTTAATTAATGAAGATTTATTTTTTAAAGTTTTTCTATGATGCTTCCAACAATTTTATTTGGTGGGTGAAGGGTGAAGGTGTTAGGTCACTGTCTTCTACCTTCAGACATTGTTGGAGGAAGCTCCATGCCTGTCAGTGTCTTTTTCCATTTTGAGTAACATATTTTGCTTGTTCAGGTGACCGAGCAATACCATAGAATAAGTAAAAACTAGCATTAAAGTGAATGTCCCACAGTATTCTACTCTGCCTTCAGAAAGAATGATATTGTACCATTTGTAAAGAAATGGAAAGATCTGAAAAAACATATTAAGCAAATTAAGCCAAATCAATTAAGCCAAACATAGGTTGGATGGTTTCCCTCATTTGTGGGTTAACTAAAATGTGCCTATGAATCTACAAGTAAACACACTAGATGGTTGTGTGTGTGTGTGTGTGTGTGTGTGTGTGTATGGACATGATAAATTATACAGGTCTCTAGATACTCACACAATGAGACCAAAGTAGGATAATCATAGGAGCAGATCACAAAGTCTCAATAGCTATGTGAGTATGATCACATAGAATAATATTTTTTGAAATGAACTCCAAGAAATGGAAGCAAGAGATTTTTGTTGTTGTTGCTATTTTTTGTTGTCTTTTCCTTTCTGTTTGTTTGTTTGGGGAAGGCCAAAGGGGGACAGAGAAGGTATGATGAAGGGTGAACAAATATATCAGTGGTACTCACTAGGCACTATGTGGAAAATGAACTATAAACTTGGGTGGGGACAGGAAGGAAAAACTGTGAAAAAGTAAGGGAAGGAGTGACATAAGGAAAAAAAAAAGGAAGTGTACTCATTACCTGACTTATGTAACTGTAACCCCTCTCTATATCACCTTTACAACAACAATAAAATGTTTTTAAAAGAAAATAATGTAAAAATGTATGCTTTGTATTTCAAGGATTATTTCAAAGTCATTAAATGTGAATTAAGGCCAGGCTTCTTGGCTCAATAGGAAATTTTGCTAGTTATAAAATAAAACACCAGCAAGAAAAAATAATAAGAAAAAATAATGCGCTTATACCCACATGTGTGTACAAATTGTAAGAGTTACATCTCTGAGTAGAAGGCATCTCCAAGCAGATATGTGTTCATCCACTGATATTAAAGTATTTAAATGATTTTTTTGCATTTTAAGTATCTGGATTTTATTGAATTCAACTGCATCAAATTTAGCTGAGTTAAAAGGAAAAGTTGCTGTTTTTTCTTCTGCAGACACAATTTTATAAATAAAGGAATTAAATAGAAGTAAATAATTATAGGGTACATTTAGAAAGCTCATAAAGGATATGTGAATTTTTAAATATAACCTTTCAGGGTTACTCAAATTATGCAATTTAAAAATACATAGCTTCACATTCTTCTTGATATAACTTCTCAACTATATAAATAGACAAAAACCAAAGTTGTATTTCTAAAGTTCGTGGCACATTTTACTACCTCCTCATCTTAAAGACCCTTAGAGACCAGTAACTTTTAAATACTCCTACTTGCCAGCATCAGACATACAGGTCAGTCAAGTGATACACCTTTGGTTTTCAATTCTTCTTGTCTGAATATTATCAAAATAGACACAGCTATAATATAGTAACAAGTTAATCCTGGGTTCATAGTATCATATCAAAACAGTCTATTCAAGGATTTTCTTGAACACTTTAATTTTTGTATCTACTGAACACATTGAGAAGGTCCTGTAAGGAGCCTTTGGCAAGGAAGAAGGATTTAATGGTTCAGTTGCAGGTAATTAACTAATTTAGCTTATTCATTCTTAATTTATTGGCTAGAACTAATCACCTGGTGCCACCTGACTGTGGAATGTGAAGGAGAATTTCCTCTGTGCTCTGAGGGAGATAGGACTAGAATCAGCTGAACCCCTGGAATGCTTTACTAATATTTGTCTTGAGGACTTGGTGTTTTGTTTGTTTTTCATTTTGCTAAAATACAAAGCTAAGTCATAGTAGATGGTAGTAGTAAAGGAAGCTACAAAATACATGTACTTGCTAAAACAACAACAACAACAATCTACAAAGGCAATGTAGATCTATGAAAGGCAATGGATAGAAAGTTTCCTGGTGGCGGATCTCAGAGAATTGGATGCTATTTAAGTAACAAATAAGGTATGGAATGAGGTTATAAAAATGATGTGTAAGAATAGCAAAGGAGGGACAAAGGCAACTAAGAGAGAAAAAGGGAGCTGAAGAAGCAGCTATCAAAGTAGTGCAGCTCAATATGACATTTCCAAATAGTGCAGCGGAGAAGAAAAGAACCGAATGCGACTTGACTGCAGAAGCTGGCATGAAGCAGCTGTGGCGGCGGCTGAGCTCTCTGTTGATGGCACAGCCTGAGTGCACGTCTATAACTTGGCACCTCATGTTGTAGGATTGAAGTTTGAAGTTCGGCAGTTAGCTACAGCCCAGAATTCTGAATAAGATATTAGTTTGTTTTTACTTGAAGTATTGAGGTCTTCTTGAAGTTCTTTTTTCTCTAAAAATACCAGTTACACTAGCATAACAAGAGAGTTCACATATGTCCTTGAATTAACTTTAAGAAATGCCACGTTGTCATTTTTCAGAGGCGTCTTCGAGACACTTCACTTTATACCCTGTTATGCAGCCAACATGTACCACTGATATTTTTTCCCAGTAAACTGTACCAATAAACAACCAAAGCAAAGAGCAGAACTCTCAAGAAAATTTGATGTTAATGGTAGATATCACTTCATTGACTATAAAGTTAGATATAATATAACCAAAACTAAAATATATAAACCTTATCACACACTAAGTGTATTTCTAATTTATTTCCCGTATTATGGGTGACTGGATTTGTTGTACTACAATTATTTTAAATTATAGTTTATATTTCTTGGCATCTGTATTGTATAGTTTATTAAGCCATGAGAAAAATATACTATTTAACACTTCTGAAATAGTTTATTGTTTTCACCTTAAAGTCAAATTTGAGAATTCATCCTAAGTCATTACCATAGACAAATTATTAAAATGGTGGCATTTGGATACAGCTATTATTTTAAAATAATTTTAATTGGTAAATCATTGCTGAAAGCACATTTTCTAAAAATGTGCTAGCATGTTAGGAAAAGATCCAAAAGCTTCCTTCAGTCACTGGAAAGATACTTCTTTGTATATTTCCTACTCTTGAAATATATCCATGCCATCCAATATAAAAAGGTGATTCGAAATTGATTGAAGCTAGCATCTTATAAAACAATAATGAGCTCAGTCACTAGTTGTATCTTGTAAACAGTTTATCATAAAATATATACTTCATCTTTTATTTTGCTAATAACTAAAATTAGCTCCTACATGTTTCACCAATAATGTAAACCCTCAAGTATAACTATGAAGATGCAGACACATACTTGTTACTGCTAATATATCATCCACATGAAAACTGTAGAAAGCACTGAAGTGAAAATTAAGAGTTTGAGCTCTTAAAATGATCTGTTTTAAAAAGAAGGAATACAAATGAAAGTATTGTTTTGAAAAAAGTGATCATATAAAATAATATTTATTGAAATGAGCTCCAGGAAATGGAAACAAGAGATTTTTTCTTAATTGTTTTTCTTTTCTTTTTATTGTATTTGTTCTTTTATCTGTCTTCGGGGGGTAAGGAGCGGCACATACATGATGGGACAAAGGCTTAATAAATGCAGCAGTTGTACTCATTAGACACTGTGTTGAAAATGAGCAATACGACTTAGAGGTGGGGAAAGGAGGGAGGAAACTGGGAGACAGCACAGGAAAGGGTGACATTGTCCAAACAGAAAAGTACTCTACCTGTTATGTAATTGCAATCCCTTTGTACATCCCCTTTATAATAATAAAAAAGAAGTGAACTAGTGATATTAGTGCTCATTAAGAACAACTTATATATAGCCACTGTAACTTAAGAAGACATAAAAATAAATCCTTCAAATAGGTTCTTCCCCTCACCCAGAACAACTTCCTTGCTGGTAGTTTTAAGTACCTCACCATTCTGTCCTGGTCTCATGTGACTATTAGTCTTGATGTACTTATGAATAGATCAAATCCACTCCCATATTTTTCATTGCTAATACTATGCTGTAACTTTGAACCATTAGCATGCCACCATCTCACTTCCCCACATACAACTCAAACCCTTTTGCTTCAGAAGTAATCTCATCCTTCTCCACCCTCCTCACCCTTACCTCAGCTTTAAGTACCGTGCTAAACCAATAAATGAAAACAATCTGTTTCCTTCAACTGGTAGAGAAAATATGGCACCTATTCAGCCATAAAAGGATGAAATCACCTCTGAAAGCTTCTTTGTTCTTCTTGTGTTCATTTATGTACAGGTATATATGTATATGTCCCTGTGTGTTGCATGTATGTTGTGGTAAGAACACTTATCATGATATCCACCATCTTAAAATTTTCATCACACGAGACTACAGTGTTAAATACAGATGTTGAGTTATAAAATTTGTGTCTAGAACTTAATTGCCTTTTGTTCAAAATATGGCACAATTCTTGGTAGCATGGTAATTCTCATACTTTGTTTTGATTATACACCAGCAGTACTCACTGTTTGGAGAGATAACTTGTGTGAAGGTTTTTCTAGTCAGGTTGAAGAGTGCAATTTGTTTCTCAAGTCTCATTGCAACACACTCAGATACACCTCTAATGGAAAAGGAGACTGCCAAGTACAGGTTCCTGTGTACACAAGAAAAAGAAGAGAAGAGTGGATGTACAGTGCAGCAGGCAATCATCAGGAGCATTTTTGAAAAAAAATTTCTGTAATCTAGTAAGGTTGGCTATGTAGACAACCTATCATTTCCTCTTGCATAATAGCAGACAGGTCAAGAATAGCATGCATTCATAAAATAATAGGCCATAATAGAAAATAATCTAAACATCTATCACCTTAAATCCATAAATCATGGAATAGCCTTACAATGGAACTTTATACAGCTATGAAAATTATATATTATTGCATGAATCTCAAGAAGACACATCATGCAGAAAGCCCATGCATTTATAATGGAATTATAATTTCATTTTATATTGTTAGTGGCACAGATACTCATGTGAAAAAAAAAACACCAAGAGCAGGTTCTTAGCTCTGGTTCATTGTGAAGAAGAAAGGATTTATATGGGTTTAAGAGAAAAATCAAAGTATTTTTTCAAATTAGATAACAGTAGCACTATTTTCCTTAAGCAGGGTGCTGTTCTATGGATGCATGTTACACCATGACTCTTTCATCTTATATCTTACATGTATTTTGTAAGTTCTCTTTGGCAGCTGTTAAATAGTTGATTTATAAAAGCAATATTAATATGAAAGTTAAGGTTCTTAAGAAAGCCACCTTTATTAAAGTATTATGCAAATGAAATATCATGCATTTGCAAATCCATGGCTGTGAGGGTTTTTTGTGGAGTATTTTTAGTGAGTAGTTTCTACTCTCGCAGGAATTTCTATTCTGAAGGTTAATAATTACTGTTAATTTAGCCCATTTGACTTAATTTAGAGCAATTACACACATTAGAATCCACGACACCTTGCTATTGGAACTGAGTGTCCTTTTTGGCCATGGACTTCATTTTCATTAAAATCGTATCTTTTCACAGTAGGTCAACAGCATGTTCTCTCTTTCCTTCTCAGTTTGTATTGTTTTATCTGTTATCATCTTCATTTTTAGAAAATTGGTTTTATATTTTCACTAAACAGTTTCTTGTTTCCTCATTTTAATAATTATATTGGCAAAACTCATTATCTCTAGTACTCAGTTTTAGTCAATTCAAATTTTAATATATTTTGATGTCTTTGTTCTTTAAGTGTAAAATTTAATATGATGTCTGTATTTAACAGCATGTTACTATATTATTTCTGCCACCAAATGGCATCATTCCTTCCATACAGTCACACATTTATCAGGATGAAATACTTTTCTTCCAATTAATTATTAATACAATTTTAGCATGAAGAGAATCTGTTTTATACCACAGAATTTTTATAATAACTGCACTCTCATGAAAATATTCTTTTCTGAAAAATGAAAACATTATAGCACATAGTAAATTATGTAGTCTTTCTAATTGCAGACACTGTTTGTAAGATATTATATTAAAGAATATAAAATAAATGACAATAATTTTATGGAATAGAAAAATCTTCATCTTTTTAAGCCTCCCTTACTTGTCCTTTAGATACACAAAATAACAAATATTTAGGAATGCAACTTAAAATTATTTCTTTAGATCAGTTGGTTGTGTTTTTAAGAACTATATATATTAAATTTCTGCTTTAAGATATTGCTAAGAGGTCATTAGAGGGTCAGAAAATTATGAGATAGAATGGACACGGAGATATATGGGGTTAGATAATAGATATGATAGATCAATAGAAAGATGATTAATAGATAATAGGTGACATATAATGGTAGATAGTAGATGAGAGAGGGAGGGAGGTTGGAGGGAGAGATGAAGGAAAAATATTGATAGATAATTTTCTCATTTTGATTTTAGTTTACTGTAAATCTACGTGGGCTTAAGGACTTGACTATGGAAAGTTCCATGGAAAGGCACAGCTCTCTGTGCCTACAACAAATACATTTGCTGCAAGCTGCTGAAAGAGATAGTCAAATTTGTAACAAAAAAGACAGTCAGCCCTGTGTTGATACCTAACAAGCATTAGGGGAGTTATAAAGATGACCAAGAATCTCCTGCACAGCCACTTAGACTAATACTGAAAATATATATATCCACATTCCTTAGTTGAAGGATCAATGCATTATCTAAAGCCACTCCTTCAGCATCCACATTGGTAGAACTGCCAGATGATCAAAGTAGGCCCCAAAGATGGCTGCTCAGTTCTGAGCCCCCAGACATGGTATTTAACATATACTGATGCTGTGGAGGACAGAGTCAGGCCTGGAGGCTTGATGATTTTGTGCAGCAACATCGCTTTTGAGTCACACTTGGACCCAGTGGCTGACTCTCCATTCTGCAAAGAGACGATATATTCCGGTATTTCCTCTACAAGACACTCACCACATTCCATATCTCTCATGCTCTTTCCAACTTTCTGTGAGCTGCTAGAATCACCTCAGTAAACTGAGTTTGTGCCCCTGGGCTAGCACAGCTTGGAAGAAATGTGGAGCAGCCCTTAGTAGCCTGTGCCATCGTCTGAGTAATGTGAGTGTTCTGAAGGCACCCAGGAGCCAACACTGTGACTTGCTTTTACTCTCATAGTAGTATAGAAAATAAGTCCTTCAATCTACTGTGATTTATAATTCTTTTGGATATTTCTTAGAAATAAGGCAAAGATAGGCCCTCAGATGCATCTTTTTGCTTTCTGGGTAATCTAGTCTTATATGCCAGTTTTACTGAACGAAGAAATAAGACCATCTCTTGTCTTTCCTCTTTCTGTTCTCAAAACAGAATGCTAGACATACACACTTAAAGAAATGTCAGAAGATGCATGGGCAAATAGCAGGCTGTCTGCTATCAGCTGCACTTGCATCCTTTCTTCTACAGTGCATACAGACTCTTAACTCTTCCGAAGTTCATTTCACCCTCTTCAGTGCCTCTGGGTATAGAACATATTTTCAGCAAAGGGATATTTGCATGATTCTTTGGACATGTGTCATTGTCCTCATTGTGTATTGGAAATAATTAAAATGCCTCAGAAAGTATGGCCCAAGGCACTAACTCCTTGCTTATCACATTCACCTGCCTATAAGACACCACTTCAGGTTTGACTGACCATGTGGAAGACTGAACCATTATAAATGATTTTAATAAATGCAAACTGGAATCAGATGTTTCAGGTCTTAGAGGGTTGACCCTTTAAGCTGATTATGAGTTTACATGTTATTTTGTAAACCACATTCAAAAATTGTCCAAAGGTAATGATATCGTATGTACCTAGCCTTCATTCATCAGTGAAACACCACATGACCCAGATCTTAATTGTTATAACCCAGGAAATGCTAAGGATTTAAAAAGTAAAAAAAAAACTGTAGGAAAAAAAATAGAATGACATTCCACTTTGATCTGACCAAAGGAACGCTGGGAGGCCATATTTCATACAGTTGCTAGGTATTTATCAATCTCTTCCTTTTCCTTGTTCATTGGAAAAGGTCATTTACATTTACTTACCAACTATGCCATATCCCCTGTGGTTTTGTGATACTCTTTTATATGAACTGTGAGCTCTATTTATAGCTTTTCCTAATTTCACATTCTACTTTTTTCATGTTCTTTTCCATACATTTGCTATTAAATTTATGGGGTTCATATTCAGCTCCTCACTGACAAGAAATGTTTGGTTTTGGATTATAGTTGGTTTTCCTATATAGAAAATAACCTGAAAGGAAATCTTGTAAAAAGTTATGTGCACTAACCTGCATGTTTTTTTTATAGTTGATTTGATGGGCTATTAGCAATGAGGTAACACTAATATGAGTGTGGAATGCTCAGTTTATGCTATATTCTTTATAAAGTATTTAATATATTCTTTGCAGTCCTTCTGATACATAAGAATGACTCAAGAATTCTTTCAAAGGACACAGAGAATTGTTTGATGTTATATATAGTCGTTCATGCACTTGAGCTTAAAGTGGAGTACACAAATGTCAAACAGCCTCAAAACAGTAACTTCTATTTGGATAAATTTTGTCATTTTATTTTTACTGCTATTGGATGAGCACCATAAAAATCTCTTACTGAAATATTATTTTCCACATAGTAAGGCCATGTACAAATACTAAACATAGATTAAATAAGGGCCAAAAAGCACTTTTAAATAATATGCCTGTAACAAATCCCCCACTCTGCTTTGAGATATCTGTCTAATGGCAAACACATATAAATCATATTAGCATAAGTAGTTTAGAAACCTGAAATTTTTGGCACACCACTGAATATTTAAGGCAGATTGTTACAAAATCATGAGCTTATCTTCTTTGCAAGGGTGCACTTAGAAGATAAAATGGCAATAACTTATTTTATCTGTAAGGTTTGAGGTTAAACAATATTAATGGTTGGTTAATGACTTAATGAGTAGACTACAAAGCATTTAAGCATGCAATGAACCTTAGCTTTTCAATGACTTTCCTAATGAAAGATCTATATGACTGCATGTCTCCTGTCACAATAGAGATAGTAGGGAAGGTACCTAATCAATTGTGATGGTAAATCAATTGATCTGTAACCCTGTTTTCATACAGTGAGAATGATATGGAGAGAGCATTTTACTATAGCCTTATTTCTAGCTGAAGATCAATAAATAAAAAAGACAGCTCACTATTTGAAAATGTTCCCTTTTACTGTGCTTCGAAAGCCAAGGCAGGCAGATTGATGTCCTATTTCATAGATGTGTCGGTTTCCTTTGTCACTTCTCAAAGATTTAAAGTTCTTCAAAATTAAATATATGATAGGGAATATCTGTGAGTCTAGACTTATTGTAATGACTAAGATTTAAATGGAAGAAACTGGGGCAATAAAAAATTGCTATTTTCTATAATATTCATAGATGTCATTTTTATGCAACGTCCATCAAAAGAAAGGCTGTATTATTCTCATTAGTTGTCTTTCTTTTTAATACCTTTAGAATACAGGAAACGAATCATAATACTTGTACTGTTAACATTTTGATACATAATAGTTTTACATAGTGCTAAGTAATAGAAGCCAGAGAAATGTTTATAAAATACATATCCAATGAAGAACTTACATCTAAAATATACAAAGAACTCTGAAAAAGCAACAATAAAGAAGAATTTAAATATAGGCCAAAAGTCTGGATAAGCACCTCATTAAATTCTTAAAATTGTCTTCACATTCTTTATCATGTGTGCATGGCTCTTTGTGATCTGGTTTCAATTTTCTTTAACCTAGAAGATCCTTTTCTAAGTTTTCTGCTTCTGAGAGGCCAATAGCTCTTCAAGAAAAGAAGGCATTTGTCAAGTTTATTGATGTTTACTTCCTATATGATATAATTATTTGATATTCCTGAGTATTTCCTCAATATGTTTTTATGACTCTCACCTTGACATTTATGTTATATGTTGTATCATTAAATTGCTGAACTACTGTCTCCCTGGTTGGTTACCTATTCACTCACAACTAGGGTCTAAGCCCTGCCTCTAGGTTATGTTGTGCCACACCACTGAAGTCTATGCATTGCAGGTAGCAGGTATTTGATGTGTTCCTTGACAATGAACAAACTGGGAGCCAGAGTGAACAAACCTGGACATGAAGAATTTCTATGCCATGTTGTTTTTAAAGCTAGATCAAACCGCTAGACGCTGGTGGCTCACATCTGTAATCCTAGCTACTCAGGAGACGGAGATTGAGAATCACAGTTCAAAGCCAGCCCAGGAAGGAAAGTCGCTGAGACTCTTATCTCCATTAACCACCAGAAAACCAGAAGTGGCGCTGTGGCTCAAGTGGTAGAGCGCTAGCCTTGAGCTGAAGAGCTGAGGGACAGCGCCCAGGGCCAGAGTACAAGCCCCACAACCACCACTACCACCACCAACAAAAAACAACCTAGATTAATCCTTTCTGAATGTGAGGTGTTACCTTGCCATTTCTCATGTTTAAATAAAAATTCTTCAAACTTATGCCATTGTGCTATGATGTGTAATTGATACCTAATATGTCATAGGCTCCTATAAGGTTTGGTATTTATGATGTTTTGGGGAAGTACTTTTAATATCCTACAGGAATGTCTCAGTATATGTTGATAAATCAATACATGGAAGTCTGCCTTTACTTAAGCTTTAGCAGTTCTTAAGCTCTTCTTGAGTTTCAGGACAAAACTAAGTCTTTTCTTTTCTCTCTCTCTCTCTCTCTTTTTGCCACTCCTGGGGCTTGTATTCAGGGCATTTTTCTGTGGATGTGGTACTGAGGAATCGAACCCGGGGCTTCATGCATGGTAGGCGAGCACTCTACCACTGAGCCACCTTCTCAGCCCCAAGGCTAAGTCTTCATTTTCCAATGTTTAAAATGAAATAGCCACTGGTAAGAATTCTATGTATGATATTTTTGATACTTATACTAAAATAGAATCATGTGAAATAAATTTACCATACATTTGTCTAAATTAATTCAGCAATCTGCTAAATTCTAATTATTAATCATCATCCATTAATTACTTTGTTGCATAATACACTGCTCAGATAATTCACATATTTTGTTAGATTATCTTCACAATATTATACCGTGTTAATGTGCATTTCTAAAATTCTTAAAAACTAGGATTTTTTAGCTTTTCTTTCAGATTAACATCTCATGATCACTTCTCTCTCCCATCAGTCTAGTCTCTCACTTGTGTAAGAAATTATTTTTTAGTTCCAGAATGCTTTTTGACATTTTTATTAGTATCAATTTTTGTACAAGAGGGTTTAATTTTAACATGCCTATACATACTACACTGAACCTTCATCAGAATCACTTTCTTTCATCACTCTCCTCTACGTCCTTCCCTCTGGGAAGGCCCAAACCAATTTTAAGAGGCTTCCTTGCTCTCTTTTCTCTCATATATAAAACATACTTTGGCCATGTAATATATGCTACTATGATATTTTCCTACCCCCTCTTTGTTTTTACATACCAAAGAGAACACGCTAGTTGTCTGATATTGCTCTTTCAGCCAAAAACATATCTCTCCTCATTTCTTCTTTATAGTTTCATAGTATATGCAGTCTCCAACTTAAAATGGTTCAATTTAGGTTTTCAGTTTTACAATGGTGCAGAAGCCAAATTCATTTGAAGAAGGCATACAACAAAGTTTGAATTCTGATCTTTTCCTAGGTGACAAATATTTGGTACAAAAATTTCCTCTAGAGGGCTGGGAAGTTGGCTCAGTGGTATAGCGCTTGCCTTGCATGCTTGAGGCCCTGGTTTCGATTCCTCAGCACCACATAAGCAAAAAGAAAAAAGCCAGAAGTGGCGCTGTGGCTCAAGTGGTAGAGCACTAGCCTTGAGCTGAAGAGCTGAGGGACAATGCTCAGGCCCAGAGTTCAGGCCCCACAACCGGACCAAAAACAAAACAAAACAAAACAAAAATTTCCTCTATATGCTGGATGGTGCCATCAAACCCTAGCCCCTAGATTTTCACACAATCATGAGGCAGAAGCAACTGATACTTTATAGGATAGGTGTTGTTAAGCTACTGTATTCCATAGGTAATATGCAATAAATGCACCTTTGACACTAATTTTTCCATTGGTTCATCAGCATTTAAACCTACCGTAAGTCAAGAAGAATCTGTATTCTAATTTATGGATGCATCTTAGGCCATACAATCAATTTTCTACCTTCCTTCTATAGTTTGTTATTATAAGTAATGTCACAGTAATTAACCTTGTAATTTTGTCACTGTAGTCTAAATTCTCAGAAGCAGGACACCTGGGTTTAAAAGGAAATGCACACCAGGCACCAGTGGCTCTCACCTGTAATCCTAGCAACTCAAGAGGCTGAGATCTGAGGATCCTGGTTCAAAGCCAGGCTGGGCAGGAAAGTCCATGAGACTCTTATCATCGCCAATAAACCACCAGAAAACCAGAAGTGGTGCTGTAGTTCAAGTGATAGAGCGATAGCCTTGAGCTGAAGAGCTGAGGGACAGCACCCAGGCCCAGAGTTCAAGCCCCGACAGACAAAAAGGAAAAAAGGAAGAATGCACTTATATTTTGACAGTGATTGTCTGTTTTCTTCCATAAAGGTGGTTACCACCCTACACTTTTCCCAAGAATATCGAACAATATTTCTCCAGGGTCTTTGCAACAGGATGTATTGCTGTCAGTCAATGAGAAAAGGTATCTAGTTTCAATATATATATCTCTGAAGAGTAAGGTTTCATTCCATATTTTAAATTCCAGGTGTATTTCTCTTTCTGGGAACTGTCATTATTCCAACTGGGGTATTAGGCTGTTTCAGCTCAATTTAGAGCAGATCTTTGTATTTGATAATAATTAACCCTTTATCCAGGATGATATGTAAAATATAGTTCCTTAATTTGCTATTTGTCTTTTACTTTTGTATATGGAACTTTTTGATTTGGTTTCAATTTTTTCTTTTAAAAAATTTTACATAGTAAAATTTATTAATCCTTTCTTCTATACTGTTTGGGTTTTGGATCATAGTTAGATTTATTTTCCTATTCTAACATTTAAAGAAACCAAAGATTTCTTTCTAGAAGAAATATTTTAAACTCTTAATTGTTTATCTAGACATTTAGTCTCCTGTTTAGTTAAGGCCCAACTTGGTCCTGTTTTCAAAATAGCCATAATTTTCTCCAAAGCAGTTATTGAAAATATTTTGTCTTCCCCACTGATATGAATTGCCACCTTTTTAGAAGCTAAATACACAATTTCTATTCTGGTTCTTCATTGGTCTATTTGTTTACTTATATTTTTGTTTCACAAGTCTCTTAATTAAAAGAAGGAATATTGACAAATGCATGGAATATAATCCGTGTTTCAAATGAATAACTATGACAAATTTTCTCACTTGTCTCCAACCTTCTAAAGTTTAGACTACCACCTACATCTCAGTTTTCTAGTTTCTAGTTGCTGTATGTATCATTTAAGATCAGATTGCAACATGGACAGATTCTTTTGGAACTTTGAGCTCTCTATCATCTTTAGGATCTTTTGGCAGGTATAGGGTTTCTCTAGAGTAAGCTGTTACATAACCTCAACCTTTAGAAGTCAGGTGGCAAGTCAGTGGCTCATGCTGACACTACAATACAAGCAACAATGTATTTTATATTTCTTTCTGTGTATTAAAAAGCTGGTAACAAAATCTCTCCTCAGACCACTGGAGACAAGGAACAAATCAAGCAAATACTATCCACATAACATAAGAGAACTAGTTGCATCTCTCATATTCCCAGCAAGATCAGCCTGGTTAATTCGTATTAAATCTCTGGATGGAAGCCAGCCTGTCAGCCACCAGAATATAGGCTCACAAAAGCAGAAAATAAATATGCCTTAGTCAATGTGCAGCTTTAATATGAATATCCAGAACTGTTCCCAGCACCATTCCTCTGACTGACATTAGAACTTAATACCTCTCCCACATTAGAACTTAGGGCCTCACTGTTAGTCTATTTGCAGTAAAAAGCACTTGAATTCGCAGATGATGGTTTTAGGCAATGGAGAAGGATGAGTTCAAGCTTTAAAAAAAAGTTTGTTTACTCATTATTTTTGTCAGTCACAAACATGATTGCTTTCCTAAAATATGCTTTTGAGAAAATATCTAACACAAAAGAATGAAAACCAACATTTACCTCTTGTCATGTGCTAGGATAATTTTTTTCATGAATTTTGATACAATGGTTCTGCATTGGATAGATAACACTCTAAAAAAACTATGAAGTTTGTATTTCTTCATCCTTACTTAAATGTTTTGGGCTTGCCAGTAGTAATCATAGATTGACAGCTTTGTGTTCACTTCATGTTGCTATCCTGATGGCTATGTTGACAATTTACAGAGTCATTTTCAGCATGTAAACAATTGGATATCTTAATTACTGGATATCTTAAAAATTGCCCAACTTCAAATTTTCTGAGAATTTAGAGGACATTTCTCTTAAGCATAATTTTTTTTTGGTTGGTCATAGGGCTTGAACTCTGGACCTGGGCGCTGTCCCTCAGCTCTTCAGCTCAAAGCTAGTGTTCTACCACTTGAGCCACAGCACCACTTCCAGTTTTCTGAGTAGTTAACTGGAGATAAGAGTCTCACAGACATTCCTGCCTGGGCTGGATTTGAACCACGACCCTCAGATCTCAGACCCCTGGGTAGCTGGGATTACAGGCATGAACCACCGGCACCTGGCTTTGTTAAGCATAAATTCTAATGTCCAAGTATGTTTATTATTCCAGCACAAAAGTAAAATCTACTTTCTGACATCTAAACTTCTGGAAAGGTCTGGACACTGATTCTTTTAGGCAGTGGCTTAAATCCTGGCTGGAAATAATAAAAAAATAAGCAACAGAGAATTTCGCATTCTCTTTAAATCATTGTAGTATTTTTCTTGTTCCTAATGCTTATGCTACATTATAAGGACATGACTCTACCTCAAAAACATAGGAAACTGAATAGCCAAAAATCTCAAAAAACATTTTTCTCCTCCTGTCCAAAATGCCAAAAAAAATGTCATCCTACAGCTAGGAAATGTGGTAAGTTAAAATGACAAGTAAGTCATTGGAGAAGAAAAATAGGAGCAAGAGAATAATCTGTCATTTTGAAAACCCAGTGATGTAGAAGAATCTCCAAAAATACTTCCTAATATTTAAATAGGTTCAGAAGTAGAGGTTTTCTAGACTGTAATACTTCCTAAATTCAATCTTTATTTATAGCTATTATTAATATGCTAGGACTCTGAGAAAATTAAGGTTTGAAATTCTATCTTCTTTCCTTAACAAAGGGAGAAATATCTAGTATCCTGGTGACATGCAAGATGAAAAAATAAAAGAACAGGCTTACTTCACTTAATACAATTTTTCCAAGAGTTTCCATTTCCTAACAAATAGTTCATTTTCATTTTTTCTAATGGGTGAGTAAAATTCCATGTGTACATATACCATATTTTCTTGATCCATTAATCTATTGAGGGGCATCTTGGTTAAATAGTGTTGCAATGAACATGGTTGTGTTGGTGGTTTTACTATAGCCTTGTTTGTGTTTTATTGGATAAAATCCCAGAAGTAAAATTGCTGGTTCATAGGGTAGTTTTATATTTAGTTTAGGTTTTTTTAAGGGACTTACATTCTACTTTCCAGAGTAGTTGAACAAACTTGCATTCCCACCAACAGTATATTAGCATTCTCTTTTGGCTGCACCCTTACCACCATTGGTTAATGTTGGTTTTCTTGATAATGGCCATTCTATGTAAGGTGAAATCTCACTGTTGCTTTGATTTGCATTTCCTTTATGACCAGAGATACTGAACAGTTCTTTGTGTGTCTAATTTAATACATATTCTTCAAAATTAAGAAAAGTGAGGGAAATTGTAGATTGGGAGGGACAGATCAGAATGTTGAAAGGGGTGACTTTGATCAAGAAGCACTGTATTCATAAACTGCTTTGTTGAGGCAACTCTGTTGTACAACTACTTTAAGATAATAAAAATATATCAATAAAAAACAAAGGCAGTGATAATAATCAAAACAGCTTGGTACTGGCACAAGAACAGACCTCAGGACCAATGGAATAGAATGAAAAACCCATAAATGAACCTACAGACCTATAGCTATCTAATCTTCAATAAGGGAGCTAAAAAAAATAGAATGGAAGAAAGATAGCCTCTTCAGTAAATGATGCTGGCAAAATTGGTTAACTACTTGTAGAAAACTAAAGTTAGCTATGTGACTCCACACAGAGCCTCCCCTATCACCCTAGACCAGAATCAACTCCAAATGGATCAAAGACCTTGAAGTCAAAGCAGACACTCTGAAAACATTACAGAATGGAATAGGAGAAACCCTAGGTCTCCTTGGAGCAGGCCGAAATTTTCTTAATAGAGACCCGGAAACACAACAAATCAAAGAAAGGTTGGACAAATGGATTGCATGAAGTTGCAGAGCTTCTGCATGGCAAAGGACATAGCTAGCAAGATTAATAGAAAGCCTATGGATTGGGAGAAGATCTTCACTAGCCATACAACAGACAAGGGTCTGATATCTAAAATATACTTGGAACTCAAAAAATTAAATCCCCCAACAACAAATCCTCAAAGAAACAACTGCCCAATAAATAAGTGGGCTAAAGACTT
>NW_012267217.1:2608607-2637666 GCF_000151885.1 Dipodomys ordii
GTATTTAAATGTTTTTTTTCTTTCATGCATTTGTTTCTAACGCATTTATAAGATTATTTCTTTGTTGCTTTGTGTGTCCCTCCCCCACAGTATAATTCCTGCTTTCACTATATTTGATGTGGGTACAATTTGTGGAGGAGAAGGGGAAAAACAAGTCATTTAAGGATAACTGTGGACCGGTTACAACAATGAGAAGTACAAGTTGTCATGTCGAAACGAACTTTACAACTTTGGTGGGGGAGGGAGGATTGGGTGGGAGGGGGGGGAGGCTGGGAAGGGATGTGAAGGGTAAACAAAGGAGGAGGCTACAATGCTTGATAAGAAATGTACCCATTATCCTGCCCATGTAATTGTAACCCCTCTGTACAGTATGTTCACAATAAAAAAAAAACAAAGGCAGTGGAATATCCTTAAGAATTATATTACCTCAGTAACTACATTAGTTTTATAAACCAACAGAATAACTACTTTCTAAGGATTTTTGTCATCTAACATTATTTAACTATAATACAGGTTGGTTATCTCAGGCCTAAAGAATGTAATTAGTTGACTTAAAATCATATAAGTCTTCAATGGTACAGCTGGGATTTTATTCAGTGTATCATGATCACTACACCTGATATCTGATTCTCTTTCCTTAATATATTCCATATCCTCTCATCAGGACACTTAACCAGGGATCTTCTAATGTGCAGATGATATACTTCATAATTAAACATGGTTAACAAAATTTAAAATCACATTCCAAATTGTCCTACAAAAAGATAATGGATCCAATTGCCATTTTCTGTGGCACTGGTAAAGGTATAAAAATGGACAAGTTAAAATGGTGCAGCATTATGACTGGTCACTTAAAAAAATAGTCAATGGACCATCAGACTCTTACTTTGTCCCCAGACAATGTGGTGTTAACTCTCTGAGCCTAGAAAGTATCTGGTAGTCATCAGCATTTTGATAAAATTTCCATCCAGATTGCTGTAAACTAAGAGCTGTGAATTAATAGATACTGAAGGAATGACTACAATATGATGCTATATCTATATCTTTAATCAAATTATTAACTCTAGAAGATGGGAAACTCCTTAACACCTACAAACAATACATCTAGACTCATAAATGATGGTCATATTTGGCTCAGATCCACTATTACTTTTTGAAGACCTGATGTGCTTCTTGGTAGATGCACAAAAGCACAAAACACGGCATCTACTTTATCACTAGTACTTCTCAGGCAGGGATCTCAGAAAGTTTTATCTCTAATCTTGTCCAATTAGATTCTGAAATCTATTGAAAATGAGTATTAGAAAATGTTAAGTTCTAAAAATATGAAGCAAGTTCTGGATCTGCTACTTTTCTATTATACTTCCTTGGTAAAATGTCTTAGTTGCAATAAGTTTCTTACCTAGAGTGACTATTTTTCTGAACTCAGAGCAATACTGGTTATATATTTGTTCTGGGTTAACTAACAAGATCTTTTCATCTCAGAAGCTTCTCTTTTCTGAAATAATTTATATAACAATTCCTCATCTTACAACTCTTCATTTTACTCTTTGTCTTTCCAACTGAGATTAACCACACCAACTTCAGCCTGGTTATAATGTGTGTGTGTGTGTGTGTGTGTGTGTGTGTGTGTATGTGTGTGTGTGTATAAAGTTACCAAAAAGTATAGAAACTGAAATTTTAAAATAAGAAACCTAATCAATGAATGTAAGATTAATTACCTTCTCAGCACGAGCACAAGTTCAGTTTTGAATCCTGGATAAAATTTTATAGTATGTGCATATGAGATTTTTAAGAATATTTTTAAATAGCAGAAATAAGTCCTGCTTAAATAAATATCCCTCAGGAATTGATGACAGTTTGTGTTCAAAGCCATGGTTTTTTGTATTTTTTTAAAATAAAGGTGCTTTGTGATCATTTCTTTCTTCCTTGCTCTTTAGAAGATAGGAAGCATGCAACATTTCCTCTGAATTACATAAGTAACAGTGTAGGGTTTGCTTTTCCACTTGCAGAACCCTGGAGGATTAGTCTTCTAGCATAATAACTGATGAAAATATCCCTGTAATGTATCTTTAAAAAGAAGACCTAGAATGACCCTTTAATCATCAACATTTAAACTCAAAGTTCTTGCAGATGAAGATTTTTGTTTGTTCATACTTAGCTAAATAAGTTACCATTATGGGACAACTAAAACAAACTCAATATTGACCTTAGTTGAAATCTAGAAAAATGGTGAAACAAGGATAAAGGGTGAACCAATTAAACAGTGATAGTCACAAAACAGAATGTTGGAAATAAACTACAACTTGGAGGGAGGGAAAAGTAAGAGGGGAGGGATAGTGGGAGAAAAATGAAGGGGGGAGTAATGTTCAACAAGAAATATACTCATTACCTTACTATAACCTAACTATAACCCCTCTGCACAGCTCCTTTACAAAAAAAGTTAAATTTTTAAAAAATCTGGAAAAATAAGCACAAAATTACTAAGTGCTCCTCTAAAGTAGCAACTTAAAAATTCACTTAGATAAAACACAAAATGGACCCCTCAGCTTTCTGATGTGCATTATTATACTCGCCCGGGTTTAATGCTTACCTCAATAAGTGGGCATAGCCATTACTTTCCATGGAAGCAATGTTAGAAACCATGTCATCTTCTGATAAAGCACATCAATTACATCTTATTATCACACTAAGAGTTCAATTAACTCATATCACCACTCAACTTATCAAATTAAAAATGAAGAGTTATGTATGTTCTAATAATTATTTCACTAATAGGAAACTAGTTAAAAGTCAGGACACTTCATATCTGGATTTACCATATTGTCTGTACGCACTTGCAATTTGATATTCCTCTGATACTCACACATTGACATGGCCCTTGTGTTCTATTCATTGTCATTCTTTCATTAACTTACAGATGGCTATTAATGTGGCAAGTTTTCACAGGAGAACAAACACGATATAATGGAACAAAATAGGGAGCATAATCTTGAAAGTCTACACATGTTTTTAACTACTTTAAAGGCTTTAAAATAAGCATTGCTACCAATTCAGCACAGGCCCAACATCCTCGTGAAAGAATTATGTTAGCAAATATATTGAAGGAATTTTAAGACTAGAAATAGATGATTTTTTAAAATAAATGTTAAATGAGTTTGAAAACTTTTCATCCAACCAGAACAAGCAACAAATGTGTTAAGATTTTTTTTTGCATAAATAAGTCAAGTGGAGGAAACATGTGAAACATCTACCCAATGGAAATTAATTGCAATTCAGGTTGACCCCTTAATGTACAAAACACTACAACGAATTTTACAACTTCATCTGTAGCTGGGGGGGGGGTGTGGGGACGGAAGGGGAGCGGGAGGAAAAGGGGGTAGTTGTGGAGGTGGGAGGGAAGGGATGGTAGGGGAAAAACAAAGGAGGAGGCAACAATGCTCAATAGGAAATGTACTCATTACCTTGTTCATGTAACTGTAACCCCTCTGTACAGCATTTTTACAATAAAAATGTACAAAGAGAAATTAATTGCAGACATTTTTAATGCAAAATGCTTGTCATACTTCAGTCATTTTGTAATGACCTCTTCCATGTAGATTTGTACAACTACATATTTAAGTTAATGTTCTGGTTACTGCATAGTAAAATTGGCATTTAATTACAGATCCATTTATATAAGCATTTTTTGCTATCCTCATAACAACTTTATAAGTTAAATATTATTATTTCTATCATATAGGAGGATTACCAAGATGTGGAAGGGTTACAGTGTTTCACTGGAACAGCCCAAGTAAACAGATATGCCAAGACTAAAACCATGCTAAGACTAGTATATAGCCATGCTCAAGTGTCAGGCCAGGTTGATTAAAATATAGATGATCTTGTTAAAAGATCATTTTAACTAACCTTTGAATCAGCAAGCCAGTTTCCCTGCTCATTAACGGTAAAGTCTTGATTTACTTAAAAAGTCTGATCATTAGGGCTGGGATGTAGCTCAGTGGCAAAGCGCTTGCCTAGCAAGTGCAACGTCCTGGGTTCGATCCCCAGTACCAAAAAAGAAAAGACAAAAAAAAAAGTCTGATCATTACATTTCTCATTTCTAAATTGAATGAGTCTAGCAACCCACAAAATGATTGTAAGTGACAAGTGTGAGGAGAAGCACTTGTATGTGACACCCATACACAATACACAGCCTTTCTTTCTCATGCTGTGTTGCCAGGTACAGCCTGGCCTTCTTTACCTAACAATGACAAAGTGGACCCGGCCATTTGGATCACGTTTCTGGCAATGATCACAGCAGATCCTACACTGGCCTTTGTTTCTTTTACTCTCAACAGCAGATTCCACATCCTAGTTCATGGAGGTAATTGAAAATGGCACATTTGACAACTTGTACATGGATAGCTATAAACTCAAACCTCCCTCTGGAGAATTCGCAACCTCGTCATCCTACTGGGTGCTGTTTACATTTCCGCTAGTCAGGCAATACATGCATCTGATCAGGGAGTTTTAAAGCAGCTTCCATACGGTTTTCTTTAATTTTTAGCGCAGCTCTGTACATCAGATATTCCAATTTTCACTATTGTTCAGACTTATGGATAATTGTCCTCTCTAGCTGATTACCCAAATCTGCTCTGGCCTCAAGTCTTGTCCTGCTCATTTCAGCTTTGTATTGCCTCTCACATCCTTCTCTTCCCTATATTTCCAACTTCCCCATTCCACTGCAAACCTTTTGGTTACATAATTCATCTGTTGTAAAACTTTCCCCACGTTGTCATTCTGCCTTTTGTTATTCCTTATATCTATCTCTTCATCTTTGTTCCTAATTTACTAAGGTAATATTTTAAACATGCCATCCCTATACTAGAGGCCTGTGAATGTCTTCTCATTGTTCCAAAACCAACTCCAATGTTTTTGCCATGACACTAGTTACACCCCTCTTCTTCCATTTGATTGTCCCAGGTCCCCATATAAAATGGGCCTGCTATTTTTTTTCAAGTACATAACATAAAGCTGTGTAGCTCTGGAATTTATCCTCACTATTCGCCCCCATAGAATTACTTGGCTCTTTGTTCCTCACTTTCTAAAACAATGTATTCTTCAACATTCTGGACAGATTTCATGTTTTCTGTGAAATGTTAACAAAAGCACCGAGACCCTACATTGGAATCAAACAACTTGTAGGTGAGTTAGTGATAATATAATTTGTGTGTTAAAAAGTCTCCCATAGTCTTTTGTGATGTGGAAATAGAGCTACTGATATGAAAACTCAAACAACACACAACAAATTTTAGCCAAACTAAAACTGGTATTACATAGTTTGTTCATTTTGCTCTATTTATATGTCTCCTCTTCTGTTTCCTTCTCTCATTTATTATACACCTAAAAGTGTGAGGATTATGAATTTCTTTATCTCCCATTTCGAGATAGAATGTGCCCAAGAAAGCATGGTAATTACCCTGCAAACAACAACACATCTAGCTAAATGATTAGAGAACAGATGTTCAACATGCATTATCAACTTGAAAATAAGGTACAAATTCTTTGCAAAGGACAAAAAAGAGCCAATTTTAGTTCTATAATGTTGATTCTAATGGCAGGAAGGCACAATCTGCATGAAGATCTGTTCCTAGCCTCTTAAACAACACCAGAAATTAGCCCAATGCTCAGCACTGTCTAGTTTATTTAATAATGTAGGTGTAGGTCTTCACAAGTAAAAGAGAGAACAGTCAACATATCTCTTGTCAATTTGAGAAAAGACCAATAATTGTACATCACTTGGCTCTCTCCTCTATCTTGAGCCATGAGAAAAGTCTTGTTAATTGAGACCAGAGTGGTTGATAATGCCTGAGAAGGCATATCAGATGATTTCCAATGCTTTTATATGCCCATCCAGGGTGACTGTCAAATCAAAAGCTGAGTAGGAATAGATTTGGTTTATATGGTCTGTCAAGACCATTTAAAAAGTCATTGCTAAGCTGGTATGTTAGAAAGTATTTTGACAAGTTGCTACAGCTTTGCTGTTACTCAGAATGTGCCATTTCCTTCACATCTCTCAAGTGGGAAATCACCAGAGATCTAACCAGTGATTTAGCGTTCATCCATGCTAGAGAGAGGCTTCAATGGCTCATTAATGTAGGCTGATTCCCACTCCCACTGCCTTTGATTTGGGATTTAATATAAGCTTCCTATCTGTGTGACTGTCATGGGCATAACCCTAGCACAGAGCTGACAGCTGAAAAATCGGAAAGTTATTTTTCAATCATTTATAGGCAGCCTCATTAGTTAGACCAAAGATGATGATAATAATAATAATAAATGAGGTAACTTCTTCATACAACCCAGGTGACGGCCCTGAGATTATTGTGTTTAAGCAAAGGTCAGCAGGTAAAGACCTTTCCTCTTAAGCAGGAAATTAAAAATGATTTTTGTCTCTTGTTTTTTTTTAGGAACTTTTAATAAAATGCTTATTTCGGAGTTAATATTAAAATTATTTTTCTAGCAAGCTACTAATAATTATATTGTATCAGTAATAGATAATGGCATAACTATAGGTAGGTAGATAGGTAGACAGATGATAGATAGATAGATAAATGAGTGACAGATAGATATAGATATATGGATATACACAAAAAATCTTAAGGATAAAATTGAAACTATAGAATGAATAGCTATGGAGTTTACCTTAATAGTTCATTGGCTTTTAATCTTGTAGTTGTATTTCTTATTGCTATTATAATTTCTGTTTGGGATGATGGGATGTACCACTCAATGATACTTTGTTTCTCTTCTATAATACCAACCCAAAAGTCAGAGAGGAACTGGATAGCAGGCCTTTCTGGGACTTTTTCTTTTGCAATAACTTCTGATTTAGAGACAAGTTGCCAAGAGTCTTCACTAGATCCCACGAATCCTTCATCCAGCTTCCTCTCATAGCAGCAAGATACCTAGTATGGTACATTTGTCAAAGCTAAGACATCAACTTGGTGAAAACACTATTCACTATACTTTAGTCTCTACTCAGATACTACCACTGCTGGTTTTTCCTCTGATACTCTTTCTCTGTTCTATACCCTAACCTAGGACATTAATCTCAGATACCCTGACCTTTTCTTTTTATCTAATTAGTGCCAAAATGAGAAAGCATTCCCTTCATCCACTGCCCATTTTCTTTTATACGAAACACTTTAAAGCTCATAATCTTATGCAGATGAGCCTAAAAGGAATCATGCTTGTCTGGAAAACAAATTCTATATTTCAGATCAAAATCAACTAAACTAAATGAGAGCCTATAGTATATATTAGCTGTTATTTCAAATATACACTGGATAGGTAGCTATTTATAACACATTACAGAATTGGGCCTTCATGCCAATATTGAATAGAGATACTGAGGTTATAATGCTTGAATTCAACTAAGAAAAAGTGAGACTTATTACTTAAAAAGTAACTTCCAAGAAGACTGAAAGTGTCCTACATATTCTTTCTCTTCACATTGTGTTTATCATTACTAGCTGGGTGATCTTTACAATCATTCTCAGTATTCTATGGCTCAATTCCTTTGCTGAAAAATGGATTGGTTATAGCAGCTGGATCTTAAGTATGGTCGAACGATGAAAGGATGAAATTTAGGTGCATTCTAACAATAAGCATTCAGTAACTTCTTCAGGGGTCACTTGCAAACCCTTTGTGTGCTGTTCACACAAAAGCTCTTGCAAAAGAGCAATACTGGATGGGTCCATTGGTCCCAATTCTCTTGCTTGGATTGGAACAGAGAATTTACAGTTTGCCGAGAAATATATAATCTTTCAAAGTAATGGGTGATGCTAACATTCTGTTTGGCATATGGAACAGCAAATGTTCCAATATTAGGGGGATGGACAGACTCTGGATTGGAGGTCAGCACCTCTTCAACCTTCAGAAGGCACGACTTGCCTCCAGACAACATCACGACGTGTTTCATGGGCAGACACTACAGTGTCACTCCCTAAGGTACCACTTCCTTATGGAATGTCAAAACAGAGAGACCAGAATCTCTTTGGGGTCCTTGTGGGCAGCTCAGGAGCAGAATTAGGTAAACCATGCTGGAGTTCATGGTCTCCATGCACAAATCAGCTTAATCAATTCTGCCATCTAGTGGTTACTTTCTGCCCTTACAGCTTACCTCTCCGAGCTTTCTCTGTCTCTTAAAAGTAGGTGTTGATGTTCAAAGTCTGGGGGAGGAGGACAGTTAAATGGTAGTGGGTGGGAAGCAGGGAAAAGAAATTGTAACCCTCCCATTCGAAAAGTAAGCATTGGACAGAGAGAGAGAGACAGACAGACAGACAGACAGACAGACAGACAGACAGACAGACAGAGACAGAGAATAGAGACAGAGACAGAGAGAAGAGAGAGCTGTGAGAGGGGTGTGTGTGTGTGTGTGTGTGTGTGTGTGTGTGTGTGTGTGTGTGTGTGTGTGTGTGTACAAGAGAGAGGGGAGTGGAGTTCCTGGGGTTTTACCTCCAGAAATCCAGGCAGGTAGGAATCATGCTGGGCGGTGTGGCTTTCCAGCAACAGAAAGAGCAGCAGGCGCAGAGACCACCTGTTAAGCGAAAATCCAAAAATCTTCAAAGACCTTCCAATGCCCAAAACCTGTGATGAAAATCCCCCTGGGTTCCAACCATCTTTGAAGGCATCCCCCTCGTTAGCCCTGCCCCCTCCCTTTGCTGAGAGCTGAGCATGCCCAGCACCCCCTCTGGGCTCCTAGCTGATTTTTTTTTTTTAAGAAAAAGAAAGGTTATTTGTACTCCTACAGACATACAGGGAAGGTATATGACTACTTTTACCTCAAACACCTTGCTCTCTAAGGTAACTCACTTATTTTATTTCTGCCAACTCTATTGCTGAATTGCCATGAACTTTTGTCATCAAATTAAGACTCGTTATTACAAAATATAACAAAATATCATCTTAGACTGAGCTGCCACACCTTTTTAATTGCTGTCAGATTAATGGTTTAGAGGCTTTAAATAATTACTTCCGTGATTTTTAATAAGGGTTTCCAGGATTGGTGCATTGCTTCTCAGTGGGGGGGGGGGGAGAAAGTACAGAAGCAGAAAGCTTATTCTGAATTACAAGGAATTTTTTTAACTATCAATGACACTATTAGTATGTTACACAGTATTCCAACTAAACCTAGAGTTATTGATACTTTTACTTAGGAATGACTTGAATTGTTCTCAAATCAAAACACTGAATAAAGCAAAATGGGAACCTACATAATAACCTTTTCTGGTCATAATATAACTTGTTTGTTAACTATGAGCTAGAAGCACCTATACATGTTCCAACAATCAAGACAATTATCATCTGTATTCCCACTTTCCTGATTTACGTATTTTTGACACAAAATGATTCAGATCTTTTGATAGTTCTGTTATTTAGTCAGTTGTTTTCTGCTGCTTTTCCCTGATGGTTTTTATTTCCTTAGGTAGCTTATCATTTTTGTTGTGAACATATTTATTATTATTTAGTTTGCAAATAAAATTGTATCTATTTAGGTTGTATGACATGATGTTTTAAAAAAAGGTATATATTATAGAATGTGTTCCCTTATATCCTTGTCCTTTATTTTTGCTGCAAACACTTAACATCTACTCTCTGATTTTCTTTCTTTCTTTCTTTCTTTGTTGTTTTTCTTTTGATTTTTAAATTGTTGCCATAAAGGTGATATATAGAGGTGTTACATTTTCACAAGTCAGATCATGAGTACATTTCTTTTTAGCCATTGTCAACCCTTCCCTCGCTCTCTCCCAGTTTTTCCCTCCCATCCCACCCACAAGTTGTATAGCTCATTTTCAACATAGTGTCTAGTCAGCATTCTCTGTGATTTTTTTTCAAGCACACAACACTTTGGTATTCACTTAGTTCTCCTGAACTTTTTCCTCCTGTCTATCTAAACATATGTGAGTCTGGCCAACCTCTCCCCAGGCTTCTGGCAGCTCCTGAAAACTCATCTGGAGTTGGTATTATTTATTGCTATTGTTTATGGTCCCCTCCACCCCTCACCCTGGGATCTGGGAGAAGCACTCTATGTTATGGAAGAATCCCGTATGTTTGCTTTCTCAGAATGCCCAAGAGATTTGCTGGTTGAGGTTCAGATATTTTATTAGTGTCTCTGTCTGAGAATCATACTCAACATGGCCATACACATTTGGACTTGAGGTCTTCCTATCTCCTGGGAGGTTTATTTATTTATCTAGAGATAAGCTTTCTTAACTTTTCTCAATGTTGTTCTTTAAGAAAAGGACATCCCTTCCACACTCCTCTATTTAGAATCCATGCCCTGTAGAAGCCAGAGATTCTCTTTCTCTCTCTCTCTCCATTTCCTCTTGGGACTTTTATTTGTTTGTCATTATCTCTGGGATCAGAAATTGAATCCTTGTGTTTATGCTCTGACCCTTGCTCTCTTTCTACATCACCTTGGCAGTGTCCTGTTTTTCTAATTCATCTTTTTGTTTTTACAAGAACAACATTGTCAGACCTTATACAGCTCTTTTTGCATGTAAGTAGAAAAGGCCTCATTGTAGGTTAGTCTGTCATACTGGTGGGGACTTGAGTATTTTCTTGTCTATCCATCGTTTCCCATAGTTGAAATACTATTCCTCATTCTTACACCAAATGACACCCTTAAATTAGAGGAGTAAGAAAGTCCTGTCATTCAAGCCCTTCAGAGCTTCTAGGGTTAGACTTAAGTCCTGGCCCATCTGTCCTTCTACTAAAAGATAGCTCAGGGCCATCTGTTTCTTTCATGTTGTATATTATGGTGTCCTGTCTATTGCTTTGATAGTTATTAAAAATCATTATGATGTGAAAGCACACAAATATACAAATTGCAAACTTAACATGTTTATAGAAAAAGGTATTTATCAGCCAGTTGTAGGTTATGACATTAATATCCATGGACTTAATCGTCCAGTACTGTAAAGTATCTTTAGAAACCTAATGAGGAAAGCTACACTGAGAGTTCAAGAACAATGTGCCAAAAGTCTCTGAAATAGCAAGACAGTTCTAAGGCATCAAGCTTAATTGTTCAGAATTAAACTAATATTCCAGTGTTTAACTGTCTCGATAATCTTGCCAAATGAATTTATTAATTAAAGAGATTGTTTGGGGCTGTGTGTAATTGCCTTTATATCATAACATTTTTGTTTAAAATTTTAAGTATATGAGTCTGTTTATTTTGCATTTTGTAAAAACAATTGCGTGATTTGCTTTGTAAAATCTTAAATGAGCCACATCTCTAGCCAACACAATCTTTAAAAATGAATAGAAGCCATTTTGCATCTACAATTGCACTTTATCAATACTTTATAGTTTATTAAAAGCTCTATATACAAGAATCACACAATCTATTCTACTTTCGTTTTCTTCTTAGTATTAATTAGGTTTATTTTTGTTTCATTCACTTTTGGTTAGATTTTTTAAAGATCTTTTGCTGTTGTTCACATGTGGATTTTATGACCAAACAGAATCCGATGAAGATGATTTGATAAGTAAGACCAAGATATCTTGCAAGATCTACTATGTTAGCCTCTATTACTCTGCCTCAAAGAGATCATGAATCTCAGTGAGAGATTTTGATTCACAGGGATTTCTCCATAACATTTTTATCTTTTTCCCAAATGACTTATCTTTTTCTTCTAACAACTTAGAAATAATTTAGGTGAAGATATGTAGTGCTAACTTTTCTTCTCTTCAGACATATACCTTTTCCTATTTGGTCAGAAAATGCAGGTGAAGTTAGCAACAAGGTTAAAGCAGATCCATTCTTAATTCTGAGTGTTTGAAATGAATACATAAACAATGATTTTTCCCCAGGGCCAATGCTAATGCTAGGCTAAAATGACAATCTAAAATTCATTTGGTATTTAGATTAGGGCAGATATTAGTTCCCCGCCCCCGAACACACCACCTCCCCCTGGCAGGCAGTTTGAATTTACACTTATTCAAAAGGTGATATTTAGGATGTAATGTTTGAAAAACTGGCACACACACATTAAATAACTAATATGTGAGAGAGCACATTGATATTAAAATGCTACAAGAGGGCCAGCTCTGTAAGATTGGCTTTTAGAAAACACACCAGATGTTTCAGAGAAAAGCATAAAATCCACATTATGTGTCTAATTGTACAGTATTACATCACAGGGATGGGAATTTTTTTTTTCTGACCGCAGCTGGTGAAGACAACTCTCCCTGGAAGGTTAAAGACTGGGGCCCCCTGAATAGCGGGCAGCCCCATGGTGTGTCTCTTCCTTAAGAGGGAAAGAACATCTGCCCTCAAATCTTCACATACAGAGGCGATAGTGAACACTCTCAGTGTGACAAACTCTTTAGTTGTAGAATAACACAATCAACAAGCTAGACCCAGGCTGCGGGGAATTACCTGGAGAAGGAAGAGCATGGTGCTGAAGCCTATTCTATTACAAATACCAATACCAGACAAACTATGTAGATAAGGGGTTATGGCTCTTGTTCCCCTCAGCCTCTGGCATTACCTAGGACCTCACTTAGTTAGAACTTGTGACGGAATTAGGCCTACTGAATAGGCTCCTTTGTTCTCTCCCTCATTATTCCAGGAGCTGTTCAAGCAACAGAAGATACAGAAACAAAGCCCAGCCTGGTGGCATACTTCTATAATCACAGCACTTAGGAAGCTGAGGTAGTAAAGCAGAATTTGAGGTCACAGTATACAAAGACAACCTAGTGAGAGAAAGAAAGAAAGAGAAAGAGGGAGAGAGAGAAAGAAAAAGAGAGAAAGAGAAAGGATGGATGGAAGGAAAGAAGGAAGGAAAAAAGAAAAAGGAAGGAAGGAAGGGAAAAAATAAAATAATAAAACAAAAAAAACAATAAAAATAAAAAGAGAGAGCCATGCCAGAACCTTTCAAATTTATATTCCCTATTGCCTAATTAAAAAATAAAAATAGAGGGGGCTGAGAAGGTGGCTTAGAGGTAGAGTGCTTGCCTTGCATGCATGAGGTCCTGGGTTCAATTCCTCAGCACCACATAAGCACAAAAAGCTAGAAGTGGTGCTGTGGCTCCAGTGGTAGAGTGCTAGCCTTGAGCTGAAGAGCTGAGGCCAAGTTCAGGCCCCAAAACCAACAAAAATGAATAAATAAATATAAATAAATAAAAATAGAGTCCAGCAGTCTTGCCAGCTCCTATAGTCCTGCCTAGAAGTACAGTCTTTATATTAGGGCATGCCTTCTATTTTACCTTATACAAATAATTGTACTGCCATTTCTTTAAACTTATACAAATTATTTTTATACAACATGTTACTTCCTATAATGCTCATCCCCAAACCAGATAGGGATCAAGCAATGAAAGAGAAATGCATACCCATCTCTTTGATGAACATTAAGGCAAAACTCCTCAACAAAATTCTGGCCACCTGAATCCAATAACTAACAAAAAAAATCATACATTACGATCAAATGGGATTCATTCCAGGGCTCCAATGCCGGTTCAATATATTCAAGTCAATTAATGTAATTCTCACATCAACAGAAACAAGGACAAGAGCCACATGATCATCTGAATAGATGCAGAAAAAGCATTTGACAAGATTCAACATCCTTTTGTGGCTCTGAAAAAGCTAGGAATCCATGGGGCATTCCTCGATATAATAAAGGCTGTATATGACAAACGTACAGCCAGTGTTTAATGGGGAAAAGTAAAAACCATTCCCTCTAACATCATAAACAAGACAATGATGCCCACTCTCTACACTCCTCTTCAACCTCATACTGGATTTCCTAGCAAGAGCAATAAGGCAAGAGAAACACATAAAGGGATCCAAACTAAAGCAGACTTAAGGAAATGGATAAAACATCCCATACTCTTGGTTGGGAAGAAGTAACAGAGTAAAAATGACAATTCTGCCCAGAGCAATATACAAATTCAGTGCAATACCCATCAACATCCCAACAACTTTCTTCAAAGAAATAGAGAAATCAATCCAAAGATTCATATAGAATAATAAAAGACCCAGAATAGCAAAAACAATCCTTAGTAGGAAGAACAGTGCTGAAGAAATATTAATACCAAACTTCAAGCTTTATTACAAAACCATAGTAATAAAAACAGCTTGGTACTGGCACAAAAAGAAGTCTGAGGACCAATGGAACAGAATAGAAGACCCAGAAATAAGCCCACAAACATATAGCCACCTAATATTCAATAAGGGAGCCAAAAACACAGGTTGGAAGAGAGACAGCCTCTAAAACAAAGGACACTGGCAAAATTGGCTATCTGTGTACAGAAAACTAAAGCTAGATACTCTTATATCATCCTGCACTAGAATCAACCCTGAATGGAGCAAAGACCTCAACGTAAGGCTAGATATTGTGCAAATATTACAGGAAGGTGTAGGGGAAACCCTAAGCCTTTTAGGCACAGGGCAAGTCTCCCTAAACAAAGATCCAGAATCAAAACCAGTCAAAGAAAGATTGGATAAATGGGATTGTGTCAAACTGAAGAGCTTCTATATAGCAAAGGACATAGCTAGCAAGATAAATAGAAACCCAAAAGAATGGGAGAAAATCTTCAGCAGCTATACATCAGACAAGGGCCTCATATCTAAAATATACTTAGAGTTCAAAAAATTAAACCCCCAGATATAAACCTTCAAAAACTCAACCCAATCAATAATTGGGCTAAAGACTTAAAGAGAGATTTCTCAGAGGAAGAAAAAAGGAGGGACAATAGAAACTTGAAGAAGCGTTCAACATCTCTGGCCATGAGAGAAACACAAATTAAAACAACATTGAGATACTGCCTCACCCCAGTTAGAATTGCCATTATCAGGAAAACTAAAAATAACAAATGCTGGTGGGGATATGGTCAAAAGGGAACTCCATTATACCGTTAGTGGGAATGTAAACTTGTTCAACCACTCTGGAAAGCAGTATAGAGGTTCCTCAAAAGACTAAATATAGAGTTTCCCAATGACCCAGCAATTCTACTCCTATGTATTTATCCAATGTACCACAAAGCACTAAAGCCACCAGCACACCCATGTTCATTTCAGCATTGTTTACCATAGCCAAGATATGGAAACAATGCAGATGTCCGTTAGTGGATGAATAGATCAAGAAAATGTGGTGTGTATACACAATGGAATTTTACTTATCCATCAGAAAGAATAAAATTGTACCATTGGTAAGGAAATGGAAAGATTTGGGAAAAAATATATTAAGCAAAGCAAGCCAGACACAAAGAAAGATAGGTTGTATGTTTTCCCTCATTTGTGGTAACTAGAATATGCCTATAAGTCTACAAGTAAACACACTAAATGAATAGAAAATATATATATATGCACACACTGGGACATGATAAGTTATATAGGACTCTAGTCATTAACAAACCGATGCCAAAGGAGAATATACATAGCAGTGGTTGACAAAGGTTCAATAGCTACTTCTAGATGATCATATAAAATAATATTATATGAAATGAACTCCAAGAAAACAAGAGACATTTTTCAGCTGCCATTGGTGCTGTTTTTGTTTTCCTTTTGTCTCATTTATTTGTATTTGGAAGGGTAAGAGCAGGCATATAAAAGGTAGAACAATGATGAACACTATGACACTATGTGGAAAATGAACTGGCTATCTTGTGGGTAGGGATAGGAGGGGAAGATCAGGAGAGAGTGACAAAGAGTGACATGGTTCAAAAAGAATTGAATTAATTCCCTAGATCAATAGGTCCATAACATATTAAACAGCCCCAGCAAAGAATTTAATTCAGCATGGTGGCTACAATTGTTACTACCTAGTCAAGTACATTAACCCACAGCCTCATCATCCAGGGCCAATTTGGTTCCATGGCTATTTTGGTTGCTATATAAAGTGCTCAGGCAAATACAGTGAATATAAAGCAACTCTTGCTCTGAGACAAAAGTTTAGTCTTGCCAGGCAGCAATGCTTCACGCCTATAATTTTAGCTATTCAGGTGACTGAGATCTGAGGATAGCAGTCTGAAGTCAGCAGGAAAGTCTGTGAGACTCTTATCTCTAATTAACCAGCAAAAAGGTGGAAATGAAGTTGTGGCTCAAGTGATAGAATGCCAGTCTTGCAAAAAGGCTCAGGGACAGTGTCCAGGCCTTCAGTTCATACCCGAGTATTGACAGGCACGTATGTGTGTGCACACATGCACACACATACACATGCATGCACACACACACCACATTTAGTCTTTTATTATTAGAAGATTGCAGTTTTGAAGAATTGGGTTTTTCTTTCTTGCTAGTGTTTTTAATGTACTTACAATGCACTATGTGATTCTTTTGTTTCTTTTGTATGTTCTTCCCCCTGGTATAACCCCTGTTTTCACTTGATGCCACTGTTCTGCATTTTGTATATACATTTTTGTAATTTGGAGAGGGAAAGGGATATTGTGGAACCCTTAAATGGGCACGCAGGCTGACCCATTGTGATAATGAGATATACAATATACTATGTTGAAACCGAACTTTACAGAGTGGGGGGGGGTGGGAGGAGTTGGGGAGGTGGGGAGGGAAGTGATGTAACACTGCTTGCTACAAAATGTACTCATTACCCTACTCATATAACTGTAACCCCTCTGTACAACATTTTTACTATATATATATATATATATATGAATTTAACTCATTACTCATTACCTGTAGCCCCTGCATATCAACTCTACAATAATAATTTTAAAAAAAAGAAAAAAATATTCCTTCCTGTTAACATCACAAAAGAAGTCTGTTAGGCAGGGACAAATCTTTAGAACTAATCACATTCCATATGTTATACTCAAATTTTGTATAGAATAACATTCCTCTATAAAGGAACGGGATTATTATTCAAACAGATTTATTAAATTTTGCAGCCATCTACACAAACAAGTCATGGAGTCTGTAGAGTAACAGAAGTCCCTGCCTGTTTCCTGAAATCTGGTTTTACTGTCATTAGCTTCCATGTTCCAGTGCCGTTCAACCTTTCTGATGCTTTTCCTTGAATCTTTCACTTTCTCCTATATTAAACCTCCAATTTTCAGTTCATTGTTTAAAAACTTACTATAATACAAACTTTTGTGTATACATGCTCCTTTACTGTGAAGTAATTTTTGGCCATTTAAAACATAATCTTTTCTTTTTAAAAATAAATGGAAACAATAATTTTGTGTAATACTGCCATCTAATGGTAACTATGATGCTTGACCTCTTCTGTACTTAAATACCCAGTAAGACTTAAATACCCAGTAAGATACCAAGACATAACAATCAGATTTTAAAAACTTTTGGAAAAATGTTTATATAGTGCTCAGTATGAATACATTTGGAAATAGTGTTTAAGTTGTTTGCATTTTTAAACAATAGATTCTGGAAAGCTGATTTTAATATTAAGTCAAGGCCATTTACTTTTCTGATCTATAGTGTGACAATTGCTCTGTGAGGTTTAACTGAGGACTTTCAATAATGGTCAGTCTACCTTTTGCTTTTGTGATTCATCAGTAATAAACAAATTTACTTTTTGCTTTGTATATATTTCCTGTGGTTTACTCCGAGCTGGACCCTATACATAAGTATTTTGTCTTAGAGGAGAAAGGCTTACATCCTTCAGGTCTCCATAATCTTTGCATAGGGTAATAATCTCACTGTGGGATAACAGAAGTACACTCTAACTAGATCCATTTCTCATTCTGTAGCTGATAGTAGCACTCTTTCATACTTTGGCAGAGAGTTCTTCTCCTCTGAATTTTAGTTTCTGTATTTTTGGTTGAAAAAATATAGTATGTTAGACAGTTTTGTGTCTCTGTGGCAAAAATACCCTAGATAACTGACTTTCAAAGAGATGAAGAAGAGCATCATGGCTCAGAGCATGACACAACACAAAAGCTGTTCACCCCAAGGTAGCTAGGCAGCATGGGCTGGGAGGAAGGGACCGGGCCCTCAATCTTTCCTTCAAGGGTACATATCCATGGGTGAACTCCCTCCTAAAAGTTTCCAATAGTTCCTAACAGTCTCACCAACTGGGAACCAAACCTTTCATCCATACATCTGTGGGGAATCTTAAGAGTCAAATAAAAATAGATAGCATAGTTGGCTTCTAAGTTTTCATACAGTTTCACAAATATGTCATGTCAATGGCATACCGAATTAAAAGGAATGTAGGATCATACTTTAATTCACTGTCATAGGCAAAAGACTTAACAGTCATAGCACTATTCCCCCAAATCATTTGATAAAACTAGAGATAGGAAATAGTGAGTACTTATTAAGTAAACCAATTCCAATGTTGCTAATCTAGTCTCTCCTACTATCCAAAAAATAAGCAATTGTAAAACCCTTTAAACAAGAGCTGAGATCAAGATGCATTGTATTCATTGAGAAAAGTATTTAAAAATAATAAGAAAAATTAAAAATCAGAAAGAACTTAACATAATCCTAAGAATACTTAAGATAATGCATTCTATATTATATGAATATGTTATGGTTATATGCTATGCATGGAGAAACAAAGAAAAATGTTTTAATTACTCTCACCTACTCTATTGTAGATATAATGGATCTTTATATCATTATCAATGTAAAACACAAAGGAGAAGAAAAGAGCACAACAAACCTATAGCCACCTAATCTTCCATAAGGGAGATAAAAAAAATAGATTGAAAGAAAGCCTCTTCAGTAAATGGTGCTGGCAAAATTGGTTAAAAAACATGTAGAAAACTAAAGCTAGATCCTTATATATCACCCTGTACCAGAATTCACTCTAAATGGATCAAAGACCTCAAAGTCAAAGCAGACACCCTGAAAACATTACAGGACGTAATAGGAAAAACTCTAGGGTTCCTTGGACAGGCCAAAATTTTCTTAATAAAGACCCAGAAACACAACAAATCAAAGAAAGGTTGGACAAATGGGATTGCATGAAATTGCAGAATTTCTGCATGGCAAAGGACATAGCTAACAATATCAATAGAAAGCCCACAGATTGGGAGAAGATCTTCATTAGCTATACAACAGACAAGGGTCTCATATCTAAAATATACCTGGAACTTAACAAATTTATCCCCCAACAACAAATCCTCAAAGAAACAACCACCCAATAAATAAGTGAGCTAAAGACTTAAAGAGAGACTTCTCTGAAGAGGAAATAAGAATGGCCAATAGACACATGAAGAAATGCTCAACTTCTCTAGCTATAAAAGAAATGTAAATCAAAACAACATTGAGATTCCACCTCACCCCAGTTAGAATGGCTATAATCAAGAACTCTAATAACAACAGTTGCTGGAGGGGATGTGGCAAAAAGGAACCCTACTGCATTGTTGGTGGGAGTGTAAACTTGTTCAACCACTTTGGAAAGCAGTATGGAATTTCCTCAAAAGACTCCACATAGAGCTCCCCTATGACCCAGCAATCCTACTTTTAGGCATTTACCCAACCAATCACAAACAAGGCCATACTAAAGCTACCAGCACGACTATGTTTATCACAGCATTATTCACCATAGCTAAGATATGGAACCAACCCAGATGCCCCTCAATAGATGAATGGATTGAGAAAATGTGATATATATATATAATATATATGTATGTGTGTGTGTGTGTGTGTACAATGGAATTCTATGACTCCATCAGAAAGGATGACTCTGCCCCCATTTGTTAGGAAATGGAAAGACTTGGAAAAATTATATTAAGTGAAGTAAGTAAGCTAGACCCAAAGAGACATAGGTCCCATGGTTTCCCTTATCTGCAATAACTAGTATATGTCTAGGACAAGCAGAAGAGGTCAAAAGCTATGCACATATGACCACATAACAAGATGCTAAGTGAAATGAACCCCAAGATAGGGACACAAAAGATTTTATCTTTCTTGTTGATCTTTTTAATGTACCTATAATGTTCTGTGTGATTTTTTTTTGTTTCTTTGTATGTTCTTCCCCCATGGAACAACCCCTGTTGTTAACTGTATTTGATTCTGGTGTCCTGCATCTTGTATATACATTTTTCTAATTTGGGGAGGGGAAGGGAAATAACAAAATGCTGAGAGGTACAAGATACTACGTTGAAAACGAACTTTACAACTTTGGCGGGGGGGGTGAGGGGGGGACAGGGGAGAGGAGTTGGGGAGATGAGAAGGAAAGGGATGGTAGGGGAAAATAAAGAAGGGGGTAACAATGTGCAACAGGAAATGGACTCATTACCTTGCTCATGTAACTGTAACCCCTCTGTACAGCATCTTCACAATAAAAAATATAAATTTAAAATAAAAAAAGAAAAGCGTGTATACCCACACATTGTAATACTATAATAAGTCCAAATCAGGACTCTAGAAACTCATTAAAGCTCATACACTCTCACACTCTCAACTTGTACAGCAAAGAGCTCAACTTGGAACAACACTGACAAAATTCTCTTTAATTTTACTCAAAGGCTTCTTTGTAAAAACAAAAAAAAAGGTAACCTAATACTTCTTATAAGGTCATTATTTCAAAAGCCTTAGGCATGAACTTTACAACTTTGGGGGGAAGGGGAGGAGGATATGGGAGGGCAGGGATGGATGGGAAGGGGAAACAAAGGAGGAGGCAACAATGCTTGATAAGAAATGTACTCATTACCTTGCTCATGTAATTGTAACCCCTCTGTATGATATTTTCACAATAAAAAACTTATTAATATAAAAATGTAAAATTATCTCTCAAAGTAATCCCCATATCTCTAATGAATCCTTCTATTTATTAAGAAGGTGAAATACAGGAAATATGACAATGTAGCTTTGAAATTTTTCAGTGAAAGAGAACCCAGTATGCTTAAGAAAAAGAAAGGGAAGGAGGGAAAGAAGAAGCTAGGAAGAAGGAAGGAAGATGGAGGGCTGGAAGGAGGTAGAGGAGGAGGAAGAAGAGGAGGAAAAGGAAGAGAAGTCACTGCTCTAGTGACTGTTGAAATAGCAAATACCTAGAAAGGCTTCAGTTTAAGATTAGGAGTTCAGATACTGTCATATTGTTTTTCTAGTCCTCCCTTCATTGTAGTTTCTGTCCTTTCCTTTTTACTGTCATTTTTCTTCTTTTCTTTCCCTTACCAAATATTTGTTGATTTTTATTAGCAATATGGAAAGAGCAAGAAAGCAGAGAGTAAGAGAGGGCCATTCACTCACTCTTCTCTGCCAAAAGGTAGCTCATCTGGGAAGAAAAAGAATTGATCATTCTGCAGTCCCAAATATATCATAAACTCTTGTGTATTTATAGTGAAATAAAACTTACTCTTCATCTGGATGCATTTCCCAGAAACAGAGAAATCAACATCTAACTCAGAGTGCTAGGAATGTTTCTGATATGACAGAAAGAGAACAATATGTTTTGCATACACAGAAGTGATAAAATACCTGAATAAGTTCTGAATAGAGCAAAGACAGCTGGAGAGGGAAAGTGGGGGCTAGAAATCATTAAGAAGACTTAGGTTCTATACCAGACCCCAGCCTGTACACCAAAGGAAGAAAGAGTCCCAAATGAGAAGATTAAAGAATCTCAGAATTTGGCAGCCATTTAAAGCCCAATTTTGAGTTCTTTGTGTGTTTGTATGTCCTATTGTGCTTTTCTGACCTAGATTAGTCTAGTTGCTCAGAGCACAGCAGTAAGCTTTGCTGTATCGTTGCCCCATGGCTTAATTTCCCAATTAAACTTAAACAAATTTCTCAAATGCTCATAAAACCCTTGGTGGCAAGATCAGTGCACCTGAATATTTAATTATTTGACTGTCAGTCTGAGACACAGATAATTGGCAGCTAATAGAACATGCCTAAGACCTTAAAACAAAAGATTCTACTACGACTATTTACTAAAATACAGATAAAATTTGTTTTTTAATCTTAAAGCAGTAGATTCTAGAAAAAAATAAAATAAGGGAACAAAAAAGTGAAAAACTGAATTGCAATTAGATTGGAGAGACTAAAATTTGGCTGCAGTAAAATGATAGATTACTAGTAAAAGGCCCTCTGTGTGGGTCACCAGAATAACTGATCATCAAATAGAAAATTCCAGGGTTATCTGAAAACATTCTCTCTCTCTCTCTCTCTCTCTCTCTCTCTCTCTCTCTGTATGTGTGTGTGTTGGCTGTAATGAATGTTTCCATCTATATAAATACAAAGATAAATCGAATAAGAATTTATCTCAGACAACATGTTACAAAGTAGAAATTCACCCAATGACCTTCATAAATCAACTTAATTATATACCTAATGAAATAGCTCGAGATTTGGCTGGAAGATGATGAAGCTTAGGTGGTGATGAAAGAGTTATGGAGCTCAGGAGAGGTCCCAGTGGGAGCCCAGGGAATTAGTCTTAGGCTCAGTCTTACTTTACATCTTAATTACTGATTTCAAAGAAAGGCTAAACTGCACATTAACTAATTTGCAGATGGTCCTAAATTGGCAAACATTGGGGGTTGCAGATTAAAAATCCAAAGGGATTTTCAGAAGTCAGAAATAGAGATCAGTTGAAATCTAGTACTTTAAGCAATAATAATAATAATATGATGATGGTGGTGGTAACAGAACAAAAAGTCTGGTTAAGTTCTTTTGTGGAGTGATAATAAAGACAGAAAAAACACATTTTTAGGGACACAGAGTTGGGAAATCTAATGTGTAGAGTAAGTTGAAAGTAAAGATATTTTGTTGAAAAAACAGAAATAAAAGGTTGTAAAAACACTATTTCCTTTCATCACATATCCTTCTGTAGCATCTTCTTTTTGAAAATGTATTTTGATTGTAAAGGTGATGTACAGAGGGGTTACAGTTACATATGTTGGGTAATTAGTATGCTTCTTTTGAACAGGTCACCTCTTCTCTCTTTTTTTCACAGTTTTTTCCTCTTTACCACCCTCACTGCAAGTTGTATAGTTTATTTTTAACGTGGTTTCTAGTAAGTATCACTGCTGCATTAGTTCACAATTAGTCCCACCATTTCTTGCTCCCCCTTTATCCTCCCCAAACAGATAAATTGACATACAAGACAAAAAGTACAGAAATGAAAAACAGCAACAAAGAGGAAAACAAAACAAAACAATAAGTAAAATAATTAAAAATCCTCTTGTTTCCATTTCTTGGAGTTCATTTCGATAAACATCATTTTATATAATCATATGGACATAGCTATTGAGCCTTTGTGATCCTCTCCTAAGAATAGCCTTCTTTGATCTCACTGTCTGTGAATGCCTAAAGATCTGTATAATTTATCATGTCTCAGTGTATTTTCTTTTCTTTTAGCATCCAGTGTGTTTACTTGTAGATTTATAAGCACATTCTAGTTACCACAAATAAGGAAAATCATGCTGCCTAACTTTCTTTGGGTCTGGCTTGTTTTGCTTAATACAATGTTTTTCCAAGTCTTTCTATTTCCTTACAAATGGGGTGATATCATGATGGATGATTAGAATTCTGTTGTGTATATTTGCTTGAGCCATTTATCCACTGAGGGGCATCTGGGTTGGTTTCATATCTTGGCTATGGTAAACAATGCTGTGGTGAACATGGGTGGGCTGATAGCTTTAGTGTGGCCTTTTTTGTGTTCTATTGGTTAAATGTTCAGGTGTGGGAGTGCCGGGTCATAGGGAAGCTCTATGTTTAGCCTTTTGAGAAACCTCCATACTGCTTTCCAGAGTGGTTGAATGGGTTCACATTCCCACCAACAGTGTAATAGAGTTCCCCTTTGGCCAAATCCCTATGTGACCATCGTCATTACAGGACACAAAGGAATACTCCATTATACAGAGAATGTACTCCCAAATAGCTGAGAGAGCAAGGTGGTAACTAGGAGAAAATGGCCCCAATTTACAAACATTTCAAAAAAATTTTGGAAAAGACAGAGGGTTTCGATGTGAATCTTTATAAATAAAGTCAGCATATAATATAGTACCACGGAGTGAGTTCTACCTAGTAGAACCCAGTGAGCATCCAAATTCATAATCAGCAAAAGATCAAGGTTAAAAAATGGAAATGAAGCAGGGGTTTCAGTATCAGATATCTGTGTGTCTATCACCAGCACAGTGTTCCTAGAACTGACTTTTAAAAAAAATTATTTTTCCAATCCCTGAAAGTATTCTATATCCTAAAATTTAGAGAGCAGGCTCTCTACCTTCTCTCCTAAAGTGAAGCTTTTTGTTCCTAGAGCTACATGAAAACAGTCTGGTTTAAGCAGAAAGCAACAACAACTTAGTAGCCACTCTCTTTTTTCCACAGCATGGAGGAAAGTGATTATGTTGACTATGTTGACATGCACAGAGTTAAGCAAAGATTGCAGCTGTGGACTTACCTGGCTCAGCCCCAAACCAAACTGACAAATACAATTCCTCATGTGGGTGAAAGTTCAGTTAAAAACCCAAGAGCAGGGCAGGTACCTTCTCTTTATAAGAGGTATCTTCTCTTTATAAGAGCCCTCTATGGTCAACCAAGTCTAACTAATGCAGCATACAAACAAAAATCAGCAGGAGGACAGACCATAGACTCTGGAAAAAATAAAGATATTCAGAAGGACTCTAATATTTTGGGAGAGATCAGGACATATTAGGGGCATAAAAAGTACAGGAGCTGGAAGAGAAAAATGATATAAGGAATAAATGAGTACGACCAACCCAAGTTTTTTTTAGGCAATTAAAAATCTCAAAGAACACAAACAAAAAATCCCAGGATTGAAATTCATTGACTAGATAAAAGCAAATTAAATATGACACAAATTTAATAATTGATGAAATATTTCAAAAATAATTGAGTTGACTTTTAAACCATTTTCTCAGAGTGACCAAGAGGTTAAGGTAGTGAGCTAGAGAGAGGAAGCTGATTTGAATGAACAACTTAGTCAAGCACTGAATAACAAGGATGTGAACAGACCAATGCAAATAGTAGTTACTGATTTTCAAATCTTATCACCCATGTGTTTTCAAAACATGCAAGACATTGTTAGGATTCCTGGAGAGGTTGCAAATGTTAATAATCTATAAATTCTTCCTGCCATGATGGAAAGAAAGAAGAGATTCTGTGGAGAGAAGGACCAGAAGAAGGACCACAAAGAAGTTAATGGAAAATCAGACAGATGTTAATGAACTATATAACTTGGGAAGGGAAGGAGTTGGGAAGGGAAAAATTGGGAGAAAATGAGGCAGTAACACTGTTCAAAAGGATATGTGCCCATTACCTGACTTATGTAACTGTAACCCCTGTGTATATCACCTTCACAATAAAAATTTTTTAATCTAAAAAGAGAATGTTAAAGTAACAAAAATAATAAGAAGAAAGGAAGGAAGTAAGGAAGAAAGGAGGGATTGAGGGAGGGAGGGAAGGAAGGAAGAAAGAAAGAAAGAGATGACAGAGGGAGAGAGAGAGGGAGGGAGGAAGGAAGGGAGGGAGGGAGGGAGGAAGGAAGGGAGGGAGGGAGGGAGGAAGGAAGGAAGGAAGGAAGGAAGGAAGAAAGAAAGAAAGAAAGAAAGAAAGAAAGAAAGAAAGAAAGAAAGAAAGAAAGAAAGAAAGAAAGAAAGAAAGAGAGAAAGAAAGAAAGAATCCTCACATTGAATTACGAAGGTAAGGAACATTTTCAGATTTTTTTAACCTTTATTATTATTATCTTTAGTTGTACACAAAAGTTCCTATTCTACAAAACAGTATATGAATACAAGGTGTTTGACAACGTTGTCACCCATTGTTCCTAACCCATCCCTCTTCTCCCTCTTCTTTTCTTTTCTAAATTGAGATTAGGTGATTACATAGATATCATATATTTCAGTTTTGTGGAATAGTGACACTTAGTTAAAATCACAAACACATTTTAACCTTAACAAGGCAAATTGTCATTATCATGGTCTATAAAGCTTGTGAATTCTATGAGCTTTGACAATACGAATTATTTCTTCCACATCAGGTGATGTTTATATTTCTTTCCTTTTGCTTAGTGTAAGCTGTTCCCTCTTTCCCTCTCATTCCTCCCTTCCTATCACTGTCTTTGGGTTGCTTAGTTCTTTTTCTTCTATGTCCATTGCAGCTGATGGGCCCCTCTGTTGTATGTTGATCCATTTCCCACTAATTCTGTGTCCTCTTCCTAGCTTCCCTCCGTTGCATGCATATATATACAATATATATAGTCAAGAACATGGAGTCATTTAGCAATGATATGACAAAATGAGTGGCTGTCCTTTGTTTTTTGAATCCTGCTTACTTTGTCCTATCTCCTTACATTTTGGCTTTAGCATCCACATATAGGGAGACCACGTGCTGTTTGTCTCTTTGTTTTTGGCTTACCTTGCTCAAAATGATTTGCTCTAGTTCTATCCATTTCCCTGCAAATGCCATTATTTTGTCCTTTCTAATGGCTGTATGATATTCCATTGTATATAGGTACCACAATTTTTGGGGTATCTGGGTTGTTTCCATATCTTGGCTATTGTGAAAAGTGCTTCAATAAATATGGAGGTGCATGTGTCCTTGTATCCTGACATTTTCAGAATTTTTATCAGTCAAGAAAGAGCAACAAGCATGTCATTTAGCATTATGAATGTCACTGTCACCTCAAACTAATAAAGATACTGAAAACTCTCTGCTTAGGACAGGCATTCAAGTATCTCGGCTGCTAAGTACTATAATCTGGAACATCTGCAGGAGCCACAGCAGCAGAGGAGACAGCTGGGGGTCATGGGCTGGCTGCTCAGTGTGTGGACTCAGAAGTGACAGGTCACAGCTGCCCAGCTGCAAGAACAAACAACAAAGCGACTGGGAGGTATGGAGAGCAGATGAAATGACCAGTGAATTTCCTATCTCTGCCACAGATAATGATGGCATTTGTACGGAGAACGACAGCAAGCAGACACTCAATCCAAATAAACGTCCAAGGATCATCATTTCTGGAGTCACATTTTGAAATGTAAAATTTTGAATCTGCACTGCGGAATGAAATACATTAACCTAAGATCCATGTTGCCCTGTCGTCTGGAAAGTTGTAACTCTGAGAGATCTTAGTATTCCCTTCTTGTCTTCCATTTATGGCTCACACATTGTTTTTGTTTTTTTCAGGGATGTAAATGAAAGGCATCTTGTTTTCACAACTTGAGGTTATATTTAGCTGTTTTTTGGGGGGAATAAACAGACTGAAGTTTTTTTTTTTTATCTGAACGTTGCACTTCTTGTTTGTTACCAGCAAGGGGAGTTGTAAGAACTCTTAAGCTTCTCCCTAATGTGATGAAAAAGAGTCTGAATGGAATGGAGAAAATAACAGATTAAATTAATCACTTCCCTAAAATGAGCAGGGTGGCCTAATGAAGGAAAGATGGTCCATCCTGAAGAGCTGTAGAGTGTTACATCCATTAGGGTAACAAAGAGTACTTTAGTTCATGTGTGAAGTTGCCCTTTAGTTGCTTTCTCGTTTGCTCTGTTTTTGTTTCTTCCCCCCCCCCGCCCCCCTGAATAAAACTCATAGCTATGGACAGACTCACTTTGAGGGCGATGATTTTCTCTAGACTTCTAAGATTAAAAAAGCAAACATGTTGCTTTTATCTGAATATTTAACCACAATCTGCTATAGAGCTCGTGTGTTTCCCTCTATCTTCTTATTCTTCAAACTTCCTTACACTTTGCTAGCATTGTCTTCTTAAGTCTGGTAAGTGATGTCTCAATAGCTATTCTCTATATTCAGCAATGTCCATTTCTAATGGTCAGGTTTTAGGCACTTATCCCATATACTGTATATCCTTAGCCTGTTTCCCCATCACTTCCGGCTTTTTCTGCTTATATGATGTTGAGGAATTGAACCCAAGATCTCATGTGTGCAAAGCAAGCACTCTACCACTGAGCCACTATCCTCACTCTTAAATCAGGGCTTTAATGCAAGACATCTTGTTATTGTTGTTTGTTTCCTAGACTTCGTTTCTTGGTCTCTTTTTTGCTCCTAAGGAAAATAAAATACCTGCACTATATGTAAATTTAACTTTTTTATTCAGTAAATTTGATCATTTTACAATATGAAGGAAAGATAGCTAGAGTAGAAGAAAGAGATGCTAATAAAATCTGCATTCATATACAAGATTTTTTTTTCAGTATAGAGGTTCTAACCCAAGGCTTTGGGCATAAAAGGCAGTGATGTACTACTGAGTCATATCCCTAATCCTAAGAATGATTTTATAATGTTTTTCTTTTTTCCTGTCTTTTTCCTTGTGTATCATTTTGTGCAATCAATAGAAACAATTTAGATTTTAACATTATATTTTTCTTTCTCATATGATTATAGCACTTAAATTCTTTTGATCCTTATGCTTTCCTAAGCCTCCTCCTATTTTATTTTGTTGAAATGGTCATTGGTTACATATTCAATCCAGTACATGTCCCATAATCTACCTTTTTTTATTGTCAATTTATAGGACTAATATGTTACACAGAGACCCAGAGGAATTTATTTATTGATGGAGTTATGAAAATGTATACTCTAATACTCATGATTTTTTTAAACAAAAGCTGATCCAGTAACTCTAATTCTGAGGAAAACATTAACAAGATTATTTGTTACTAATATGTAGATTTTTCCATATCTTTCTTATTTTTCTTTTAGTAGGGCTGCTTTAAATGCTCTCAACCAGAAATGCAGTCTAACAGGAGGCATATTAATATTCAAGGAGAATCCTGGATCAGAATGTCTGTAAAGTTTAAATGGTCCTTGTTCTATAAAGAGGATCTCCAGTGCAGAGAATATCTACCTGTTCATATAGCTGGAGTCCAAACGACTTGACATGTAATGGCAGCCATCCACTACCATCACCAGGGAATACCGAGTATGTGTTCTCTATTCTTAGCACCTTCCTTGATGCACAGATTTCTATTTATCCTTCAGCACACTCTTTTTGACATACTTTCTTTTAAAAAAAAATACACCTACATCATAGAGAATAAAGAAGAGGGTGAGAAGGTGGAGAAGCAGCAGGGGGTGAATAAATGGTAATGGGAGTGGAGGAGGAAGAGAGTGAGAGGAGATGGAGAGAAGGAAGTAAAGAAGAAAAGAAGAAGAAGGAGGAGGAG
>NW_012267217.1:2639595-2683601 GCF_000151885.1 Dipodomys ordii
AAGAAGAAGAAGAAGAAGAAGAAGAAGAAGAAGAAGAAGAAGAAGAAGAAGAAGAAGAAGAAGAAGAAGAAGAAGAAGAAGAGGAAGAGGAAGAGGAAGAGGAGGAGGAGGAGGAGGAAAGGAGGAGGAGGAAAGAAGAAGAAGGAGATGAAGAAGGAGAAGAAGAAGAAGAAAGAGAAGAAGGAGGAGGAGGAGGAGAAGGGGGAGGAGGAGGGAAAAGAAAACACCTTTCATTTGTAAACTTTCATCTCAGTGGTATAGAAGCATGTCTGGAATTCTGGATTCAGTCTGGTTCCATCAACACTAGTGGCTTCTGTTGATTTGGAGTGGAACACTGTTTCCTGTCCCTCTGTCAGATGGCCATCAGAGAATAGAACCCATTTTCCTTTGCCCTTTTCCCTTTGTACACATGACTTTTGTCACATGACCAATGTTTGTTTGCTGTTGAATGTTCTACAGGAACTATTGAAGCTTCCAACTGTCTGGACAGTAAAACTGGGCAGCCTTTCTTAGATCCACTGCTTGTGCTTGCATGGTCCACAAGCTCAGAATCTCCTACGATCTCTGGGAGAACAGCAGTTACCAGGGCCTATGGCAAGTATTTGCAAGTATATGCAATTCCAGATGTGGCTGAATCCTTGTACCTAATCTCTTTCACACAGCCAAGGTGATATGAGAGGCTTGCCTCAGTCAGCGTCAAGCCCTGAAGATGATACCTTGTCTCCCTTATTTGTAGCCATCTCAGGTACCAAATCATAATTGGAAGAGGGCTCTCTAGGATGTGGTAATGGAACCCCCTTATCTTCTTTCCTAGGGTAGTAGGTAAAATCTTGCATTTCTAAACATGCCCTCAAGGCTCATGTCCCTGGGGGCATTTCTCTTTCTAGATAATTCTGCCCTACTCGGGAAGGAAGAGACTGCTAGTGTCTAGGGGTGGTTGTATTGGCATAGCTACCATCTACATGATGCTGGCTGAAGCCAAGAACATGAAAGAAACTGTTTTCTCTCTTGACTGTGGGGTTCTTAATTCCTACTTGTCCTCCCTTATGGAATCCAACCCAATTGTATTAACAGATGAATTCCATTCAACACTCTATTTATATTCAATAGAGAAATTATCTAGTTATTTTTGCAACTATTCAAGGTTTGCAATCTAAATGAAGCACATTAGGAAGTAAGAGGTCAGTGAGGTAAATGGCATTCCTATGTCCCATTTAAGAGCAGGTGACTCGAGTTCTGTGGGACCAAGGTCAGTTCACTTCCCACACATCATTGCTTTCTCTGCTAAGTTAGTCAGTGTCTTTGGGCCTCCCTTTCTACTTCCCAAAGTTGTATATTTGCAGGGACTCCTTCCATCTAAAATATGTGGTACTGCCTGTATGCATCGTCTTGCTATATACGTAAAGATTTAAAGAATATCTTTGGTGTCCCTTCATTCACCAGATGTTCTTTAAATAAATATTGAATGTTAACATGAACTCTATCCCAGACACTGTGCTAAACATGGGAAATGTAACACTGAATAAAACAAAGTCTATGTTCTTATAGTTCTTATAATTTCCATGGGTATGTAGGTGTGTGCCTGTGTGTGTGTGTGTGTGTGTGTGTGTGTGCATGTCAGGTAATAAGTTATCAAAAACATACCATCTATTAGTGACATATACCAAATATATATTTATAAACATATAAGAACAAATATGCTATATATTACATATACAAGATACAGCCAATAGTGGTATATTTCATGAAAAAGTTATAGGATAGAAAAGGGAAAGTAGGTATTTAGCTGTGTTCGAGTAGCCTAAACATTCTTGGGCAGAAAAGTCCATGAGACTCATCTCTATGATAACCAGCAAAAAAGCAGGCTGTTAAGCCTGGCTCAAGTGGTAGAGTGCCAACAGAGCAATCAAGACAAGCAAGTTTGGGGCCCTGAGTTCAAACTGTGGTACCACCAAATAAACAGACATTTATCTTGACAGTTCTGGTGTTTGAATTTAAGGCCTTGTACTACTAGCTCAGCTGATACTCTACCACATAAGCCATGCTTCCAGCCTTGAGTGTCATTTTTCTTCTTCCACTGAAACTTCCCCGCTTATTTTTTGGTTAACTGCTTTGTCCTCAAATACTTTTTCAAGAGCAATTTATTGATATTCTTTATCTGCATCTTATTTCTATATTGGGATTATCCATAGACTTTATGCAAAAAAATGTAACTTTGACTACTTACATTAAGTCATACTTCTTAAAATTTGGTGAAAAGCTTTTCAACATTGGTTATTAACATTCACAAAACAAACCTATTGCCATATAGGATATATTTGTAATCCCATGGCTTCAGAGGCTGAGAGTGAACAGCTGGCTCAGGTGGTAGAGCAACAACTGTGAGCAAGGAGACACCATAAAATATAAGCTTGGAGAGATTACAAACTGGTGACCATATCCACCTGCTGAGAAGGAGCCACCCCCAACGCACAGAAAAATACTTCCTTCACAGAGGACCCTTTGGACATCATTCTATGTACATCTCTATCGCTTCCCCTGTATCCTTAATCATAGCCAGTGACCTCTGCTACCTGAAGAGAAGATCGGGATGGATATGATATCTAACCAAGAACTGCTCTCTGTACTTTGTGTAGTGAAACATAAGTCATGGAAGGCCAGCCTCAGGTAAGTCTTTTTTTTTTGGTCGGTTGTGGGGCTTGAACTCTGGGCTTGGGCGCTGTCCCTCAGCTCTTCAGCTCAAGGCGAGCGCTCTACCACTTGAGCTACAGCGCCACTTCCGGTTTTCTGGTGGTTTATTGGAGATAGGAGTCTCACGGTCTTTCCTGCCCGGGCTGGCTTTGAACCGCGATCCTCAGATCTCAGCCTCCTGAGTAGCTAGGATTACAGGCGTGAGCCACCAGCGCCCGGCTCAGGTAAATCTTAATTGGACATGTTAAATGGGAACCACTAGAACTTTCTGAACCTACACAGATGATTCATGGACATAATTCTTTAGATGGCTGGTAGAAAAGGCATTTGGCCACAGAGCCTAACTGGAGACTGTTAAGGATTAAATAATCTCATACTCCCATAGCCTAATGGTCTTCTACACAGTTCCAATCATAAGAAAGAACTCCAGGGTGAAGGAGACAAGTACTCCATGATTGATCTTACACATGCTTTCTTCCTTATTCATTTGTCTCTTCACTCATTTATTTAAAGTCCTGGGGTTTGACTTGAGGACTTTGTGTTTGGGAGGTAGAGCTAAGTGTTCTACCACTTGAACCAGGCCTCTAGATAAGGTTCTTGCCTGCGCCTAGACTGGACTCAGACCATGATCCGCCTGCCATCACCTCTTGAGTAGCTGAGATTATAGATCTGCACCACCATGCCTGGCCCTCTATTTTTATCATAATCTTTAAAAAGAGCCACTCAGTTTTACCTTCATTTAAAAAGGATCCCAGTTTACATTTATTGTACTCCTACAGACTGCCAAACTTACCAGTTTGCTGCCATAATCTGCCAAAAGGTATTTGGACTTCATGAGCTCTCAAGAGTTCAAATACTGCCAGGCGCCTGGTGGCTCACACCTGGATTCCTAGCTACTCAGGAGGCTGAGATCTGAGGATCTCGGTTCAAAGCCAGTCTGGGCAGGAAAGCCCATAAGACTCTTATCTCCAATAATCCACTAGAAAACCAGAAGTGGTGCTGTGGCTCAAGTGGCAGAACACTTGTCTTGAGTTGAAGAGCACAAGGACAGTGCCCAAGCCCAGAGATCAAGCCCCATGACTGGCCAAAAAAAAACCCAAAACACAAAACAAAAAAAAGGAGTTCTAATACTATACTGATGATATTAATTATAACACTATCAGAGCTGAAGAGCAAATGAAGGTTGATCTGGATGTAATACCTATTCCTATTGCCAACTGAGATGGATTAATAAATCCTACAAACATTTTTGATGGGATTAAAGCAGTGACCCACCTGCAGGACCCTCAAGGAAGCAACCGCAGTGGGAGATAAGCAAAGCTGAGAGAGGCTTTATGACAAACACAGTCTAAATTAAATCTAGTACAACTTCCACTCATCTAACTCTACTGTATTTGGGAGTCAAATATACATATATATATATATATATGTATGTATTTTGAAATATATACCATTATTTTTAAATTTTTCTTTGTTGTTACTATAAAGGTGATGTACAGAGGGGTTACAGTTACATAAGTCAGATAAAGAGTATATTTCTTCTTTAATAATGTCATGCATTCCCTTGCTCTCTCCAGTTTTTCTCTCCCATCCCCACCCACAAGTTGTATACTTCATTTTCAACATAGTATCTAATGAGTATCACTGCTGCATCTGTTTACTCTTTGTCTCTCCATTTTTGTCCCTCCTCTGATCTTCCCAAAGACAGAAAAAACCAACAAACAACACAAAAGGAAAAGAAAACAAAAACCTCTTATTTCCATTTCCTGCAGTCCATTTTATAAATATTATTTTATATGATCATATGTACATAGCTATTGAGCCTTTGTGATCCTCTCCTAAGAATATCCTCCTTTGGTCTCACTCTGTGTGAATGCCTAGAGACCTGTATAACTTATCATGTCTCAGTGTATTTTTTCTTTTACCATCCAGTATGTTTACTTGTAGATTTATAGGCACATTCTAGTTACCACAAATGAGGAAAAACATGCTACCTATCTTTCTTTGGGTCTGACTTCCTTTGCTTAATACAATTTTTTCCAAGTCTTTCCATTTCCTTACAAATGGGGCAATATCATTCTCTCTGATAGATTATTACAATCCCATTGTGTACATTTATTTATCCACTGAGGGGCATCTGTGTTGGTTTCATACCTTAGCTATGGTAAACAATGCTGTGGTGAACATGGGTTGGCTCGTAGCTTTAGTGTGGCCTTTTTTGTGTTCTATTGGTTAAATGTCCAGGAGTAGGATTGCTGGGTCATAGGGAAGCTCTATGTTTAGTCTTTTGAGAAAACTCCATACTGCTTTCCAGAGTGTTTACATTCCCACCAACAGTGTAGTAAGGTTCCCTTTTGGCCATACCCCAGCCAGCATTTGTTATTGTTACTTTTCTTGATAATGGCCATTCTAACTGTATGTAGAATCTCAATGTTGTTTTGATTTGCATTTCTTTTATCCCGGAGATGTACCCATTTAGATACAAAACACTCCATAACACATTATTTTATCTAAAGTCGCCCAACTGTGCAATAGAACTAGAGTTTATTTCTCCTTTGTAACTTTTCTCCTTGAACTTTATCTGGCCTCTAATCTTCTACTTTCTATAAGATTCCATTTTAGGTTATCCACAGAGGCAAAATAAGGTAGCATTTCTCTTTATGTATCCATTGTGTGATATATAACATCATATGTTTCTTATTCACTCATCTATGAAGGGCATTTAAGCCCATATTTGGGCTATTTTCGATACTGATATACTACAGAAGTGCAGATATCTCTTTGACATACTGATTTCATTCCCTTTGACTATATCCATAGTATATACAGAGATCATTGTATCATATAGTAGATCAATTTTAAACACTTGGCAGGCATACTGTTTTCCACAATGCCTGTAATAATTTAAACAAGAGTTTAAGAGTTTCTCTTGTCGACATGCTAACAGTTGTTATTATTTTTTCTTCTTTTTTTTCTTGTTATTTTGCTTGCATTTTGAACCCAGGGCCTTGTACATACCAGACAAGCTAGCTTACCAACTCTTTGGTCATAGTCATTCTAGCTAAAGTAAGATGATGTCTCCTTTGGTTTTGATTTTCCTGATAATTATTATCACTAATTAATTATTTTCATGAATGCCTGTGGGCATTTTTCATATACACAGTCAACAAAATTAAAAATAGGCAAGCATATATCTGTCTAAAGCACAGTTAAAAAGTGAAAAGCTAGAATGAAGAAACAGCCCACAAAAGAGAGAAAAATATTTGCAAGCTATGCATTTTTGAGTGGTTCCACAGTTAGAATATATAAAGAACTCAGCACAATTGAACAGCCAACAAAAAAACAAACAGAAAACCCAAATTAATCTGATTTAAAATCAAATAGCTGACTATACATTTTTCAAAAGAACAGCCAGTATGCCAATAGACTTCTAAACTTCTGGAAGTTCTCTGGCACTTTATATTAGTTTACTGACACAATCTTCAGAATTGTTTTTTAAATGATACATATGGCTTTCCCCATAGAAGGGAGGGAGTCTTCCTATACAGAAACATAAAAAGGAATAAGTTTCAGTAAGATTATCAGATAGAATGGGGTAATTTGCTTTGTCCTCACTGGACATTCTACTGAGAAGGCAAAGCAAATACATCTGTATTTCTTATTGATTTATTCTGTAATGAAACTGTATTGTACCGTGATTATATTGTGACATGGCTGAATACTGGTTTTGTTGGTAAGATTAAATGATCACTTGGGGGTAATACTGATAGTCATCATCACATGTATTGGGAGATTGACTGAAAGCTAAGTCAGGACATAAATCTTGCATATTACAGCTTACATTTTATATTGTATATTACAATGTACATTTTGTGGAAAATAATTGACCCCCAGGAAGAACAGGATGTGGACAATTATCTACTGATTTTTCTGTTAAGTAATTCTTCAGAAGCATATCCTAAGGCATAGTAGTATATTATCAGGAAAAAGAACAATTAATATGAGAACATAAAATGTGTATAATAGCATTCTGAAATAAATAACTTGTTTCTTTAAATCTATCCTTTCTCCATACTGAATTCTCTGAATGTTTAGATATACTCATGTTGGTACACTTGCTGTGTATAGTCTATAAATGCCACATAAAAATCTGTATATTCCATTTACATATGAATATACCAAAACTTTTCTATAAAGGCTCTATGGTCAGAGATCATAGAATGGAATTCCTATTTTTTTTTTTTAGCATTTAGTGCTGGTATTCAGAAAAGAAACAAGCCAGGCATGGGTGGCTCATGCTTATAATTCCAGCTACTCAGGAGACTGAGCTATCAGGATCATGGTTCAAAGCCAGCCTGAGGAGAAAAGTCCATGAGACTTTTACCTCCAATTAACAACCCAAAAGCTGGAAGTGGGGCTGTAGTGCAAGTAGAACACTAGTCTTGAGCACAAAAATTTAGTAATAGTGCCCAGGCCTTGAGTTCAACCCCAAAACCAGCACACACACAGAAAGAAAGAAAGAAAGAAAGAAAGAAAGAAAGAAAGAAAGAAAGAAAGAAAGAAAGAAAGAAAGAAAGAAAGAAAGAAAGAAAGAAAGGAAGGAAGGAAGAAAAAAGAAAGAGAGAAAGAAAGAGAAACAAAGAAAGAAAGAAAGAAAGAAAGAAAGAAAGAAAGAAAGAAAGAAAGAAAGAAAGAAAGAAAGAAAGAAAGAAAGAAAGAAAGAAAAGAAAGAACGAAAGAAAGAAAGATAGAAAGAAAGAAAGAAAAAAGGAAGAAAGAAAGAAAGAAAGAAAGGAAGGAAGGAAGAAAAAAGAAAGAGAGAAAGAAAGAGAAACAAAGAAATGAAGAAAGAAAGAGAAAGAGAAAGAGCAAGGAAGCAAAAAAGAGAAATAGAAAGAAAGAAAGAAACAAACAAAGAAAGAAAGAAAGAACGCAAGCAAGCACCACCTATCTTTGCTTTTGCCTTTAAAGGAGACTTGTTTTTCTTATGTAAGTCTGAAATTAAATGATATACATTTCAGTGTTTTTTTGCTGGTTGATTATGATGCTAATGAGGAGGAGGAGGAAGGTGTACTTACTAATACCTCATTAACTCCCTTCAAATCTTATAGAATTAATTTACTCTTCCATAAAAATAATTATCCCTTATCTTCTCTCTAATTTTCCTTTTCTGTAACAATCCCTCAGATTATCTCAGGCTTTTTAGAAAAATAATTTTATGGTCTATTCTGTTCCTGCTGTTGTGCTATTTGCATATTCAGTTTACCAAAAGCTTCTTTTACTATTCAGTTTATATTGTTACTACATTCTTGTATATGGTGGGGGGGGGACTTGAAAGAAAATTTGATTTGTTCCTACGAATATGTTTTGGTTCCTTTGTTTCTCAGAATTAGTCCTGTGAAATTTTAAGAATATATTTTCATATTTGTCACATCAAGTCTTTTCATCATTTTTTTCTCATTGATGAGCGTTAACTTACCAAATCTATTTCTGAGATGTGTTATTTTTCCTTATACCAACCCTACTGAGATGAGAACCTGTTTGCTCACCCTTCTCATCACCTCTCCTCTTGGGAGGCTCGGGCTTCACTGTTCCATCCACGTTTTTGGAGCTGAAGACAGGGTATGTGTGGTAAAACGATAGTGTAATGCACTGGAGGTTCATTCTTTCTTAGAGGACACTTGCTCCTGTGGGATGCTCTAAAGTGTTCTGTACCATTTCACCTCCATGGGAAAAACGTTTTGACCCTAGATGGAAATCCACTGGGGCTTTGAATTTTCCAAAAGTCATCAGGAAGTCCTGGAAAATCTCAAGTCTCTCCAGGGGTTTCTCTAACCATTTCTATTGGCTCTATTGGTAAGGCATTTTCTCTACAGGATTTGTTTTAGATTCTTCCTGGAATAACCCTGTCATCCTTGTAATTTCACTTTGCTTTCTCCCACTGGTAGTGGTGGGCACAGAACTTTGGGAGAATACTGAGAATTTGAGATTCATTGTTTTCCAATTAATGCTACTGGGATGAAGGAAGAAATGAAGACAGGAACCATCACACTCAACTCTAGTTTTGTCTCCAATACCATATTTGTATTTGATAGCATGTGGTTGCTTTCCTTTCCTTATGTGGTTGCTATGTGAACTTTATGCTTTTATCTACTTATGTGGTATTTATTTCACTCTATTATCCATTGGGTTGAAGAGCTTCAGTGTTCAAACTATATTCTGCCCTTTTACCTTGAAATCTATACATCAATATAATTTTATCATTATGACATGAGAAATGCATGTTCATAAACACACACTATATGCAAGAAAAAAATCTATAATTCTACCAAGAAGTAGTAATTATCATTACCACTGAGACTATTTTTTTCTGTGATAATGTAGAAAAAACCTTTAATTTAATTATATATTAATAGATGTATGATTATGTGTGTACATTATTTGCTTTGCTTCCATTTTCTTCATCTAAACAGCTTTATAAAATTGATTGTATGTCAATAAATATTATGTTAAATTGATCCAGAGCACTCTGCTTTGTAAATCAAACATAATTCTTTTAACTAGTATTAAATTGTAGAGCGCTTAAATCTTTTCCCATTGAGTCCTAATTATGAACAAAATTGTGATGCACATGCTTTTGAATCATGTAATACTATTTTCTTTCAAAATCTAAGGAAGAATCTCAAATAATTTTCTTTTTAGGAAAAGAAATCCATAGTCCAATTGAGGGAGCAAATAAGCTTCTGTTTCTGTAATTCTAGAGATTAATTCTCCAGTGCTGTTTTGGTTGCTTTCTATTGTAGGCCCTCTTAAGCAAGATCCTGAATTTTACTTTTTTTAAGTTACTGTACAGCTGGTGCTTGCCTTGCCTTTTGCTGACTTGGGACACATCAAGTTTTAGTGTTATGATTAGCAATTTCAAGTGTTCCTACAAATTCTAAGACTGTTTAGGTGACCAAAACATGCTGAGTCACATCAAAACCATTGTGGTACTGAAGGATAATGCATGATGTGGCAGTCACCAGCCCCCAAAATAACGAACTCATGACTTGTTTCTTGTTTTGTTCTTACCGTCAGGATACTTCTTCTCAGCACTATCAGCAACCCTGGATGGGGAAGGAAGTAAGGCACAGAGAGGAACTCATGAACTCATAAATTTGCCCAGATGCAGCCATCTGCAGGGTCATGCCCCACAGACTAGCATCTGCAGCCCAAAAGGAAGGAGGGAGGCTGTTGCTGAGTCTTTGTTGGTTTATCCTGCATAGAGCACCAGTCACAGAGCCAACCTCTGTTGACTGTGCTGTCATGGTGACGGTGATCCTGGAATCCCCAGTGATGGGGTGCGTGGTTTGTCGTACCTCTAGGGGAGAGTGAGTTCTTATCTGTAGCAGTTCTAGTGCCATTCATTATATTCCAGGTGCCTGACAGAATCAAGTAGCTAATATACTCCATGCTTTAGGAACAGGAAACTTGATTGCCCAATCTTCCATCCTCTAAAGGAAAGATCCACTTCTGACTCTAATAACAGTGGGGTTTTTTTCTTTTCATAGCCCAACTTAAAAAAAAATCTTATGTGGTTGTACAAAGGAGTTGTCACTTAACAAAGCAGTTTGTGAATACAATGCATCTTGATCAGTGCCAACATTCTCATCCATCCCTCCCCTCCCCACCTCTTACCTCACTCTTATTAACCTTCTAGGATATACATTGGTTGAATTCTTGACTGAATTCCCTCTACTTCTCCTCTTTGTCTACCCCTCTCCCCTTGGCCCTAGCCCATCCCTTGCAAGTACCCATTTCCTTATGCTTATTTTGCTGAACTTTGACTTTGCATAATGTTTTTTATTATTGTTGTTGTTGTTGTTTGCCGGTCATGGAGCCTGAACTCTGGGCCAGGGCGCTGTCCCTCAGCTCTTCAACTCAAGGCTAGCACTTTACCACTGGAGCCACAGTTCCCTTTCCCATTTTTTCTGCTTATGTGGTACTGAGGAATCAAACCCAGGGCCTCATGCATGCAAGGCAAGTGCTCTACCGCTGAGCCATCTTCCCAGCCCCTGCCTAATGTATTTACTTATAAGTGTATAAGCTAATTCTAACTTCTCACATATGAGAAAAACATGTAACCTTTGTCTCTGTGGGCCTGACTTACTTCAATTAAGGTAATTTTTTTCCAGGTCTTTCCAGTTCTTTATAAATGATACAGTGTTACTCTTTCTAATGGGTAAGTAAAATTCCATTATGTATATATACCACATTTTCTTGATTTATTTGTCTATTAATGGGCATCTGGGACTTTATACCTTGACTATGATTAATATTCATCCTGGTAGAATATAATTTGGCTAATACTATATGATTCTGAAGGGGTTTGACCTGCAATTGTTCTTTATTCTGAAATTCCAGTCCCATACAAGAATGTTCCATAACATGACATTTGAAGAGCTTATTCAGTAAAATCACAAGATGAGCAGATGCATCCACTATCTCCTGAGAATGTCATGTGCACTGATGTATCTATGGTCCTATCACCTCAAATAAACCCTAGCTTGTTGAATGAATAAGGCAGAGACTCAAGAGAAGTGATGAACAGATAAGTTTGCTTCTAAGAACAGAGAAGAACAATCACTCAGAATACCTGCCTTTTTTCAACAGTGATCATTTGCCATCCAGGAGATCTCTGCACTCTGTTCTAGCAGAGGTGAGAACATAGAACAGGCTTTGTTTAACTAATTCATACATTCACACACATTTCATTCAGTTCAGCCAGCTCTGTCTTTGGTAATACAGGAAAGTCACAAACACATCAATAGGTATGCACACACATTCACACATGCACATTTCTGCTGTCATCAATTCACCTTATTCTAGCAGCCTAATTCTATGTATATGTTTAATATTTGTGTTTTACTTTATATTATTATTGTTATTTTGCTGGTCCTGGGGCTTGAACTCAGGACCTGGGGGATGACCCTGAGCTTCTTTTGCTCAAGGTTAGCTCTACCATTTGAGCCAAAGTGCCCTTTTCGCCTTTTTCTGAGAAGTTTATTGGAGATAAGAGTCTCACAGACTTTCCTGCTCGGGCTGGCTTAGCACTGCAATCCTCAGATCTCAGCCTTCTGAGTAGCTAGGATTACAGGCATGTGCCACTGGTGCCCAGTATGTGATTTAATTTTATTGTGTGTACATAATACACTTCAGTCATAATCACTCTGTATATGTCTTCTATATACTGCTTCAAGAAAGAAGCAGGTTAATGCAGTAGGGCATGAGATTTAAGAACTGAAAATGTCCTTAGGAGCAGTGGTGAAATGATATTGCAAAATCTTTTTTAAAAGTTGAATGAGATGTTTTGAGCTTAGTTTTTAAGATTGCCTGTCCCAATGCATTTCAAACATGGGAAACATGGAGGCATTTAGTTTTCAAACAATAAAAGAAATGAAGTATGTACAAGAAAAGAAATATGTAAAAGAATAAGTGAAAGTAGGCATTTTTTCTTTTTGTATTAGAAATTTTGGTGTCTGATCATAAGAGATTTCAACATTTTGCCTGACAGATTTTCAATTCCATTTAAAATTTAAAATTAAATCATGCTTTCCTCTTTATTTTAACTCAATGTCTCTCACTAATAGAAAATTTCAGATCTGGAGAACAATATCACAGCCGAGATGTTAATACTGATATAGTCAAATACTGAACATTTTCATTAGTACAGAGTCATCTTTGTATTAATCGGGGAGGGTAGGAGGGGGGAGACTTATGGGAATGGGCTCATGAGATTGTGGAGATGTAGAAGTATTTGCAAGCTGGAGAAACCGGATAGCAGCCATTCAATCTGAGGCCTAAAACTGAGGAAGCTGATGATGTAGGCTGACAGCTCTCTCTGTCCAAAGCCCAAAGTACCAGAAATTCTAATGGCAAACAGTAAAAGAAGACAAACTTTGCAACTAAAGAAGAAAAAGAACCCTTGTTTCCATCCACCATCTTTGTTCAGTCAGAGCTATCATTGAATTGAATAGTTTCTGCCCACGCTAGTGAGAGTGGATTTTCTTTCCTCAGTCTACTGACTCAAATGCTAATCTCTTCCAGGAATACTCTCACAGACACACCAAGAAATGATGCTTTACTAGCTGAACATTGTAATCTGGTCAGACTGACACAGAAAATTAACCATCATGTCCCCTACTGCCACCATCTCGTCACAGACTGGTCCTATCCCTCTGAGTGCTTCCTGTATCCCCTGACAACCAACGATTTGTTCTCCATTTCTATGACTGTGTCATTTCAAAACAACTTAGGTGACATCATACAATATGAAACTTTCTCCTTCAGTTCTAACACTGGAACACATGCTTCAAAAATAAAAATAAAACCCTGGGAACCCACCACTTGGTTGTTCCTTGGGTCATTGCATTCCTACAACAGAAGTACAGTCACTACCTTTCCAAGTCTTATGTTTGTTTCTGTGTAACTTCCAATGTTTACAATTTGTTTACAATTGCACTTAGCACAAAGAATAAGAAAAAAGATGGCTACTGCATTTTCCTGGTGGTGAAAGGATCTTGAAATGCTTTTACATATAGACAAATGCCTTCTGTAATAAAAAAAAAAACTAGTTAAGGCTTAATATGTTATTGTCATTATTTGTCATTGAAAAATCCTTTTTATGTCAAGATATACCATACAGTCCCAAATTCCTAGGAAGCACCAACTTCTTGACCAATCTCCCACTCTAAAGGTTGCATTCAAATGAAGCTTTGGGTTGATTCCTGCTTTATATGTCCAACTCTAAAAGTTGCATTCAAATGAAGCTTTGGGTTGATTCCTTCTTTACTTTGGAAAAGACTTTCACAGTTAAATATACAAGCTTGGCGAACATAAAGCACTAGTAAATTCAGAATGCTGTGGCTATATTTTCTTGAAACATTCCTTTCATAGAAACAACTGAGCATGAAGAGTGAAGAATGTACTTTACTCTGTCACATACAAACAACTGTCTTTTTTAGACAATCTTCTCTAATTAGATAATAGCTACAGGCTGTCCAGCTAAAATTAACTTAAGGAAAGATATTTACCTCAAACACTGCTTCCTCTGCCTTAATTTAAAACTATGTTTAAAGTTAGAAAGTTTCTTTTTTCAGAAAAACACATTAAGGAGCTAACTGAATGTGTATAGAGCCTACCATGTCTATACTCTAATAAAAGATAATCAGGTGTACAAAGAAGCAGGGAAATTTATCCTTGTGTGAGCAGAAAAATTCACTACTTGAAAAAGACCCAAAAATGAAGCAGACAGGACTGTATATACAAAAGCAAGGTGAGAGTCCTATGAGTTATTATAACTCTATTTTATGTGTTCAAGAAGGTAGAAGAAAATGTTAGTATATTAAAGAAGCTATCGAATGCATAAAAAGACTGGAACTGAAATTCTGGAATAAAAAAATAAATCTATGGAAAAATGTAAGAGAATTAGCTTAGGAATTTCTTGGTCTTCAACATGGAGATTTTATTAATTTCAAAGGTGTCCATAAAATATTTGAGGCCATGCATTTGGTAAAAGACGATTTTCTTTTTGTTCTCTACCTCTTTTTCCCCTACCACACTCCCTACATTCAAAAGAAATTGTTTCAGATTATCTCTTGAGAGCTCATCTGATGGAGAGGAATGTGTCTCTGTGACTCACCTTGGCCTCTCTAAGTGACAGTTCCTCTGCTTTCCTCAGACATTGCACTTTGTCCTGGCCTCTCCTTCCTCAGAAACATTTTGTCCTTGCTTCCCTAAGCAAATTGTATAATGGCCTCAAGAAAGGTGAATGCAAAACATCAAATTATTCCTTTCAAAATGTGATGTCAATCAAGGATCCTCAGAATAATTTAGTCATTAAAAAACCCTTATTATCATGGAACAATTTAATTATTAATTATTATTTTTAAACCCAATAACAAACTAGGAAGAGACCAGAGCAATACTTCTTAAATTGATCCTACATGAATACACCATTTCTCCTGTGGCATTACTGAGTAGTCCCATTTTGCTCTTGGCTAGATATAAGATGCATCATTGGAAGAAATACTGACACTGATTATCACGAAGCTACCATCTAAGCCTCCAGTACTTGTAAAGAATGAAGTAAAGTAACATTTTGTTTACTTCCCGAGATTACTTTTGTCTTCTTGCCAAATCAACTTAATAATATTTTAATTGGTTTGAATTCAAGTTCATGCTCTCTGGTTTGAAATTTCCTCTGTGAAAAAAGATTTCATTCCCCCACCCCCACCCTGCCACTTCAAAGTTCACATTTCACTCTGACAAGTCATAGATGATAACTCTGGAGGATTCTTCCTTTAAATATGAGATCCCCAGGGAATTTCAACAGCATTCTACTTTTAAGCATTTTTTAAAGTACTTTACATTCTGACCTAAGATTGTCCTGTTGAAATATTTCTAAAAGAAAAATAAATATTTATGCAAATCTTGTTGAGTTATTTATGATTTATGATAGATGCACTTACGAAACATGCTTTTGAAGACAAGAACTAGTTTGACGTACTTTGGCACGAACAGCTAGCTTTGAGTATAATGGATGAGTTTGTCAGTTTTAAAAATGGCTTCACATGGACAAAACAAAGATTTCCTTGTATTTTATAGTTAGATATAAATGAGACAGAGTAGTTCTTTATTTCTCATAAGTAAATGGTAAAAATTAAAATAGAATTTAGTCTAAGTATTTCAAGATGGTTAATAACAGCCATGAAAACAGTTTTTATATCCCAAAATCATTTGTAAATTAATGCTTCAAGGGCCAAGTCCCCTTAATTAGTAACTTAATATTAGAGATTGACTGGTAGTTGACTTATGTTCGATTTAGGCAAACAGCATTTTTCAGACTTAGTCATCAGGATCATGAAAATGATCATAAAATACCAAAATAAGCATATAAATAACGTGTATTCAAACTATCAAGCAAAATTGTGTTGAACAAAACCAATTTCCCAGAAAATTAAATTAAATTCCCATCTATAGAGCATTTGCAAAGTACAAAATCTCAGGAGTACAAAGAAATGATACAAGTAAAATTCCTGACACAAAGACCCTTAAAATTTATTAAGTATGACAAGTATATAAATATATAGAACATAAATATAATGAATTCATACAACAAAAATCCTCGTAACAATTCATTTTATCTATCAACAATTCTATGAAATAAGCATTAAGTTTTACAAACATAGATATTGAAGCTTATAGTTGAATGACTCAAAGTGAGAAAATCAGAGGCCAGGTTTAAATGAAGACAAAAAATGAGCACCAGCCTACAGATGCCAATACAAGGGGGGAAAAAAGAAGAAGAGTCAAATTGTATAGATTGGAGTTTACATTAAGGTCCTGGTTGGTTTCTTTTTGCTAACTATAAACAAAGCAAATATTCAATATACCTTCCTGAGGCTAACTGATTACAATTTTAAAGCAGTGATTATATTAGATATACATAAGGCTATTATAGAGCTTATAGATTTGATTATTATTTGGGGGATGGGGTAGGATTTTTAACTCAAGGCCTCAAACTTACCAGGCAAGTGCTTTATCTCTGAACCATGCCTCCAGTCCTGACTGGTAATTTGTCTGGATTGCTATCAGCCATGTTAGACTTCCTGTGGTAGCTGGGATGACAGGTGCCTGCCATCATGCCCAGCTTCTTTTAAGACAAAGTTTCAGACTTCCTGTATGGTCTGACACGGAACACTGATTCTCTTGATCTCAGCCTTCCACATAGCCAGGAAAGATAGGCCTGTTCCCCTTCGAACAGCTATCAGTTGAGAACAGGTCTCACAAATTTTTCTGCCTAGACTAGCTTCAAACCCCCATCTTTCCAATCTCAACCTCCTGAGTGGTTAGGATTATAGGCGTGAACCACCACATCATTGTTGTTTACACATCACATTGTACCATTCCACTGTGACAGAGTTTGATAGTCCGCATTTTACCAAATACTTTTCTCAATGACTTCACACATTAACAAAGTTCTGGTGTATAGTCAGTGCTCTGAGAAGTAATCTAGTTTCCTATCACTTTGATTTACTTCAAAACTCCAGGGTTACAAGATATTTTTGCTTTGATGTATTAGTCTTCTAAAATATTTGGCCATTACCAAACACTGAAGAGTATATTGTTCCAAACAATGCTGCCCTCAGTACAGAGGGTACCCAATGACCTAATGTATCTTTTCAGCTTCTGGTTTCTATGATATCTTACAGTGTGGAATCTCTTTACAGCATAATAGTTCTTTATATGAAGAAATGAATATTTCATCTAATTCTTTCCTCCTTTTGCTTTTGAACCACAATCTAGCCTCTGATTAAACTATACATCAAAATTAGAAAAAAGATTAACTCATCTTTCATATCTTCCATAGTATTTTGATCACAAGGTAGAATTCAAAATTGGTAAGATCTCTATACTTTGTTATTATCTGAGTTTTTTTCCATTGTAGACAATGAAAACACAGATTAAGAAACATGCTTCTCATTTTCTAAGTTGTATTTACTTCCCAACACAACTTTTTATGCAATTAAAATCATTTCTAAAATCTCTTCCTTATCCTTTGTCTTATTTCAATTTATCAGAGCCAATGGCTCCCCAGATATGATATATTAATAATGTACTAAGTATCATTACTAGATAATTAGACTTAGTACTTTATACTCTCTAAGATATTTATAATTTTAATTACAATGATATAATTAGAAGGACAACATAATTTGACCAATGTTGGTTAATCTTTTCTTTGCCAACAGTTGAATTTTGTCAATATAGTTAAAGAGTTTAAAGAAATACTTGACTGACACCAGTGACTCATGTCTATAATCCTACTCATGAGGCTGAAATCTGAGGATCACAGTTCAATGCCAACCCAGACAGGAAAGTCCAAATAGAGTTATGGCTCAAGTGGTAGAATTTTAGCCTTGAGCAACAAATCAGGGACAGCACCCAGGCCCTGAGTTCAAGCCCAAGTACCGGTGAAAAAGGAAAGAAGGAAGGAAGAAAGGAAGGAAGGAAGGAAGGAAGGAAGGAAGGAAGGAAGGAAGGAAGGAAGGAAGGAAGGAAGGAAGGAAAAGAAAGAAAGAAAGAAGGAAGGAAGGAAGAAAGAAAGAAAGGAGGGAGGGAGGGAGGGAGGGAGGGAAGGAGGAGGAGGGAGAGACGGAGAAATAAAAGAAAGAAAAATAGAAAGAAATTCTGTATTTCTTGTCATGTTGTTTTATTCATTAATAGAAAAATACTAAGTTTAATTCATTGTTAATTGATAACTCTATTTTTTGTTATTGTTGTTAGTTGTGGGACTTGATCTCCATCCTGGGTGCTGAGTTGTCCTGGAGCTCTTTTTGCTCAAGGCTAGTGTTCTACCACTTTGAGCCACAGTACCACTTCCAGTTTTCTGGTGGTTAATTAGAGATAATTGTCTCATGTCCTTTCCTGCCCAGGCTAGCTTCAAACTGTGATCATCAGATCTCAGCTTCCTGAATAGCTGGGATTACAACTGGTGCCCAGCAATACTCGAAATTCTTGAAGCAGGATTATCTATCTCTTACATTCAAGAGAAGTGGTTATCTAAAGTTTTGTTCCCAAAGAGCCCATGAGAGATGGTGATATGGTTCTATGCAGACCAATAGTGTTACTTTACTGGTTGATTCTTATCTATAGTCTATGTATTACAGATGACTAAAATATCATAACATTTGTTAATAATTTTAACAGACTATATATCCTAGTGCAACTTTAAGTTTGAAGTAAAATTAAATAGTGGAAGACAGATTTTTTCCTTTAATAATTTTTGTATTAATTACAGTTGAGATTGTCAAGTATGTAAAAACAAGTTTACTTTCCTAATTGCAATATTTGATAAGTTTATTCAGGCACAAGGAGAAGAGTAAGGTATAAATAATTGACATAGCAGCTGAAAAAGTAGTAAATCTTGTTTATGCAGTTCAAATACACCAGGAGGGGAATTCTCTACCTTTTGTCATGGCTGATTGTACTGGGGGCTGGGAGAAAGGCTGAAAGAAAAGATAGCTGGAGTCAGTGAAGAGAAGTAACTGAGCTGTGAGGCCCAACACTAGGATTCAGTCACTTTGTGAGAAGACTTTCTAGCAGGGTGAATGAAATATATGGGAAAGTGTGTTTGCTTACTGAAACTAATAGCTGATCTATGGGGCAATGCTCATGTGATCCAACCCTTTCTTTTGCTTTGACAGAATCAAGTTTGACTTGAAAGGCCAGCTCAGCCCAGGGTCATGCAACCTTCCCTGGTGATTCAGAGTAATTCAGTACTTTAGTAAGATGGTGTAGGTGTCTCTTTTCACTGTTACTATTTTTTTCTTCATATTCCCACAATTCCAACTCAAAGCATTTCCTTATAATCAATTTGAAAGTGACACAACTAGAAATGTTCAGGTATCCAACTTCCTTCATTTTACTTATAGGAACATTTCCTCTTCCTTGCTTAATTTCTGGGCCATTAGACGTGTATGAGAAAGGAAATATCTGAATGCTAACAGTCCACCTTCACTCAGGCACGATGTCATAGCAACTGTTAAAATAAGATGTTACCTTCCAATGTTTTCTTTTTTCTTTTTTTGACAGTCATGGGGCTTGACTTCTAACATTTCTTTCTCTTTTTTTGCACTTTTTATTGTAAAAATACTGTACAGAGGAGTTACAGTTACATGAGCAAGGTAATGAGTACATTTCCTATTGAGTATTGTTGCCTCCTCCTTTGTTTTCCCCTTACCATCCCTTCCCTCCCACCTCCACAACTACCTCCCACCTCCACCACCAAAGTTGTAAAGTTCATTTTCAACATAATGTTTTGTACATCTCATTGTTACAATGGGTCAACCTTTATCCTTATTTAAGCATTTTGTTTTTTTTCCTTTCCTCTCCTCAAATTAGAGAAGTGTATATACAAGATGCAGTGCACTGATTTCAAATACAGTGAAAATAGGGGTTATGCCATGGGGTAGGAACATACTAAGCAACCAAAAAAAATCATATGGTACATTATAAATACTTTAGAACCAACAGCAAGAAAGAAAAAATATATTTGTGTCCCTATCTTGGGGTTAATTTCACTTAACATGATCTTATATGGTCGTATGTACATGCTTTTGACCTTCTCTGCTTGTCCTACACATGTACTAGCTATTGCAAATATGTTTCTTTGGGTCTGGCTTACTTCACTTAATATAATTTTTTCCAAGTCTTTCCATTTCCTAACAAATGGGGCAATGTCATTATTTCTGATGGAGGCATAGAATTCCATTGTGTGTGTGTGTGTGTGTGTGTGTGTGTGTGTGTGTACCATATTTTGGCCAATAAACACATGAAGAAATGCTCAACCTCATTAGCCATAAAAGAAATGCAAATCAAAACAGCATTGAGATTCCATCTCACCGCAGTTAGAATGGCTATAATCAAGAACTCTAATAACAACAAATGCTGGAGGGGATGTAGCCAGAAGGGAACCCTATGCATTGTTGGTGGGAGTGTAAACTTGTTCAACCACTTTGGAAGGCAGTATGGAGGTTCCTCAAAAGACTCCACATAGAGCTCCCCTATGACCCACTTTTGGGCATTTACCCAAACAATCACAATCAAGGCCATACTAAAGCTACCAGCATGACTATGTTTATTGCAGCATTATTTATCATAGCTAAGATATGGAACCAATCCGGATGCCCCTTTATAGATGAATGAACCAACATTTCTTTCTTAAAACCACTCATGCAGTAATCCACAGGAGACTTTAATTCCAAACTCTCTTTATGTAAAGCACAGTGCTTATGCACTATAAATAATCCATGTTATTTGTATTTGTGATGTTTTGCCCCATCTTCTCACATGCACCAAGCATTGCCTGTCTATCAAAATGCATTGCATAGGCTTACCAGACTGAACACACAACAGGCTTCCTAACACATATTTCCATGGGGCAGATCCCATTATGCTTCCTTTCTGTGACTTTTCCTCCTGCCTAAAGTGTCACGTGAAATCCTAATGCGGTATCTCCAGGGGTAAGTTGAACAAAACTCTCTATATGTACACCTTTATTCCCAAGGCTCACACATCCTAGAGAACATGATGAATGTTTCTTTCTCAAACTTTCCCAAGCTCTTTGCATCCCTCTGCTTTAGCTCCAACTTTTTGTCATGATTTACCATCTCATCCCATGGCTCTACATCCTAACTCTGATTGCCTTTCAGAATCAGTGTCTTAGTGGCCTAACTTAAGTTTTGCCTGTTTAGAAAGCCCTCCTTGCCTGGACTGTCCGACTGGAAGTAATGTATTCATCTAGTGGTATGCCATAGCACATGCTGTCAGTGTTTCTGACATCATCCATCCCCTGGTAGTCTTTTCTATTATACCACAGAAAATGCTCTGTCTTGGCTTTACTAACAATAATTAAGAACTAAAGCTCTGGGGCTATATTAACATTCAGAAATATTTGAATCCAATGCTAAAACACGATGTCCCCATAACTACATTAGAAATACCTCAGTGTCTGTGTCTGTTTTCAGTATATAATAGGCATACCCAGTGGCTGATAGTCAAAACAGCATGAAATTTATATGATTTAAGTGATTAAACAAGCTATAAAATACTGTCTGTAGTGACAAAGAGAACCTAATATTAAGACTAAGGGAGCCCAATAAAACAGCATTACAGAGCTTCATGAGAACCACGCCCACAAGTTCAAAAAAGGAAGAAAGAACTTCCCACCCCAGGAGCCAGTGAAGGGAAAACAAAGCATTTGAACCAGGACCCAGCCGTGGCTGCCAGACTCAGAAGCCACGGTTCCCATTTACTCCACCCTGGTTTCCTGAGGAAAAGGCCAGGCTGAACTGTCCTAATTCTATCCAGCCCTATCAGAAGGTGAGGGAGGGCTCCCAGAGACTTCAAATAGAATCAGTGTCCAGGCTGCTGCAGTTACACAAAGTCTTGCTACCTGTTAGAAGCTTTGTAATTGGATTCCTTTGGAAAGTGACTTTCACTGGGAATTGAACAACCTTTTTCAATTCACTATCCTCAAAGCAGTCTGAGGGCTAACATTCTGGGAAAATTCCCACAGTCATTAAAAGCATTCCAGCCTTTGCTTATGTCTCCAGACATTTTACCTCCCAATAAAGCTTATCCTTCTCCTAGTTTTCGGACTGGAAGCCTTTTGGAAACACAATGCTCAGTGTTTATATTTCCCACCCTTGAAGCCTAGGATCCATCTTAGAAATATTAAAGAGATAAGAATACCTATAAAAGCACTTAAGATACTTTTAAATTTAGAGCAAACAATGGACTATTTACTTGCCTTATCTGAGGATGGGTGTTCCCTTCAGTTCATTAGAAAAGGCTAGGGCAGAGGAAATTTACACAAGGGACTCTAGGCCTCACAAATCTCCTAGGAAGTGGCCAGACCTTTTTACCAGCCTCTACTGACCTCATCCAGTCCAATCAGATCCTAAACATCTAGTATTGTGTCACCTAAAGCCCTCTCTCATCTTGCTGAACCTGTAAGATTTTATAACTGAAATAAAACACATGGAGGTAAATTATGTAAGTTGAACATTACTGTATAATTCAGGTACAGAAATAAATGAAGCTAATCAAAGGAAAACAAAGTAGAGGTCATTCATTGGGAACTTGCTATTATATTATAGTAGCCAGTCATTATTTTGCAGACTCAGAGAAAACTGGAGTGGAAATCTAGAATGAAAATAAAGAAACAAATAAATGAATGAATGAATGAATTAAATTAAAAGGTCGGGTTTCAGGTATAGGGTTTGATTGCAGGTGTTCGGAATTCATCAGGAGTTGGGCTAAGTAGAAACATAGCATCCCATGTACTCAGTCTAGGGAACACACTTGGCTTTCTGTGGCTTCTCTTGAGTTGGAAGCGGGGAGTTTCTGAGAAAGCTCTGATGGGAACTGGTTGCTGAGAGGTTGTTATTTAGTTTCCCAGTTAGTTATTGCAGGGTTTTAGGTTGAATTTTTATGGACTATGCTCAGGCCACTACCTGTTTACATTTTCTGCCTCTCCTGTGGGTTTAGTTGCTGTTCATCGTTTAGTCTTTTTAAAAGGAATGAATCCCTGAGACATTTAGAAGTAGGAATAATAAAATTGTGTGGTGGTATACATTCTAGATCCATTATATACTTTCCAAGGAAAACCTTGATAAGACACTCTAAAAGAGGGCCTTACTCAAACCAGTATTGCCCCAGGTCTCGGTGCCCTCTTAAAAATATACCCCAAGTTTAAAACTTCAGGAGAAAAAAAAAAAGACTACTAAAATAGTGTAGTCTGAGTCCCAGACATGGGGAAGAGACAATCCGTAGTGTTTAGGTAGGGCCTGGGGAGGTAAGATGATTGAGGCTTCGTTCCCTTGTGGTCTTGTGACCAAGTATGTGAGAACATTGACTGAAAATCAGAAAGACTTATCTGGGCTCGTAGTTTCAGAATTAGTACATCACTGGTTGGCTCCATTGCTTTGTGCTGTGGCAAAGTAACTCATCATAGCAAAGAGCACTCAAGAGAGAGGAAGGCTGCTCACCTCATGGAAGCCAGGGAGATAGAGACAGGAAGTGGGTCTGAATCCAATCTGGCCTTCAAGGACTCATCCCTAGGACCTATCTCCAATTAGGCCCACCACCATCTTAAGGCTCCACCACCCACCATGGGCTGGGACCAGGCCTTAAGTATTTGAGGATCATTCAAGATTCCCACTTAGAGCAGAAGGGGATGGCTAAGGGGCACATGTTTTCTGTCAAGGCTAATACAAATGTCCTAAGATTGATTGTGGTGATAGTTTCACAACTCTGAGAATATGCTCAGAGCCATGGGTGAATTACATGGTCGATAAATTATATTTCAATAAAGATGTTTTTAGGAGACTTGAAAAGTACTGTTCAGACATAGAAAGTAATCCTTAAACACTCCAAACTGTGTTTCGCCCACCAGGAGAAAGAGATTTTTCAGCCACAACAAAAAATTTACAAACTTGACTGGATTTATTCAAATGGTTTGGCAGAGACCTATGGGAATTGGGCTTGGCACTTATGTTAAGACAATGTTTGCAGTAAGCAGTGGTGACAATGTCAAGATGGCACATCATTTGTAATATTTGTAAACGGGCTGAAATAAACGTTTCTGCTGCCAAGCACTAGAGATGCATAATCTTCACCAGTCTAATGGATCTACTCTGCAGCCCTGTGTATCTTTTCATAGATTTCATGATGATCTTGTGTCTGTGGGCTCCAAATTGACTAATGAGGAAAGGGGAAAATGTAGTTAAATCATGGATCTAATTAAGAATATCACTTTTGAGGTGGTGCTAGCTTTTACATATAAAATTTTATTCTTTCCAGGATGATAAAAAATGTTCTAAAATTAATTGTAGTGATGGTTTCACAAGTCTTTGTGGAGAGCCCTGGGTGAATTGTGTGGCATAAGAATTACATTCTATAAATACTATAATCTATATAGCTTAAGGAATAGTGTTCTATATATATTCTACATAGCTAGAATGTTTCTTCAGCTCCTCGTTAATTTACCTCTACCATTGTATGGCTCCTAGATTTATGTGGCTGAGATCAAATATATTGAGTGAAGTTCATTTTAACTTGAATGCAAGGTATCTGTAGTTCCTTTTTGGAGAAGATATTATTGGGCTAATCATGAGGGCACATATCTCTAACCTAGCTACTAATGACTCAGAGTTCAGAGGATCACAGTCAAAGAACAGGCCTGACAAGAATATGAGATCTTATCTGACAAACAAACTCTAGGTCAAAAGGACTAGTAGTGGACCCTGAACACAATCCCCAGTACTATCAGAGAAAGAGAGAAAAAATATTCTGTGACTTTCATTGTGGAATGTGAGGGGTGTTTAAGAGGACAGCATTATTTAAATGGCTAAATCATTGGCAAATATTATAATGACATTTAACTCATTCATCCACTATCATCAATTCAACATATCCCAGACACAGTGTTTGGCTTTTGGGCTGTAGAGATGAAATGTTTATTCCATCTCCCTACTCACCACAAGGATGCTGATTGAAACTCCTATAGTGAAAGACAGGTCAGAAAGAACAAAGTGTAACATCCATTTAACAAAATTTCACAGGTCATAGGAGCCAACAGAAATGAAGAGGAAAATATCCAGAGGAAAACTGTATGTTTATGGCAGGCTCCATCAGAATGGACAGCTGTGTAGAAATGTGATAAATAAACAAGATCTGTTTATTCAGATTTTCCCCACTTTCCTGTGGAGCATTCTTTCTCTAGGTGCAGAGCTATGTGAGGGTTCTCAGAAGAGGAAAGAGAAGGGATGAAGTGTGGTACTTCTAGGCTGTCTGGTTTACATGCAAGAGATTCCAGCTTCTACAATTCACTCTGAAGAATGGGAGGAAGGAGAAAGGAAGACGAGAAACTCAGAGAAAACTCCTGCTTTCTATGAAACTTAGTTCCTTCTGTTCAAATCATTCTATATATTGCCAAGGGCCTGGCGTAGTGATTCATGCTTGAAATCCAAGTAACAACAGAGGTACATAGGAGGATCACAGTCTAACACTGGCCTGTGGGGAGTGGAGGGGGAAAACACAAGACACTGAAAAATAACTAAAGCAAATATATGGGCTGGAGGAATGGCTCAAGTGATAGAATACCTGTCTAGCAAACACAAGGCCCCAAGTTCAACCCCCAGTACTGCCTTAAATAATAATTATCCATATGCCAACAGTATCATGCCTTGGAAATCATGTTCTGAGTCCTAGAATAGCCATAACAGTTCCTAAGTTATGACACACCCACCTAGAGAATGTGGTAAAGTACTAATCTGATAAGACATTTACTGAAAAATTATTTTGGTGCATTTATAGTTTACTCTGCTTTCTCTCAAAGGTGAAAACTATCCCGTCTTTATCTTCAGAAAAAAATGTTAATTCTCATTTCTTTGAATATCTATCCTCATTTCTGTGGGTGTCTGTGCTCTGTTGAATTCAGTTCAGATCTGCTAATGTCTATTCTCCCATGTAGGCCTACTTAGGGTTATGTAGATATCAGTGGATTTAATTTTAATTTTAAAAATTATCTTTAATTCTTCACTGCATTCTCTCTTCCTTCTCCTCTTCACTCATCTACTGTACCCATTTCCCCTTGACCCCACCCCATGCCTTGCAAATGCCGATTTCATCATGCATAATTTGTTAGGATTTGCCTTTCTAAGGAATTATGCTATTTGAATTCTCCCTTGAATCTCCATATTTCAATTAATATATTTGTAAACACATACACACTACCCAACATGTTTACTTACTGATTTATAAGTTAATTCTAGCATCTACATATAAGGGAAAATAGGCATCCTTTCTCTCTCTGTGGGCCTGACTTACTTCACTTAACATAATTTTTTCCAGGTCTTTCCATTCCTTTACAAATGGTACAATATCATTCTTTCTAATGGATGAGTGTATTCCATTGTGTATATATACCATGCTTCTTTGATCCATTCATTCATTGAATGGCATCTGGGCTGATTCTATACCTTTTGGCCACATCCTTGCTAGTATCCATTATTGTTTATTTTCTTGATAATGGCCATTCTAACTGGAGGAAGGTGAAATCTTAGTGTTGGTTTGATTTGTGGTTCTTATATGGTCAGAGATGTTGAACATATCTCCATATGTCTATTGGCCATTTTCACATCTTTTGAGAAGTCTCTGTCTCATTAGCCCATTTATGAATTGGGTTGCTGGTTCTTTGAGGGCTTAATTTTTTTAAGCTTTCTGTATATATAGGCCCTTGTCTAACATGTAGCTGGCAAAAATCTTTTCCCATTTTGTAGGCTGTCTTTTTAGTTTATTGGTCAGTTCCTTTGCCATGAAGAAATGTTCAAGTTTAAGGCAATCTCATCTTTCTTTGATTTGTTGTGTTTGCTGTGTTTCTGAATCTTTATTTAGAAAGTTCCTACCTATGCTTAAGAGTCCTAATTTTTCTCTTACTCCTTCTTGTAATATTTTCATGGTTTCAAGTCTTATATTGAGGACTTTAGTCCATTTGATTTGATGCTGGTGCAAGGTGATACATAAAATCTAGTTGCAGTTTTTGCAAATGAAGATATCAGTTTTCCCAGCATCATTTGTTCAAGAGGCTGTCTTTCTTCCAGCCTGTATTTTTGGCTCCTTTATCAAATATCACATGGCTAAAAGTGTGTGGGTTTGTTTCTGGGTCTTCTATTCTGTTTCATTGTTCCTCAGGTCTGTGTCTTGTGTGCCAGTACCAAGCTGTTTTCATTACTATAGTTCTGTAGTCGAATTTGGAATTTGATATTGCTGTACCTTCAGCCTACTTTCCCTGCTAAGAATTGCTTTTGCAATTTCAGGTTCCATATGAAATTTTAGATTTATTTCTCTATCTCATTAAAAATAATATTGGAATTTTGATTTTGATGAGTATTGCACTGAATTTGGAGATTGCTTTGGACAGTATTTCCATTTTCATTATATCAATTTGACCTATCCAGAACTAATTAATTGAGAAGCATGACAGATATACCCATTTCCTTGTGTCTTCTTCAATTTCCCCCTACATTTTTTTAAGTTTTACTTCTTGATGAAGTTAATTCCTAGGTTTTGTTTCACTTTGCTTTTTTTGAGGCTGTTGCAAATGGAGTTGCTTTCCTGACTTCAATCTCGATCTTCTTATGGTTGGAATACAGAAAAGCTACTGATTTTTGTGGGTTGATTTTATACCCTACTAATGTATCAAAGTTGTGATTCAGATCTAGTCGCTTGGGGGAGGAGTCTATAGGTGGACTTAAATTTTAAAGCAACCTACATAGTTTGTTTCCAAGAATCTTTAAAAAAAAAATCCTGGGGCTGGGAGTGTGGCTTAGTGGTAGAGTACTTGCCTAGCATGCATGAAACCCTAGGTTCAATTCCTTAGGACCACATTAACAGAAAAAGCCAGAAGTGGAGCTAGCCTCAAACAATAGAAGATCAGGACTACCCTTGAGTTCAAGCCCCATGACTGGCAGAAGAAAAAAAAAAAAGAAAAAAAATCCTATTTGTTAAATCTATGTACTACTTTTACTTCTTTTTTAAAATAAATTTACAGATTGCACTGTATATAACTCAGCCGACTTCAACTGAGGCAAACCCTTGCAGTGGCTGCTTCCCTACTTCTATTGTACAAGCTTCTGTGACTATTTCTTTATTCATTTTAGACATCACATATTAAGGACTTATCCTTCTCATATTACATTTTGTCATTTCATCTTAATTATATTATATTTTATTAACTAATTAAGCATTACAATTGTATGTTTACATAAATATTAAACATCAAGAAAGTAAATAATTAAACATTACAATTATATGACTATAAATATAAATATTAAACATTCAGAAAGTTATTACAATTCTATTTACTTTTGTAGTTCAGGTTTTTGTTGTTGTTCTTATACCATAAAACTAACCAAATACTGTCAACTCTGATTATCAACTCCCCCCATACAGCTTTTGTTTGTTTGGGTGTTTGTAACTTATTTTTGTCTTTTCCTTTATAATACTGGGGACCAAACCGAGAACACTGCACTTGCCAATCAAGTACTTTGCCACTGAGCCACATCCCAGTCCCAAAGACTTTCTTGTTCTGGGATTTATAGACTTTCTGTGGATTTATAGACTTTCTTCATACTTTTCCACCTTTCAGCTTTTATCCAAACCAAACAACCTAAATCTCCTTTGTGTGTATGATTCTTAACAAAATATTTTGGGACTATTCCATTGTATTCCATTTTTCATTCTGATAAATTATTTTTTCTCCCTCCTTTTTGTGAACAACATAGAACTTCATTGTTTGTACTTACCATATTTTATTCCAACCATTCTCTAAATATTTTTTTCTATTGGACATTTTATTTTTAAGATTGTGCTGCATCACAGAACTTAGAATACAAGACTTTTTATATTTTTGCTTTGGTTGACTTGTAGAATTGATCTTACTGGTCAGAGAATAAATTCATGTGCAAAAACTCTAGATAAGTCTAGAAGTTGGAAGTTTCCTCCATTGTATGTTACATTTTTACATTCCCAGTTATAGATGGTATTGCATTTACTCATAATTTCTTGAACAGGAAATTTGGAAGATTGTTTTCAAGATAACAAAAACTGATAAATTAGAAATGGACTAACAGTCCTGTACTTAATTTGCATTTTTCTTACTGTCCAAGGGAATGTTTTCTTCACATGATTTATAACTTTTCAAACTCAATTATTTGGTCAACTTTCTCTTCTCATATTCTATGCTTCATATTAAAATTGTAGAAAAACATTTTAATACCATGAAATAAAAATATTTCAAATTATTTTAGAATTATAGTTAATTCCAGCTGAATTTCAGTAGGATTAATGGCCTTTTGCCTTTCCTTTTAGATTAATGCATTTTCAAGATAATAACTTCTTAGCTGTAAGTAGGCCCCCAGTTTTTGTTTTCTAGATTTTTTGGGGAAGCATTTCCCTGTGGGATGGGACTTGTAGTTCAAGCGTAGAATGCTGACCTAGATAGAGCTAGTCCCCGATGTGTCCCAGTGAGATAAAATGAGGGCCATCAGTATAGAGAATGTATAATACATGTCAGCATTCGAAGGATTCAATAATCAATTCTAAATTTATTGGGTACTATATTTTCTTAAAACATGATAGGTATTGTATTTTGACAAGTGACATTCCATGTTTATGAAGAAAAGAGATGGCTCTAAGATTCTTATCCTCCCAATTAATATATCTGATTCTATTACCGGATTTAAAAGTTTCACCACTATTTAATTATCAGAGTACATCTTATGTGGTCATGATATATGTATTTTTTAATATGTTGTTGAAGTTTGTTTGCTACAAAGCCATTTTATTTTTAATCATGTTCCCTAGCAGGCTTTTTGTTGTTGCTTCCTTTGCTTTTTAAAATCATACTGTAAACAACATTAGACACAGACACTGATCTTACTCTGAATATTTTATTAGCACCACATTTGGGCTTTGATGTCTTTATAGCTATTATTTTTTAAGTTATTGGTTTTATAATCTTTATTTGTACATATTCCACTGTAAAGTTTAATACAGATATGTGCATATAAATTTGCCTGCCAACTTGCTACTAATTGACACATTTGCTTATAGATGATGTGCATATAGTTTACTTTGAGATATTTGTATTGCAAAGAAATACTAGAGATGTCCTGCCAGAAATGTCTTCCACTTTTTTTTTTTCAATGACTTATACTGTGGACTATTAAACAGAAGACTTTGGCAGCCAAGCAGAATTTAGCATCTGCTAATTCCAAGGTAGATTGAAATGATTGCTTTCTAGGCCCTGATATGTCTTATGACAATGCTATTTGTTCTCTTAGAGTCTTTACCTTATGATCGGTCTCTATATTTTTCCTCTGAAAATGATCTCTCTGACCTTCTTTTGTTTATTTGGAAGATTTTTAAAAATAAAACTGATAAATAAGAAATGGAGTATCACTCTTCTTTCAAAGATTTTTCCATATGTGTCTCTTTTTAAAATTCTCCTTCCACTGTACCTCAAGATTTTAAACATTTGTCATCTCAAAAGATGCTACATTTATTAAATAAAAATTATTTTGTTTTTTATCCAGGCTGTCAGTGTTTCATGAGTGTAACTTAGAAAGCTTGTAAGACACTAGGTTTTTGGTTTTTTTCTTTCTGATATTTCTATTCCTGGGTTCAGGGAATCGCTGCTGAAGACCAGCCGAAGGGGAAAACGTTTCATATCCAAATCATCTCAATCAGAAGAGCACAGGAAATTGAAGATGCTGAGTTAGACATGCCAGGATTCATTATGTAAATAGATTTCCCCTGCAATGGCCTGAATTTTGACTGAGTATCTGCTAATTACACCTGAGGCTCAAACTACAAAGGCCAATTTACATTCTGTTTGTGGTGTCCTTGATTTGTTTCTGAGAATCAGCCAGATTCGTGTAATAGAGGATTTAATTATCAACAGTCACTCTCTTGATTGACCCTCTGAATGTCATCTGCAATTCCTCTTGCCCCACAGCCTTGGCCCTGCTACCCTAGAGGAGTCTTCTAGAAGGCCCTTTAGCACAGGCATAGTGGGGTGAGGGTGGGGTCAAGTCTGCCTTATCCCCTAACTGGCACAATGTACATCATACAAATGGGCTCTGGCTTATGGTGTTTGACTTCTGCTTTTTTTTTCACTATGATGGCACAAAACCCTACACTTACCCAGTTGAAACTATAACTTTTTTTTCTTTTCTCAAACTAGGGATGTGTACTACAGTGCTGAACAGAAGCAGAAAGCATCAGCCTCCATGAGACTCCACAATCAGGAGAGAAAATAATCAATGTTCTTTGCTGTACTATGTAGCTAAGCTATGACACAGTCAATAAGCTACATATAGTAAATGCCATTGCTTGCTTCCTTGCTCTTGACTTTCTTCCTTCCTTTCTTTTTTCTCTCTTTTTCATTCTCTCTTTTTATTTTCTAGCAATACTTGAGATTGAACCCAAGACTGAGAAAACTCCACTGTTGAATTACAGCTTCAACAGAATAAATGCATTTTGGACTTAGGATATTCTCACAATGGGTTTATCAGGATATAACCCACAGAAGGTGAGGGGCACTTATAATATGAAATAAAATGAAACAAGCTGGTACATTTATGATTGATCACCTCTCCCAATACAGTTCTTGTCAGTTTAATTGGACAAGACATCATAAAACACAATAGGCTCTCTCCTGGATTAGAAGCCATGTGACCTGAACTCTACTTCCAAATTGGATTCTGATTGGGTCAGTGGCCTTGAAAATAATCTTTTTCAGTTCCCATACCTGAAAGGTGGAATCAACATGTATACTGCTCAGAAACATCTTAATGATATGCATGTATGATAGTATGCATTGAAATATACATTAAAATTAAAAGCTTTACATGTGGTGGGTCATGCCTGCAACCCTAGCTATCCAGGCAGTGAAGATTGGGAGGATCACATTTTGAGGTCAGCTCTGGTAGTTTGTGCCTGTCATTCCAGTTATATAGATAGAATAAAATGGACAAATGAGGTCTCAACCAGGCCAGATAAAACTATGAGACCCTATTTGAAAAACAACTTCAGCAAAGAATGCTGGGGGGGGGGGCGTGATTCAAAAGATCAATTCCCTGCCTAGCAAATACAAGTCCCTGAATTCAAATCTCAGAACTGCCACAAAAACGCAAACACCAAAATATATATGAAGGTACAAATCCAATTATCTTTTTATGCTGTTGTTTGAGGTGGTATATGTGTGTGTGTGTGGTATGTCCTGGAGCTTGATCTCAGGGTCTGGGCACTCTCCCTGAGCATTTTTTGCTCAAGGCTCATGCTCTAACCCTTGAACCACAACTCCATTTCCAGCTTTTTTGTATGTAGTTAATTGGAGATAAAAGTCTCACAGACTTTGTTACCTGGACTAGTGACAAACAGTGATCAGTGATCCTCAGTTCTCAGTCTCCTGAGTAGCTAGGATTACAGATGTGAGCCACCAGTGTCCAGCAAATCCAACTATCTTTGAAGCAACATGGACTTCAAATCCAACTGTCTTTGGAACCCTTGTTGCTTCCATGATTGTTGTTCCATGGCCTTGAGTATATTTTAATTTGCATGAAAAATTTTAATATTTACAGCTCTCTTTGTTTTACAGATTAGGCACAAGGTAGTAAAGTGTCTTGCTGATGATCATGTGAGCAGTACTTGAGTGACAAGCATGTGATTCTGGCCATGATGCTGGGCAACCTCATCTACAAGAGGGTATCAAAGACCCTTCAAAAGAAGACATAGTGCTGGGAAGGCGGCTCAGTGGTAGAGCGCTTGCCTCACATGCATGAGGCCCTGGGTTCAATTCCTCAGCACCATATAAACAGAAAAGGCCAGAAGTGATGCTGCGGCTTAAGTGGTAGAGCGTTAGCCTTGAGCTGAAGAGCTGAGGGACAGTGCCCAGGCTCAGAGTTCAAGCCCCACGACCAGAAAAAAAAAAAGACAAATAATCAATGAAACGACACATTATACACAGTGAAAGATAGTTACTTGGAGGATTTTAGTATTAATACTGTATTTTGACAGACTCAGCATCCTTGGCTACTAAAATAAGCCCACAGACTTCTTAACTGACAGAGTCTAAATTGTAATAGTCACTTCATATCACCGTGGTTTCAGTGTTTCTACCAAATGTGTTGAACTTCATATCTAAATTCATAGGTGATGTTATTTGGTGGGAAGACCTTTGGGAGATGAGTAGGTTAAGAATATCATTAGGGTCTAATCCCATCATGGACTGGTGGCTTTGTCACATTGAAGAGGTCTGAGCTATCACATGCCTGTTCTGTCCCACCACCCCCATGTGATGGTATCTCCAGCCTATGGTCCAGCAAGAAAGCCCCGATTAGATGTAAGCAGATACTAAGGCTGCGCGCTTAGACTTGCCAGCCTCAAAAACCTTAACCAGGCCAACGTCTGCTCTTTATCCATCACCTGATCTCAACCATTTAGTTATAACAAAGTAAACAGATGGACACAAAGATATTTTTGAAATTACTTGTGCATGGCAAACACCTCTGAACCTCCCATGAACTTCTCATGAACATGCTGCGAAGATGCCTTCCAAGTTATTCATGTAGTGCAAAGTTTCCATGCAAGAAGTTGTCTTTGAACCTATATCCATTAGAAAATTGTGTCTTTTAGCTAAGAATGGTCTCATGTTTAATATGAGAATACTTACATTTTGGGTGACAAAATTGATTTCAAAAACCTTCCAATGTAGGCAGGAGAATAGTTGGGTTTTCATTTATTTTTGATCTAAACAATATCACACCTCTAAACACCTGTCCCACCCACTCCCCCCATACACAAAAACCCCAGGGGTTACTTTTTAGTTATTTTTTCCTTCCATATTTTACATTTTTGCTTGTAGATGGTACATATGAGTTTTTATGAAATGAATCTATTGATTTCCAAACTGATCTTATCCCTGATAGTGACAGACCAGAACCCCTTCTCTGCTCCACAGTTACTAGGGACATACATGCAGCTGTAGGTTGGCCTACTTGCTTTTAATATTCTCAATATGTTTTTTAAAACACCTCAAGTTGAGAACTTTTCTCTTGTTTCATAGAATGGATCTAAAGCATTGAGCTTGTGTAGATAATGGTTTAGATTTCCACTTCTCTTCAGTGTAGAGCTGATTCTTAGGACAAAAGAAACGCAGTTTTTTTTTTTGTTTTTGTTTTTGTTTAAGGTAGGTTGTGTTAAGACCACATAACTGCTAGTGGCATTGGGTAGTTATCTCCCTGTCCATAATCTTTGGGATAAGTCATTAATGCTGTTCTATATTATATGAAAAGTGCTATGTACAAATAACCTTGAGGCTCATTGTTTTGTAGAACAGCCATTGTCTCAGAGTGATCCGAATTCTAAAGTTCTATAAAGTAAATTTTGTCTCTTCTAATTTTCCCTTATGAGTTAGTTTTTCCTACGGTCTTGTTGGTAAAAATTCTGTGCCCTAATGACAGCTGTTTAAAAACTTGAAATTTTGTTTGTAGAAAAAGTTGGTTCACATGAGATGTTTAATGTTTAATGTTAACTGTCAACTTCAGAAAAACAGATGAGTTAAGGTAGGATATTTGAGATTTTCCTGGGTAGAAGATGTTTGCTTATGCCCAGAACAATAAGAATTTGTCAAATACCTTACTGTTCATTCCTTTTAAGGATTATGCAAATTGTGTTCCTCAGATTGCCATTGCAAGCATGTACTCAAACACATTTTCACATTAGAAGCATTATAACAAGTTTTCACATTGTATACAATCCATTACATTCAGTGATAATTCTGAAGCTAACTTACCATAATAAGGTTTTTACGAACAATGAAATCTTTTTTTCTTTCTAAGAAAATGCTCAGAATGATGACAAGGTGACATCTGTCAAGAGGCATTGTACTTATAAAGTACTTTATTGAATGATATTCCCTTTACACAACTACTCAAAGATAATAAAAGTATAACACTAAAACACACACACACACACACACACACACACACACACATTGTCAAGGGGTGGGGCATGGGAAATGGGTCTAAGGTTATCTCAGTTTCCTTCAACATCTATAATTCCTTTTCTGATAAGTTCATTTGTAGCACAATACACATTGATAAGCTATCTGTCATGTGTGCATTTGAAGGAAGAAAACTACCTTTGAATGAACTATGGGTAATCTTTTATAATAAGATTTGAAAGAATATTCCAAATATATTTTGTTCTGCTTACTGGGTGTTATATTAAAAATATCTGATCCTTAGCAGACAATGAGATTCCATGCCTGTATTGGCATCAAATATCATTAAACTCATCTAAAGAATTTTTGAATTAAATACAGTGTATAAAACAGACTAGAAATTTAAAAAATTAACTCAGATGTCCTATTTTTATTTTGAGGAGAATCGCAGCAAACTATTGCACCCTGTACCCCTGATCTTCTTGCCAAATAAGAGCAACGAGGCATCAAAACCAGAGGCTGTCATTTACAAGACAAATTAACTTAATGAAATACATCTACTTCTATTATATCCAGAATAGACAATATTCAGTATATGTACTATAACTTCACTGTTACAAATTTACATAACAATTGTATTAGAAATAAAATGGAAGAAATTAGGAAGCTAAAACCACTCTGAAAGTCGAGTGTTCTTGCTCAGAAATGGATTTAAACACACACACACACACACACACACACACACACACACACAGGGCCTGCTGCTTCCAGAGGTATGAATAGGTTGCAAATGCTGGCAGTTTTGGTGTTCATAGAGCTAAACGAACTCACCATGCAACACATGTAGCTGTGGTTGGACTCTCCCTGCCATAAATGGAAGCTCACCATTTATTGAAACTGAGGGTGAGGACTTTCATAAAACTGAGAGGACAAAGAGAAGTAGATAAGGGAGAAACAGGACTGACACTACAGTACTTGCTTGTATAGATATCTACCTTTGCACTATTTATTCTGTCACTGTGGGACAGAGGTCGCTAGCCACACGAGAAACCTTGACAGACCTCCAATCAAAATGAGTCCGGAAACCAGTCTTTCTAAATCCATGAGGAGTTACAATTTAGAAACAACTTCCACAAACTGAAGTTCGACAAAAATTAACATAAAGTTACTATATAATAGAGAAATGTGAACATTAATTTTACAAAACATTTGTTATGGATCTTCAACTAAATGTATGGAGGCACAAACCATTTGAAATAAGAGGAAATATTAAAAAAACAGGTAACAGAAGAAATGAGAAAGAATGAAACAAAAATATGACAAATCATAAAACAGTTGAAATAAAAGACAAAAACAGAATGTCTACAAATTGCTTTCAGGCATAAATAGTAAACAAGGAAAATACACTGAAGCACTTTGCCAAAACACTGCAGAGGGATAAAAGATTTCAAGTGTAAAAGAACAACATAACTTGAGAGTTCCTACCACATAATAATTGGTACTCTGAACAATGGGAGAATGGCAAAAGAAAAAAAGTTGAGGAAGTAGGTACATTTTTTTTTTTAGATTGTAGAAAGATATGAATCTGGGCATTACTGGCTCACTCCCATAATCCCAACTACTACTCAGGAGGCTGCGATCTGAGGAGCAAAGCTTGAAACCTGCCCAGGCAGGAAAGTCTTTGAGATTGGCATCTCCATTTAAGCAGCAAAAAAATCTGAAGGTAGAAGCATGGTTAAGCAGTAGAACTTCAGGCTTGAGCAGACAAAAAAAAAAAAAAAAAGCACGAAACCCTGAGTTTAAGCCCCAGGACTGGTGCAAAAAAGAAGAGGGAGAGAATGGGAAAGAGAGTTCAAAGAAGTAGAGGAATGAAAGTATAAAAGGAGGAACCAAAGAAGTACAAGGAGGAAAAATTAAAAGTTGATTGACTAAATGGCATAAATACATCTAGCTTTATTAACTGAAAAAATTGAATTCATAAAATACATATAACATAACTAGCTTTTGGGATATAGGTATAAGAATCATGAATTCCAAGTCCAGCCTGAGCTATATAAGAAGCCCTTCATCTAAAAAACCAAATAGCCAAACAAGCTTGCATACAAAAAATAAAAAAACAAATATATATATATATATAATAAAAGGAGATATAAATACAAGTACAGTGAAGAAAAATAAATTATTGTCTTATCAAAATATTTTCGTGGGCTAAACATTTACAGTATAGAACAATGTCTTTCCCCTTCTTAACATATGTAACCTCCTTAAGTAATTTCCTGTATACACATAATTTCAATGATTATATATTCTGGTAGTTCTAAATATTCTTTTAAATCTACAATATATTTTAAGATTGAGAACTATAGTTCTGTGCCTCTTATTAGAAAACTGTATGTGCATGTGCAAACCAGCATGAGTTGTTTTTTAACATTACCACCTCTCGAATTTTCAGTCAAGATTTCAGTGTGCGTTAATGGAACAACCACCTATGAAACCTTAATTAACTCCCTCCCACTCCTTCCTACTCTATTAGCTTGGCAATTTGGTTCTTTGGATACTTTCAGTAAAACATAACGAATGCTTAAACTATATTGGACAAAATATATGCAGACAATATGAGATATTTCTTAATGATAGCCTAAAGTATTTTCATGATTTTGGTATCCTGGATTTAATCTGACCCTTTTTTTAGTCTAAAGGCAATGTTTTCCTTTCAAGCAAGCAAATGATATTTTAACAACTAAACAAAACCGTGTCAATTTCTGACTGGCTTATAATAATATTTGCAATTACCCCTTCATAGTTTATTTATAACACTAAATATTGCCAGGTTTCAGCAATTGACAAAAATATTGAACCTTTAGATAAATTTGAAGGAGCAATATATTAAGAAAGAAAAGGATTTCCTGCATTCATGCATTAATTGGATTTTTTCCATTCAAATGTACATTGTAGGTATATTATTATATTATATTGACTGAGTGGTGTATACATCTTGGTCCTAAAAGGCAGACAAACGTGTCAAATGAACATGCAGAGATCTGGTGGGGATTAGTAAAATGAGAGAAAAAGAAAGAGGGTGAGAAGAAAAGAGAATTTTGAGAGACTGTGTTGAGAGCATAGTTTAGGACTTCATTCTGATTAGGAATTGTTTAAAGAAAAGCTTGAAGAAAATGAGGAAGTCTTCCCTGGATACATGAAAAAACAAAACAAGTAGCTGAGACCATCAAAAAAGCAATTGCGAAGGCCCTAAGTATTTGATCCAGGATGGGACAAGGTGAGAGAGCAGGAGAGTGATGGGGTCAGGAGGGGAAGGGAGGGCCGGGATGGCATGCCTGGCCTCATCTCAATGAAACCCACTTTTTGACTGAGTTAGATAGGGATCTGTGGACAAGCCAGACGTGGTTAAGACATTCTTCAGTGGATTATCAGAAAGAAACCACATGACCAGCTATTTGAGCACTCGGGTAAATATTTAGTTTTTCAGACATAAACAACTAAATTTATGGACTATGAAAAGAAGAAAAACTTCTGTGATATAAATGTAATATTTAATAACATGTTAGTGTATTATTGCCTAATGATTATAACATAGTGTTAAGCCAAAATATTTGGGCTAGGGAAATCAGCCTATTAAATCTACCCAACTTCTTATTTTTTCAAAGTAAAAACAAAAAGAATATTATATTTATAAAAAGAAATTAAGAATATATGTTTGTACACTTACTTATTGTTAGATAAGATTATATAAATTTGAATAACACAGCTGTGCATAACTTAGAGCAATCTTGAGGATATCTTGAATTTCACTACTATTATGGTGATCAAAATGATAAAATATACATATTTATTTTAAAAGCATGAGAAACACTTTGCATAAAAGACATGTTTAAAACATTGAGTTTTATTTGAGCAAAAGTTGGCTTAAAAATTCTTGAATATTACTATGATTTTGATAGGATTAAAAAAACATAAACTGATCAAAGGACAAAATAACAACATATTACTCTAGTTTTATTATGATTAGACCTATTAGCTATTTAGAATTTCAAGAACATGCTTGATGTATTGTTTCCTAGGAAACTTTAACTTTTAATCTCCAAAGATAATAAAAAGTATAAAAATGAGAGCAAGATTTCATTATCAATGCTTGATGCTCTTTTCTCCGTGGAACAGTGAGATTGAGAAGCTATCTTAAAAAATGAATTCTGAAGGTTTGTTTAAAATGTCATAAAATGACATGTACTGGAAATAAAAACTTTTTTTCACAGGCTGCCATAATTCAACACATTACATTTTGGAGGTATAATGAGTCAGAATGTCTAGAAACCTCACCTGATCAAAAGCAAAACAATTCCATAGTGGAATAAATGTTGCCTTTAAGGTACATAATGCTAGCTAGGGCTTGAGAAGTTTTTTTTTTAGTTTTTTTTTATTGTGAAAATACTGTACAGAGGGGTTACAATCACATGAGCAAGGTAATGAGTACATTTCTTATCAAGCATTGTTGCCTCCTCCATTGATTTTCCCCTACCATCCCTTACCCTCCCCTCTCCACAACTACATTCCCCCCACGCCCCGTCTAAATTGTGAAGTTCATTTTTTTTTTTATTGAGAAAATACCGTATAGAGGGGTTACAATTACATGGGCAAGATAATGAGTACATTTTTTATCAAGCACTGTTGCCTCCTCCTTTGTTTCCCCTTCCCATCCCTTCCCATCCCTTCCCATCTCCACCCCCCTTGCCAAAGTTGTAAAGTTCGTTTCAACACAACAACTTGTACATCTCATTGTTGCAATGGGTCCACCTGTATCCCTAGTTAAACAATTTGTTTTTTCCCTTTCCCGCCACAAATTATACCAACATCAAATACAGTGAAAGCAGGGGTTATACCGTGGGGGAGGGACATACAAAGCAACAAAGAAATCATCTTATAAATATGATTTTTGATTGCACACAGAACAAGGCTAGTGCAGGCCTCACTTCCCCACTAAATGGGAAGACAGTGCAGCAGCTGGGCATGCCTGAGGATGAGGTTACCCACGTGGGGCTGTAGTTGGAACACAGTTACCTTTCCCTTCTTCAGGCCACCTGTTTAGGCAGAATGCTACGGGGAGCCTGCTTCTGGCCCTGATAGCTCCCTTTGTCTCCCTTAAATCTCAGGAAGAATGGAGGAAGCACAGACCTGGCAGAGTGGATTCAACCCTAATCCCACCCCTCCACTTCCTGGGCACCTGCAGCACACATTGCATTGTGTGAATGAAGCAACAGGGAAGTGGGACTCACTGGAAAAGGAATTCTGCCTTCAAGTCAACCATAAAGAAGAAAGTAAGATATTCTGGACAAGCAGAAAACTATGGAGACGAATCATCACATCGGCTGTGCTTTGTGCCTGTCCTTCAAGCCATTGTGATTTGTGGTGAAATTTCCCTTCTCTAGCTGATGGTCTATATAGGTGTCTTAAGTGTCTTAAGTTTGTTAATTTTGTCAGGGTCAATGAAATAGTATTTTATATATATATATATATATAGTTATATATATATAGTTATATATATAGTTATATATATAACTAATTCATATGTATATATACATATACATATATATAGGTATAGCAAGATTATACAAGGAGAGAAAGAATGTATAGAGAGAAAGAATAAAAAGATCTTTGTTGTTTATAAATGACGATAATGATAATAAATGAGGACCTCATTGAAAAGGAAGTCCACTACCAGCACCATCCACACAAGCATCTGTCTTAGTACACAGTTTACAAAACAAATCTATTCATAGTTCTTGGATCAACAAGATTTCCTCCTACACAATTTCATCAACATTTCTTGGACCCCACAGTCTGATACTATGGAAATGTTCCACCTGTCTCCTGAAGGCTGCCTTCATTCACTTTCCTGCTCTGAGGAGAACCTGGTTGATCTCTAAGATCCTCTCACCTAGCTGTTCCTGCAAGCTGAGATTTTTACCTCCTACTATCTCCAAATACTTGTTCTCCTGTATTCCCTAAAAACCTTCATTCTTAAAGCTCTGATTATCATAAGGTTTTTCAGTATGCCTTAATTTTATATAATAACAAAGCCCCTGAGCATGTCCTAACAGGAAGTTTCTCTAGCAGACCATCATCACACAGTCTTATTTGCTTTCATCCTTCTTAGTTCCTTCACCTCTGTGTGAAAGGTAAACTGCTTGTCAAACATCTAAGCCTCTCAGCACCTTAATTTTGAAATCCCCCTGCTCCAGATTCTGGCCTATTGCTGGACATTTCCCATAACAGAACACCCCCATTTCTCTGGCACTCCCATCTTTCCAGCTTACAGTGCAGTAACAAATTTCAATTATTCTTTGACGATACTTGCATTAGCCACTTTGGCATTGATATTTCCCTTGCTTTTAGCTTACATTCCTTTGAGCTTTGATGATAACTTATTATACCTTCACTGACCCCTGGTCACCTCGCTCTAAGACACATGACCCCTGCTGATGCTCCAAAATAATTCTTCCAACTCTTTGCCCCTTCCTACATACCTATGCCCTGAACATAATGGGAAAGAAGTACTCAACTAATAAATCCAAGAAATGAATTATTTCCAACATTTGAAGTCTACTGTATCTTTGTTTTTGGGTTTTAGTTTATGGTTTTTGGTTTGCTTAGTTTTGCCAGTTGTGAGGCCTGAACTCTGGGCCTGGGCGCTGTCCCTCAGCTCTTCAGCTCAAGGCTAGTGCTCTACCACTTGAGCCACAGCGTCACTTCCGGCTTTTTTTTCTGCTTATATGGTGCTGAGGAATCGAACCCAGGGTCTCATGCATGCAAGACAAGCACTCTACCATTGAGCTACCTTCCTAGCCCCCTCTACCATATTGCTTACTCTTCTATTTGGATATGTTATTATTGTTCCTGCTGTTTCCTTTTGAAAGGCATATGTCAACTGAGTCCTGTCCTTACCAGTTATTTTAAGGAAAGTGCTTTGCTTCCCATCTGGTTATGCTACTGGACTGTGATTTGCCTACTTTAAGTGACCTAAAGTTGCTGGTATCACAGGCACACACCACTATATCCATCATCCCTCTATGGGGATGGAGAACAAGGCTGGCCTGGGACCATCTCAGTCTCCTAAGTAGCTAGGATCACAGGCATGATCTGTTAACCCTCAATTTCATTGTAGCATCAAGCTGCTTTTGTTTACCGAATTACTTATACAGAACATCTGTATGTATGCCTATTGGTCATTTTTCTTTTTTTTTTTGTCAGTCGTGGGGCTTGAACTCTGGGCCTGGGCGCTGTCCCTCAGCTCTTCAGCTCAAGGCGAGCGCTCTACCACTTGAGCTACAGCGCCACTTCCGATTTTCTGGTGGTTTATTGGAGATAGGAGTCTCACGGTCTCTCCTGCCCGGGCTGGCTTTGAACCTCGATCCTCAGATCTCAGCCTCCTGAGTAGCTAGGATTACAGGCGTGAGCCACCAGCGCCCGGCTCTATTTGTCATTTTTCATCTTTGGTGAGGCATCTCTTTACTATTTTTAACAAATTTTAAATAAAATACCAAAGTTCAGTTCACATTTCAGATTTAAGTTCACAATAAGATAAATTACTTGCGAATGTTTGCTCCCAGCTTGTGGCTTGTCTTTTCATGTTCTTCACAATGCTTATGAAAGATTAAAACTTTCTAGTATGAAATAAGCCTAAAACTTAAGAATTTGTAATTAAGTACTTGTTAATAACCTAGGGCCATGAAAGCTTTTTTCTCGTGTTTTTTTTTTTTTATAATAGTTTCGTAGTTTTATGCCTTACAATTAGTTTGTAGTCTCTTTTCAGTGAAGTTTTATATGTGATGTGAGATATGGGTCAAAAAACTTTCCTGGTTTCTTTCTTTCTTTCTTTCTTTCTTGCTTGCTTGCTTTTTATTTCATTTTTCATAGGGTATCCCACAATTATAGCACTACTCATTGCAACAAAAATACTTCAATTTCGAGGGCTGGGAAGGTAGCTCAGTGGTAGAGTGTATGCCTTGCAAGCATGAGGCCCTGGGTTCGATTCCTCAACACCACATAAACAGAAAAAGCCGGAAGTGGCGCTGTGGCTCCAGTGGTAGAGCGCTAGCCTTGAGCTGAAGAGCTGAGGGACAGGACCCAGAGTTCAGGCCCCATGACTGGCAAAAAAAAAAAAAACTGAAATTTCTTTTGTACCTTATTCAAAATCAATTGTCCATGTATTTATGATACAATTTCTGGATTTAGTATTATTACTTGTTTCCCCACAACCCTTTTTTGGTCCCCATCCTGAGTTATACCTAAGGTTTTTTCATACTGAAATCTAGTGCTCTACCATTTGAACCACAGTTCCACTTCCAGCTTTTTTGGTAGTTAATCGGAGATAAGAGTCTCACAAGCTTTCCTGCCTGGGCTGGCTTTGAACTGCAATCTTTAGATCTCAGCCTCCTAAGTAGCTAAGATTACAGGCATGAGCCACCAGCACCTTGTGTTTCTTGTTAGTCCTCTTACATTGGTCTTTTTCAGAGTCATGAACCATTATGGATCCTTCTGATTTCCATGTCATTTTAGAATAAGTTTTTCAATTTATAAAAATAAAATAAAATAAAACCTGATAGAAATTGTGTTTTGCTTCTATTCAATCTAGAGATGAGTTCAGGGAGAAGTTAAGCTTTAACCAGGCTAAGTTAAACACGCTGTATTTTTACACTTATGGGGGATGGAACTTTTTTCTACCATGATACATTTGGATATTCACTACATCATCCAAGAGCCATACAAAATGATGAGGACTGGCAGATGGCCCCCGACAGCTGACAAAAAGCATATGAGAAGCATACATGTCTGTCCTGTCATGCACCAATGATTTGTGGGCCTTACATGACCCAGGAGCTGGCTACTCCCCACTCCTGATAGGTCTTCTATAATTTCTTTCAGTAATGCTGTCTAGTTTTTGATGTTTATTTGTTCAATTTCTGCTTTATTTCCTCCTTAATGAACTCTAGTTTTATGTATTTTAGGTCAATGGTAGTTGACCTACATATCTTATGACTCTGTACATTTTTCAAAATTGTCTGTTTTCTTGAGGTTTTACTTTGGTTAGTCACCCCAAAATTCATATAGAACAATAAAAGATCCCAAATAGCAAAAAGCGATCCTTAACAGAAAGAACAGTGCTGGAGGAATGTCAATACCAAAT
>NW_012267217.1:2685661-2733168 GCF_000151885.1 Dipodomys ordii
TACCAAATTTCAAACTCTACTACAAAGCCATAGTAATTAAACAGCTTGGTACTGGCACAAGAACAGACCTTAGGACCAATGGAATAGAATTGAAAACCCAGAAATGAACCCATCGACTTATAGCCACCTAATCTTCAATAAGGGAGCTAAAAAATAAAATGGAAGAAAGACAGCCTCTTCAGTAAATGGTGCTGGCAAAATTGGTTAATCACCTGTAGAAAACTAAAGCTAGATACTTATATATCACCCTGCACCAGAATCAACTCCAAATGGATCAAAGACCTTGGAGTCAAAGCACACACTCTGAAAACATTATAGGACAGAATAGGAGAAACCCTACGTCTCCTTGACATAGTCAGAAATTTTCTTAAAGTTTCTTAATAGAGATCCTTGAGCTTCTTTTGCTCAAGGCTAGCACTCTACCACTTGAGCCACAGTGCCACTTCTAGCTTTCTCTGTGTAATTTATTTGAGATACCTGTCTCATAGACTTTCCTTCCAGCACTGGTTTCGAACCACAAACCTCAGATCTCAGCCTCCTGAGTAGCTAGGATTACAGGCATGAGCCAGCTACTTTGCTTCTTTTTTTTAATCACTGACAAATATTGCATTGTATTGTATTGTATACTACAGTTTATCTATTCACCTATCGAATAGATAAATACTTCCAAAGTTTGGCAATTACAAATAGTGCAATAAATATTCACATTCAGGTTTTTAAATGAGCATAATTTTCAACTCATTTAGGAGAATGCCATGAAATCTAATTACTAAGTCATGGCAAAATGAAACTGCTGATTTCTCCAAAGCAGATGTACTATTTTACATTCCCCTTAGTGAGTGACAATTCTTGCTTTATATCCTTCTCACATTTTGAGGTACTTAATGTTTAGGTAATTTGTTATTCTAATAGCCATTGTCATTTCATTATTCATTCATTTTGCAATTTCCTAATGCCATCTGATGTCAAGAACCTTTTAATAGCCTTTTTTTTCTATCTGTATTATCTTCTTTGGTGAAGTGTCTATTTAGCACATTTGCTCATTTTTCAACTGTATTGTTTACTATAGTATTGTTGAACTTTAACAACTATTTGTATATTGCAAATACAAGTCCTAATACCTTGATGCTTTATCCATAAGGATGCTCTGAGTTCTGGGTTGAATAGCTACCACTAGTGATCAAAACTACATCTGCCTCTTTTATCCACAATACAACACAATAGGTCTCTGATTACTGAAAATTAATTTCTTATCTTAATCTTATCTGGTAATTTCTTTTACAGTAAATTCAAAATATGAGGCAGATTCAGAAAAGTTTATGATCTTAAGTTCTTGCAGGAAATTGTTTCCTATCCTGAGCTGAGGGTGAAACTGATCAAAAACCTTGTCATTCCCTACTGTGGCAAATGAATTTTTGGTTTAATCCTTGATTAAAAGTTCAAAATGCAGCAGGGGTTCTTACTAGATGCTATGTGAAAATAAACAATACAATTTGTGGGTGGGGATAGGAGGAAAAATCTGGGAGACAACGAGGGAAGTAGTGACATTGTCCATAAAAGAAATGTATTCACTACCTGACTTATGTATCTGTAACATCGTACATCGCCATCTGTACATCGCCTTTATAACAATTAAAAAATTAAAATTAAGAAAAAAATTCAACTCTTATCTGGGTACCAGTGGCTCACACCTATAATTCTAGCTGGTCAGGAAGCTGATCTGAGGATCACAGTTCAAAACCAGTCCAGGCAGGAAAGTCTGTGATAGTCTTATCTCCAATTAACAAGCAAAAAGCCAGAAGTAGAGCTGTGGCTCAACTAGTAGTGCATCTACACTCTGAGTTCAAATCCCAAAACCAGCACACAAAAAAATTAGCTCTTGAAGACCACCAGTTTTATGGAAGGATCTCTGTTCTGAACTCTTGTCTTGCTTGGGCTTAAGATCTTGTTTCCAAAAGCCACTAAACTGTTAAAAGCAAAGTCTCTGAGTGAAGTATATCTACAAATTTTACCAAAATAATTTCTGCCTTGTGCTCAGCTTGAGTTACTACTTTCATTGCAAGATTTCTCCAACTTTATCAAGAGTTTAGCTATAAAATTCAAAGTGTAGTTTATGTTTACTCTTCATTTCTAAAATTAGTATTGAGTTTTTCTTATGTCTATTCTACTATCTTTGCTAAAAATACAGGACCATAGAGAGTTTTAACAGCATGTTTTCAATTCATTTTTCACAAATCCAGCAGACTGGCCAATTGTCTACTTACTTTTTCTAAGTAGAAATTCACTGAATGTCATTAAAAATTACAATGGTTTCTTGTTACTTTCTCTTAAGAATTGGACCTAAGTCTGATTTCTTTGTGCATCCCTGTAATCCATATGGAGACACCTAATTATAAAACATCTAATATTGAAATATGAAGTACTTGGATGGTACGGCTGACCCTTGATACTACCAAGCCTGATAAATTCTTTTAACAGGATTCCCTTCCAAGCCAAGAGACTGAATTTTCACTGGTAATTAAAAATACAGTCTTGGAATATCACTGAGTATTTCTATTTGAGGAAGAGCTTCTGAGACTCAGAAACAATGTCATATATTCATTCTTTGGGAAGGTTTGGTATACAACCACCATACAGGTGTTTCCTGTTGAGAGCCCAAGTTTCCCATACAAGAACTTAGAGGACAGCTAAGAACAAAACTTTGCCACTTAATTACATTTGCCTTGTGTGCTGCATAGAAAGTCGCCAACCAAAAATAACATGTTTAAGTACTGTCCAAGTTGACCTACAAAACCAAGCAGCAGGCAGGAAATTCAAAATTAAATCTGATCTCCACCCTTTACTTGCCTTATTGTGCCCAAAAAGCTCCAAGGTCAGAAATTAATTGGAGACACTGCAAAACCCAGAGCCTGCAATATTTCAGCTCATGGAAGGCAAGAGGAAAACTTAGTTAAAACCTTATTAGAGCAGTTTACAGGAGCACATTACTTTGAATATGAAATTAGAGTCTTGCTTTGATGGATGGGTCACCTACTTGAGATAATTTGTTGAGAATAATTTGGAATACTTTGGAAATGTAAGTGAACATAATTAAGCGTCTGTTCTATGGTAGTCTGGTCATTTGTCTCCAGGTGTAACTTGTCTCCACAAATTTCACACTGTAAATGCCTGGAAGAATGGGACACATTTTAGTCTGCCAGTTTTAAGTTAACATTTGAGTGTCTTCAAACTAAAAGAGCACTTTAGAACTGACATGAAAGCTACAATTAATTTCTATGCATTTCATTTCCTTCTATGGAACCATTTATTTAAGACAAAATTCTCAAGAGTTATATTATCATAGCATCCTACAAAATACTCCATTCTACGATGCAACCCTTGGTCAGTCTTCCTGAAGAAGCCATAATCAACTGGAATTACTAATGGGTGGTTGATAACTGAAATATATACAGTAAATATTCTCTGGATTTTACACTATTCTTTATGTACATTTGTATTTAGCTTTGAAAGCTTCTACCATTCCTGGCAAATTCATCAATCTCCTTCAATTTTAGCTGAAACATTGCAACTTAGTGTTAATTAAACTATTTTCTTTAAATACAGAAAATAATGTTGTTGTTTTTTGAGAGGCTAAGGAGATAAAGGGATACAGCTGCAGAAAATAAGAGACTACCAGAAATATGATTTGTTTCAGACCATATTTAATAAGCTTTGATAAACTAATTGGAGGATATGATTTAATTTATATTAAACATTCCCATCATACTTGACAATATTAGAACAAAAATACATATATGATTAAATCAGAGTAGCTATTTCTTGGAGTATAGTTTGTTAGCTTTCTTTTCACTAGAATAAATATATTTTGAATTAACACATACTCATTTAAAAATATTATTCAAAAATAGATTTAGTTAACCTTTGAAAAATACTAATTGGTAATCAATTTTATAGTGTATGTTTCAAAGTACGATTGATCATTCTGATATCATCCTCCAATTTGCAATTATTCAAGGAACCTGCAACTGCCTAAATTACTTAGTCTGAAAAAGACAAAATTAGTCAGAAAAATGTATCATATATGAAGAAGTCTGACTACATAGGAAAATACTTTTTCTGCAAAAGTTTGAACTTGTCCTGGGGTAGAATCTTCTGTTTACTTCTTTATATAGCATGTATGGGTTGAACGCCCAGACTGCCTATGTTTATTCTCTTCTCTAGAGATGGGGGGAGAAGGGCTCATGTGTTTTATGATGTTGCTAGGCACACAGCTTCAGTATTCAGATGTCTTAGTTCTTGTAGTGTCTTTTCAGCACTCTCATTTTCCCATTACGTTTTTGTCTACTGCTTTCTATTCTTCCAAACACATAATGATAAATGCCCTATAGAAATGACGAGTTCTCTCACTACCAGGGAATTACATAAGAACAATTCTGTATTCACAATTATTGGGCACAAAAGAAGAGCAAAAGCCCACCCCAACATGACCCGCTACACAAAATACCTTTTGTTATCAGCTTAAGTGCTCTTCTGAATCTTCAAACTTCCCATTGATAGATTTTCTTTTTCCCACATACATAATTTATAAGGCACCTAATTAATTTTTCATAAGTTAAACAGTTGTTAATATTAGTTCCTGGCCTTTGTGAAAGGGAAAAATTAATTTTCACCCAAATCCACTTGCAATGCCTTCTTCCTTCCTGCTCTCCAATAGTGCACAGAGCAGAGCAGAGATTTGAATATTTATAGCCTTAACATAAAAAGCAATCTTGGAATTAAAATTATCTAACCAAACAAAAGCATCCACACTCTGAGCATCATAGCAGAAGATTGCTGCAGGGGAATTCCTGTACCACATGATGTATGGCTGACCTTTCTCCTCTGTCCTGTTCCACACAGATCTGAACCCCTCCTCTGTCTCCAGTTATAGAGCACTTGACAATGACTGAAAGTTTTATATCTTTCATTGCTGTCAGTGCATTAAGAATGCAATTGTTATTGTGTGGAGCCTGGAGAGCAGAGTAAGGTAGAAAATTTGCACAAAAAATGCATCTGCCAAACGTATCAGAACCACTGCCCGAAATTACTAGTAACTTTTAAATTTCTGGTTCATACTAAAATGAGGAACAATCACACAGCATAACAAATAGCTACTCAGGAAGGAAGCTAAGATCTGAGGATTTGGGTTTGAAACTACCTCTTTGCAGTTGAAAACCAGCACAGGTAGAAAAGACTGCAAGACTCTTATCTCAAATGAATGAGCAAAGAAAGTTAGTGGGTTGGATCCTGGCTGAAGTGGTAGAGTGATAGCTAATAACAAACCAACTGACAGATTAGGAAGTCCTAAGTTCAAGTGCTCCTATTGGCACAAAATAAAACAAAACAAATAGAAGTACTGGAAATGGAAATTTGAGCTATTGTCCAACCTCCTGAAGTAAAGAATGGAAATTAGATGTTATCATGTATCATTGATGACTTTCTTCAGGTGTGCATCAAAGAAGGGGCTAAAAGTCTCAGCTTTGAACCATATATGGGGATATAGAACTACCATGAAAAGAGGGCGGGGTCCCAAGAGTTAAGTGAAAACTCACTGGGTCTTAAAATAAGTGATTAGAAAGTACAAGCACACTTTAAGTCTCGCCTTTTCTTTTCGCAGTCACTTAATTCAATTGATGCCCCTTATGCATCTCTTGAATCTGTCTACTTCGATAGTAAATGCCACTACCTTACCCTTTCTCTTCTCTAGAAGCCTTCCAACCATGGTAACCAGATAGCTCACCTCTACTTTCTCTGGCCCCTAACAGCTGGAGTCTTTGTTCTATAATGAAGAATGAACCATGTCTTTAACCTGCTTAAAATCCTTTATTAGCTTCCCATTTGCTCCTAGGATAAATTCCAAAGTGCTTAACATAACTTATAAGGCTGTGTGAACTGGCTCCTGCCTATGTCCTAGCTTTGATGCTTTGCACTACCTTGCAACATCTAGTATACACTCTCCTCATCATTCTACTTCTGCTGCTCTGGTCAGCACTCCATCAGTTGACAATTTCCTCCAGAAGACTTTCGAACCTCCTTAGTCTAGGTTAGCTGCTTCTGACACATCTGTGTTTTCTGATTGTTCTTTCCTTTAATTCTCTATCCTAGTGTGCAGCATTACACTGTAATTTGTCACTTGTTACTTGTCTTCCCTACCCTCTGGACTGGATGTTATCGATACGCAGGAACTGTGTTCACAATGAACAACACTTGACCCATTCTAGATGGAAGGAAGAGAGACAACGAAGAAGCAAGAAAGGGAATGAGGCAGGTCAGATAACGAAGTCAAATCATGTTAGTTCAGAGAAGGCCCAAATGAGTCAGGAAATAAAACACAATGAAAAATTTTAAATCATAGCAAACATCATTTTTGAACTAATAAAATATTTCTTAATTTATTAGACTATCACACTTCACTTTTTGTTTCAATCCATTTTTATACAATTTTTGAATTACATTGAAAGTTTTTAATCAGTTCATGTTTTTGAGATGTATATAACAAACAAGCAGACTTTAGTAAACAAAATAAAAATATTTCATTTTAAATTAGTTCATTATTAAAGATTTATCATAAAGCTTATTTTATAACCTGTCAGAAGGTTCAATATAGTTAAAGTTCTGCAGTTTTTAATTCAAATGAAGTCTACTTATTGATTTATGATAAACTAATTATAGGAGAAAGCATCACATTACTATAAATTTTGTTTAATTATTTATATTTAGTTTGGGTAAAGAAATACTTATTAAAGTAGATTTAAGAAAGTGGACCTGTGGCTCAAGTGGTAGAGTGAGAGCCTTGAGCAAAAAATGCTGAGGGACAGCGCCCAGCTCAGAGTTCAAGCCCCAGTACACACACACACACACACACACACACACACACACACACACACACACACACACACAAAGGGTTTAAAGTAGATTTAAATTTAACTTTGTATTATGGCATCAAGTAAATACTTTATAAATTTAGGTATTGTTTACTTAGATCTAGAAAATCATCTGATTATATTTTTTTGTGTATGCAGAACTGGGAATGGAACCCAGGGCCTGGGTACTGTCCCTCAGGATTTTCACTCAAGGATGGTCCTCAACCACTTGATCCACAGCTCCATTTCCAGCTTTTTGGTGGTTAATTGGAGATAGGAGTCTCAGGGACTTTCCTGGCTTTAAACTTTGATCCTCAGATCTCAGCCTCCCAGGTATCTAGGATTATGGGCATGCGTCACCAACACCTGGCTATCTGATTAATTTTACACAACAGAATGAAGGTTTGGGCTAAAAATCACACAAGTAAAGGTATGTTTTATATTTTTAGAATAAAGAACTGAACTATATTTGACATATTATACTATATTATATTATATATTATATGACATGACTTCAACATATCAGAGCCATTGATATTACTAGGACTGTGATGCAATATATGAAATTTTCACATGGTAAAGATCATTATAGGCAAAATTTTAGAATTATAAATGATTATTTTATGCTTCATATAAACACATGAATGTGAACATACACACACACACACACACACACACACACACACACACCAAACACAAACCAGTAGCACCAGTATTTGCACTTCCTAATAGCCCAATGTTCATTGTCCTGGTCAGCCAGCCTTCTTCCCTATGGTGATCTGGAAACATAGACATTTGTATCTTGTGGCTCTATCATCTATTTTAGATCTATGAATCCTCTTATGTCTACAAATGAAGAAAAGAAACCACACTGTCCACAGGAAAGAACAAGTCATACAGCCACACTTGAATATAGTGAGGGATAGGAGGAAATATACATACAGAAACAGAGACAGAGAGAGAGAGAAGAGGAGGAGAGAGAGAGAGAGAGAAACATAAACATTCCCTTTAATGGGTAAGGAATGTAACTTCATTCTACCAGTAACAGTTTGTGTCATTTCTCAATGTTGGTATTACATGCCTTCCTCTACAAAGAGATTTGGAAAGAACATACATACAGAACTCACCCAAATCTGTTACAAAACAAATTCACACTGCCAAGCTTGCTTTTTTAGGAGATAGCACTCAATAACATTTTGCTAACTACCATATGCACATATTTCTTACCTAACTGATGTCATTAATAAGTTCAGTTTCATATTGCTACCTTTAAAAATAATTTAAACGTGTCTTTGTAAAACATCCACTTGGTTATTTACTAGTTACATAAATCTTAACTCTTCATATTACACATATCCTAAACCTGCTGTCAGCCCTCTCCAAGTCAAGAACTGATTAACAAAATTTTTAAATTTAAATTAAAATAAAAAAAACTAATTTCAAAGTCAAAAAACACAGAAGTAAGTAATTTTGAATTTCTCTCTTCTCTCATCATCAAAAGTTCATCAGCAAGTCATGCCTATTCAATCATATTAAAACATATTTCAAATACATATTTGTACATAGTATTCTACTTCTGAAGTCCTGTTACATCATTACTATTTTGCAACTTCTAATTAAGGCCTCTCAGTGATTAGTTAGTTAGTTGAAGATAAGAGTTTCAAGTAGCCGGGTGCCAGTGGTTCACACCTATAATCCTAGCTACTCAGGAGGCTGAGATCTGAGGATCACCATTCAAAGCCAGCCCAGGGAAGGAAAGTTTGTGAGATTCTTATCTCCAAGAAACCATCAGAAAATCAGAAGTGACGCTGTGGCTCAAGTGGTAGAGAGCTTACCTTGATCTGAAAAGCCGAAGGACAGCACCCAGGCCCAGAGTTCAAGCCCCATGACCAAAAGAAAAAAGAAAAGGAAAGAAAAAAGAGTCTCTTGGGCTTTCCTGCCTGGGCTGGTTGAACCATCAGATCTCAGCCTCCTGAGTATCCAGGATTACAGGGGTAAGACACCAGTGTCAGGCCACCCTAAAGTTTTGCTATCCCTCAAATACATATGGCCTTCATCCCACAAGCCCTGTGCCTGAAGACCCTCCTCACAGCCTCAGGGGACAGCTTTTTCATGATATTCTGGTTTCAGAGTGGGGAGTGAGGTGATGGGGTTTCTCTTGTTACCACCAAACAGAAGGAGCCATTCTGTCATTAAATATCACTTGGCTGCATGTGCACTATATCATTTTATCGCTGATATTTAAGAAATTCGTTTGTCAACTGTTGCTGTTTTCATCCATTAAAATATGAGGTTTTTGCATTTCTTTTCTTTCATTTTTCTTTGGTTAATTCCCTTCTGCCATTCTTTTTGCTTTCTATACCCTTTGTCTTGCATATATAAGTTTATCTAGTTTGGGGAGTGGAAGGCAAAGCACAGAATGGTGGGACAAAGAGTAAACCAATTCAACAGTGAAAGCTACTAGACACTATGCTGGCAATAAACTATACAACTTTGGAGGGAGGAAAGTCAGGAGGGGAAAAATCGGAAGAGAATGAGGGAGGGGATGACACTGTTCAAAAAGAAAGGTACTCATTAAGTAAATCATGTAACTGTAACCCCTTTGTATATTACCTTTACAAGAAAATTTAAAATTAAGATAAATAAAATATGTTTTATTAGAAAGAAGTCTTTCCACTCTTTTCCAATTCTATATCATTTGTCACTTAATGAACATTATTTGCATAAATCAAAGAAGTAAGCTTCTCTTTTATTGAAAACTTGCAAAAACCTTTTTTCAATGGAACACAACACAAAGACGTTATCTTTCACCATGTATATGCATGTAACTTTGGGAATCAACTTCTGTAATTCTCTGTCTAGTCACCTGTCAAATGAGATTTTTTATACCAGGTTGTGAACAGTTGATAAATGTTTAGCACTTGTTTGTCAAATAATAAACAATCAGAAAATATATGAACTGTTTATATATTCTTTCCAACCCATTCATCACATTATAGCGAGTGTTAAATTAAGAAAACCTGATCATGTTTTACTATTGCTTGTAACCCTTCAACAGCTTCCCACTGCTCCTTAAGATATGTTACTAATCTCACTTCTAGGAATCTACCCAAATGTCCACAAACAAGGTGATCATGTTCATTGCAGCATTATTTACCATAGCCAAAATATGGAACCAACCCAAATACCCCTCAGTAGATGAATGGATCAAGAAAATGTGGTATATATACACAATCGAATTCTATGCCTCCATCAGAAAGAATGACACCTCCTCATTTGTTAGGAAATGGAAAGACTTGGAAAAAAATCATATTAAGTGAAGTAAGCCAGACCCAAAGAAATATAGGTCCCATGGTTTCCCTCAATTGCAATAATTAGTATACATCTAGGATAATTTTATCAGATGAGCAGAAAAGCTCAAAAGCTTATGTACATAAGATGATGCTAAGTGAAATGAACCCCAGGATTTGGATACATGAGGTCTCTCTTTGTTGTTGTTTTTAATGTCCTATGTGATTTTTTTTTGTTTCTTTTGTATGTTCTTCTCCCTATGGTATATCCCTTGCTGTCACTGCACTTGATTTTGGTACTCTGCATGTTGTATATACATTTATCTAATTTGGGGAGGGGAAGGGAAATAACAAAACACTAAAACAAGGACACAGGATGACCCATTGCAACAAGGATATTGGAAATAAACTTTACAACTTCGAGTGGGAGAAGGGGGAAGAGTGAAGGGGGGGGAGAAGGGATGGTGGGAGAACAAGGGAAGGGGTAACAATGCTCAACAAGAAATGGACTCATCGCCTCACTCATGTGACTGTAACCCCTCTGTACAGCATCTTTACAATCAAATAAAAAGGTTTAAAAAGATACGTTGCTAAGATATGTTGCTTCCCATTTTTCCAATACCTCACTCAACCTCTGATCCTTCCAGCCAGGACACCCATCGTCTTCTCCATCTCCACCCAGCTCATGTTTTATGACTCAGAACTCTCTCACACAAGTCCCTTATGTTCCTCATATCTCTTTCCATTATTAATAATACTTATCACATTCTAAAGTTACTTTATACAATGTACATCCACCTTTGCTGTGACAGCAAGGATTATTTTTGGCCTTACTCATTGTTAAAAGTGTTTCCTCAAAAGGCTTACTGCCCAAGGAAGCAATAGTTAGAGATGGAGCTTTGGGGAAGCAATTAGATCATGACTTCACTATTGATTAATCCACTGGTAGTCTCAAATTTGATCTAATCTAGACTAGACACAGATGATTTAAGGAATATTCTCTTATTACTTTTAGGATTAGAATAACTGACATTAATGTGAGTTTTTACTTAATGGATGTGTGATTCTTCATTGATATCACATATGAAGATTTTTTGTGAATACAATTATTTGTGTGCTTCCAAGTTAGTCTCCTATTAAAGCACAGCAGTTTTCATCCTCGTGCAGTACACTGATTTCATACTCATTTTAAATAACATTAAAAAAATCTCTTTCCTGGGCTGGGAAGGTGGCTCAGTGGTAGAGTGGTTGCCTTGCATGCATGAGGCCCTGGGTTTGATTCCCCAGCACCACATAAGCAAAAAGAAAAAAAAAGCCGGAAGTGGCGCTGTGGCTCAAGTGGTAGAGTGCTAGCCTTGAGCTGAAGAGCTGAGGGACAGTGCCCAGTCCCAGAGTTCAGGCCCCACGACCAGACCCTTCCCCCCCCCAAAAAAAATCTCTTTCCTTTAGTTTATCCCTTGTCACTGTTTTTGATTCTGGTACCCTGTGTTTTGTATATATGTTTATCTGATTTGGTGAAAGCAAAGAGAGCTACAAAATGTTGAGATAAAAGATAATGAGTAAACCAGTGTAACAACAATACTCACAAGATACTATGTTGGAAATGAACTTTACAACTTGGGCCGGGAGAGGAGCCAAGGGGGAGAAAAAGTGGGAGAAAAGAAGAGAGAGGATAACAATGTTCAACAAGAAATGAAAAACTATTTAAAAATTAAAAATCTTCAGTCTATAAAGAAAAATGGACATAAAGTTCCAATGTATTCCATTGGAAAGATGAACAGAAGGCAAGTGCAGTAACTCCATTTCAGGACGATTGTCAAGTCTTTGATAAGAAACTAAGAACCCCAACTGCATGCTGGGATCTTGCATCTTGAAAACAGTCCACATTTTCATCCAAAGCCTGATGTGAAGAGAGGCACGGACCTCATCCCACAGCTGAGAGGGGCGTTCCGCAGCATCCTGATGAGGCCCTGGCCTGCAGTCCATGGGGTAATGGCTGACCTCTGACCCTGCCTGACAGCCAGGGCTCTTGTCCTTCTGCTGCACCATGAGTCAAATTAGGCTATAATTACTCTGCAGACAACCGGTTGCAATTACACATTCAAGGCCCAGAGTCCAGGGGGAGGGAGACCACTGGGGAGGCCCAGGCCAAGGAAAAGTCAAAAAGTCAAGAGACAAATCATTTTTTGATACTTTTCTCCAAAGCCTGGTTGTATTCTGTGTTCCTCCAAGAGGAGAAAGAACCAATCCACACTGGAGACACTCACCCCTATTCCAAATACCATGAAGATTTTACTCTCGTGGATAATAGCAGACTTGATATACCACAATATATGTAGCTCATAAATAAAAAGATAACTATGCTTCCCCTTGGTTCCTCCACAGATGCTGTTGTCTGACATTAACTCATTTTAATTAAACAAACAACAACAACAAACTGAGACAGAAGGGGGCCAAAGTGGGAATGAGACATATGACACGAGGGTTCTTTTTTTGTTTTTCCTGTCAAAATGTTTATCTAAATCAACTGCTTTGTTTTCTCTATCTGAAGTCTGAGAATTGGTCATTAGGGCAGGGGGCAGATATTCTGGACAGATAGTTTTTTAAAGCTTATTTTTTTAATGCAAAATTTTGATAATAACAAACCGAGCAGGCAAATCAGCTTAGAAAGGTCCACAGAGCTCAGTGTGCGCTTGCTTTTGAGATTATCTACAAAATTACAGAATTATTGGAGATTTACCACACCGTCTGCAGTTTTCTCAGGGCTGGGATGAGTCCTGTTTATCAAATGTCTAACATTTTCTTGTTTTGTATCTGCTTAACTATCTCTAAAGCTCAAAACTCACTCTCCAACAAGACAAACACGTATCACGTGCAATAGCTGTCGCTGTTAAAAAGACCTTTCTCATGTTAAAACAAGTTTTGCTTTGATTATTATCCATTCATCCCAACCTCATACTTTGCCAGTCTTTGGAAAATCTTTTTAATAGTAACTATAATGCTTGTCCGGCTCCCTGTACTAAACATTCTTTCTTGGTTTTCTCTTTAGCAATCTCAAATGGAAATGTTCTGCAACTGCTTTAGCGCAATAAGCCACAATACTTAATACTTAAGCCACAATCCACATGGGCTGTGATTAATGTGAATGGCCAGGAACCATCTCCTTTCCTGTTCTATTGTTCTGCTCATAAGGCTGTGATCACAGAGGTCTCCTAGGAACCCACATCAAAGTCTTGCATTTCTTGCAGTTTACTGGGAACCAAAAAACCTCAAAAGTTGTTGCCCTGTTGGCCACCTGTATAATGCTTCTCTCACATGGTTTTGCCTTGCTTTCTTGGTCCCACAGACTAACTCTTACATTTATTTTCATTACATTTCATCTTATTCATTTCAACCTAATAATATCAATTTTTAATATCCTTCTAATCCTGAGTCTGTCATTCAAAGTGTAAGTGCCCAATAAAATGTTATTAATGAAATATATTAAGCAAAACTGTCAGTAATACAAATGATCCAGAATTTCATAGTAATAAGCTAAATAAAATTATATGGTTATATAATATGTCATTGGGACATGCCTCCATATTTCACTGGAGGAAGTAAGAGCCAAGGTCAACACTAAACATTTTCTGATACCCTGATATTTAATCCAAAGTACAGCTTTGGAATTAAATAACTCCTGTTCATATATTGATTGAGCAAACTTGCAAAAGTTCTTTTAAATTCTAAAATGTATTTAGAGATGATAAAATGGTAACATGTCTCATCAAATATTTAATGAGATAATACATATATTTTGTACAATGATGGCACACAGTAAGTGCTCACTGAAGGATAGCTACTAGATTATCCCATAGGAATGCCATTTAATAAAATTATTCAAATATTTTCAAATATATTTGCTATTTTAAATCTAGTCCATATTTTTCAGTCTCTTCCTTTAACATCTCTTAAAAATGTCAGATACTTTTCTAATGACTCTACATATTTGTCATAAAGCTTCTACACAATTCTAATCATTCAGTCAGGTCATCCTATAAAAGACAGACATGAGTTCAATCTACTGAGACTTCTTCTACATGACTTAGGGAATGTAAGTAAAAGAAGAGCATACTCAGAATGTTCTACTTGTCTATTATTCACTTTTCAAGAAATAAAAGTTTACAGCCTACCACAAACTTATCTCCAAGGGAGCAGAGTAACAATCAGACATTGATGACTGTCACATAGAAGAATCAACTCATATATTAATTGTAGTGTAATAAGTTTGTTCCTGGTAGAGATAATTACAAGAATGAAGGATATTTGGTATTACAAATTCAAGAAAACACAGAAATATATTGCATATGCTTGTCATCTTCTGGCAAACTTCAAAATACCTGAGGAGGCATTATATCACGTTCTCACAAAGTCTGACTTTAACCACTAACTTTCAATTAGCTTTAATATCATTTCCTTGAAGATTCATTATTACTCTCACACAGTAAATGAAATGAGATGTTTGGGTAAGGTGGAATTGAAATAAATATTAATATTAATGGTAAAATTAATAATTATGATATAATTAACTAAAATTTCTTTCTGCTCCAAAATTTTTTCTTTAATTTTGACACTCATGGATAGAATGCCACAAAACTCATTAAGTACAGGAGAGCAGATATTTTTCACCTGGCCCTGGACTAGCATGTAAATAACATCATGTCTTGACTGCTGATCAAAGCACATAAATGTGACAAGATAGGACATCGATAACTGAGAATGGAGGAAAATGGGGGAAAAAACTGATTCCTTAATTTCAAAGCATCCTTCTACCAATCCCCATTATTCTACAATCTATGACATTTTTACATTTCAAGAAGTAAATTTCACTACTATCATCCTGACCTTCCCTACCTCTCATCCTTTCCCTGTGGCCTCTCTTTCCACTGCTTAAAAAAAAAAAATCAGTATCTGAGGCTGGGAATGTGGCTTAGTGGTAGAGTGCTTGCCTAGCACTAAACAGAAAAGGCTGGAAGTGGTGCTGTGGCTCAAGTGGTAGAGCGCTAACCTTGAGCAAAAGAAGCTCAGGGACAGTGCCCAGGCCCTGAGTTCAAATTCAGGGACTGGCAAAAAAATATCAGTATTTATGGAAAGAGTACAACCTGACTCAGTGAAGATCAGGATCACAGTAAAACTAGATCAATTGTCATGAGTGTGATTTATTCAATAAAATGGAGGGGCGGTTACAATGCCAAACACTCAGTTCTGGTTATTTATCGAATCCTCTATGGAAGATACTGACTTCTCACTCTGACTCTACAACAATCTTTAAATGAAGTTCCAGTGAAAACTCACAAAGAAGCAAGAAAGTATGAATAGCACAGAGAGTGGCCTCCAGGGTGCATGGATTTTTCAGAATCTTTACGAAATAACTTTTAATCAGAAGTAAAATGAGAATCAAGCTCTTGTTTCTATGTAACAACTCATAGTGATATTCTAGCATCAGTTTGGAATGAGTCTGTTGTACATTTGGAGAAGTTTCTCCAGTCTAGCCATCTGAAAAAAAAAATCGGCACAAATAAAAAAACAATACTGCTGGGCACTGGTGGTTCACACCTGTAATCCTAGCTACTCAGGAGGCTGAGATCTGAGGATCATGGTTCAAAGCCAGCCCAGGCAGGAAAGTCTGTGAAACTCTTATCTCTAATTAACCACCAGAAAACCAGAACTGATTCTGTGGTTCACAAGGTAGAGTTGTAGCCTTGAGCTGAAGAGCTGAGGGACAGCACCCAGGCCCAGAGTTAAAGTCCCACAACCGACAAAAAAAATAAAAATAAAAAAATAAAAACCAATACTGAAACATAAAATTACCAATGAATAACCAGGATTTCTTAAATGATTAAAGTTAGTAGCTACTAAACAAAAGCTAGCCAATCCTTAATAATTGTCAGGAATGTATTTGCACCTAGCGTTAGTTCATTTGACAAAATACTTGTTTTTTCTTGATGCTAAGAAAATCAAGTACAGTATACTGAACAATGTGGAGACATGAGTAAAAAGTGTGAAAACCACCCATTGGTACCATAAATAACTGAATGAATCTTTAAAAGCACATGACGGATAGGCCAGCTTTCCATTCAAACATCTATGTTCGTGTACCCTGCTGTGAACTTTGAATAAATGGTATATGAATTAGGTGAAGCCTTTTTCGATAGCAAGAATCAGATGTGTTCATGGTACATTAGGAAAAAAATGGAAACCATGATAAAATAGAATGTAATCCATGAGACCTAAAGGATAGGGATTCAGCTACAGCTGGTGAATAGCTCCCTGGGAAGTTTTGAGGGAAAGGACAGTTAATCTAGGATATAAAACCTAGTAATTGAGAATATAAACTTTACACTCCCTTATGTAAAGTTTAGAGGGTAAATCAGACTGTATTTTAATGAAATATTATGTGATTGGGAGAAACAGAAAGTGAATAACCAATGGGAGACTTCAGTCCATAGATAATGAATCAGCTATATTTATTCACTACCTAACAAAAGATTATACACCTTTCAATAAATGGTCAGACAGTGAAGCCCATCAACACTGTGATTTCCACTTTCCAAGCTGCAACAAAACCAAGTAAGCAATGCTACAAACAGATCACAAAGCAAGATTCAATAACATTTTATGAACCTTCAATGCCAAATTATATACGCTTGAGAAGAATTGTCTTTTCTCTCCTTACACTAGGGAAAATGGTAGCTTTTTATTAACTCAATCTCTTAAAACTTAAACATTTGCTCTTTCTCCCTGTTGCCTAACAGGAAGAGCTGAAGTTTCTGGAGTGTTTTATTTATTTATATGGTATTTGCTTTGACGTTTCCCAAGAAATAATATATACTAACTCAGACAGATGCGAATCCTGTATCATCTTTTCCCTCAAGGCAGGCACAAACAGACCTCTAACACAAAAAAATCCTCAGAGAAAGATGATAAATAACAGGCATAAAATGGGGAAAACCGTTTCTAAGCCCAATCTTGGAAAATTACAAACTAGCTCAAAGTGAGGAACAGCCCCATTATATGGTAGATTTTGGCTTCATGACTCCATTCTTTCTCACTAATCAGGTTACTTCAAAATCTGGTATCACTCTATTTAGTTTTGAAAAATAGCAATGACTTCAAGGCTACTTATTCATAAAACAGTATTGGTTTCTATGGAGTAGCTGAAATATAGAAAATTTTTAAACAAAATTTAAATATGATTATTCAAGATTGCCTGCTAAGCAATGACCTGATGAACCAACAAATATCTTGTGATTGTTGGCTGTGTGACAGACCTGAAAGCAAGGCTGTGGAATACACGAGTGAACAAGAAATGGTTTGTTATAGCAATGTCCATCTAAAGGAAACAACAGACTTCCAAACAGGCTGGAACCCCAACAAATGGTGTTGGGCCAGTCTAGCACTTCAAGAAAGATACTCAGAGGTAATGTTTAAGCAAAGATAGGAAAGATGCAGAGGAGTTATCAAGGAAAGAGGGATGAAAAGAGAGAGTAGTTGTGGAGGTGAAGAGGGTATACTACTCTTCAGGAAGGAAGCTGTCAAGGAAAGTGCAAAAGCTCTAAAATCTAAAGAGTCTAGTTCACTCTATCCAGTTGTATGCTAAGACTGAGACCAGGAATTAAAGAGTCTAGTTCACTCTATCTAGTAGTATGCTAAGACTGAGACCAGGAATTAAAACAGTCGGGGACTATCATCCAGGTAAGAAGTAGAACAAAGTTTGGGGTGAAAATCTGACCCGTTATTCATGAGAAGTAAAAATATGTCTTTTCCCTAGCTTTCCACTCAAACAGGAGGGAATGTGTCCTATCACCTAAAATCACAGGGATAGAATCAGACAGGTGCACCGTGAGGAGCAAGGTGGCATCACACAATATCTCCAAGGATGAACTGGCAACCTGTATGTATCTTACACAAGAAAAAAAAATAGTACTTGGTGATGAGTGATTTTGTGTGTGTGAGCATGTATTTGTGTGTACATGTACATGCCCATGCTAGGGCTTGATTTCAGGGATTGGGCATTGTCCAGAAGTTTTTGTGTCAAGGCTAGTGCTCTATCACTTGAGACACAACTCTACTTACGGTTTCTTGGTAGGTAATTGTACATAAGAATCTTAAAGCCTGCTCAGGCTGGCTTTGAACCATGATCCTCAGATCTCAGCCTCTTGAGTAACTAGCATTACAGGCATGAACCACCAGCACCCAGCTTGAGTAAATTTTAAAAAAAAATGTTATTGTAAAGTTACATAAGTCACATAATAAGTGGGTTTCTTTCTGACACCCCCTCCCCAAAAGTTGTATAGTTCATTTTGAACATAGTGTCTAGTGAATTTGTTCACCCTTTGCCCCACCATGTGTATGCTTCTCCTTACTCTCCCCCAAACAGATAAACGTACAAGACAAAAGGTACAGAAAACAGAAACAGTAACAAATGAGAAAAAAATAACAAGATAACAAAAAACCTCTTGTTTCTATTTCTTGGAGTTCATCTCAATAAAATCTTTATATGATTTTATATGATCACATAGCTATTGAACCTTTGTGATCTCCTAAGAACATTGTTCTTTGGTCTCTGTGTGAATTTCTAGAGTCCTGTATAATTTATCATTTCCAAGTGTAATTTTTAATCTTTTGCTGTCCAGTGTGTTTACTCGTAGGCTTATAGGCACATTCTAGCTACCACAAATGAGGGAAAACATGCAACCTAGATTTCTTTGGGTCTGGCTTACTTCGCTTAATATGATTTTTTCCCAAGGCTTTCCATTTTCTTATGAATGGGACAATATCATTTTCTCTGATGGGTGAATAGAATTTCATTGTGCATATATATCACATTTTTTGATCCTTTCATCCATTGAGGAACATCTGGGTTGGTTCCAAATCTTAGCTTTGGTAGACAAGGCTTTAATGAACATGGATGTGCTGGTAGCTTTAGTGTGGCCTTGTTTATGGTCCTTTGGATAAATAAATGCTAAGGATTAGAATTTCTGGGTTATAGGGAAGCTCTATGTTTATTCTTTTGAGAAAATTGTACTGCTTTCCAGAGTAGCTGAAAAAGTCTACATTTCTACCATCACTGTAATAGAGTTCCCTTTTGGCTACATCCCTGCCAGCATTTGTTAGTTTTCTTGATAATGGCTATTTTAACTGGGATGAGGTAGAATCTCAATGTTGTTTTGATTTGCATTTTTTTAATGGCCAGAGATGTCGAACATCTCTTCATGTGTCTATTGACCATTCTTATTTCTTCTTCAGAGAATTGTCTCTTTATATCTTTAGCCCACTTATTAATTGCAGTTCAAACCCAGCCTGGGCATATAAGACCAAGAGATTCTTATCTCCAATAAACCACCAGAAAACTGGAAGTGGCACTGTGGCTAAATGGTAGAGCACTTGCCTTGAGCTGAAGGGCTGAGAGACAGTGCCCAGGCCCAAAGTTTAAGCCCCATGACTGACAAAAATAAAATAAAATAATTAACTAGGCTTTTAAGAACATTAATTCTTTAGTAGATTATCTGCTATGTGTTTTGGAGATATTATTTTAATTATTCTTAGAGCAAAATAATGAATTTTATTTATATCACAAATAAAGCTATTAACGTTGATTGTAGTCTAATGTTTTCCAAATTTGTCCTAGTAACAAACAATACAGTGGTAAATTAAAACTAACTCTGTATGAATCTTCACCTGTGCTTTCAATGAATTACACTGCCTGAGATACAGAGGTGACTGCCCCCATGATTCACTTTGGCTTTCCCTTGTACCTCTAAGAAGTCTCACACTTCATAAAGCCCCATACTAAAAGAAAGACAGATTAGTAAACCATTAGTAAATAAATTTGTGCTAAAAAAGGAAAATTTTTCACTATTGTATTTAAATTTTCTTCTAAACCATATTTGTTTACCTCAATGCCCTTTTCCAGTTCTCAGTCTCTTCTCTTCTCCTCAACTCTGTCCAATGTGCACATAGCCTCTGTTATTCCTTCTATTGAGTAATTTAGCTTTGGCTCTCTGCTTGTAAAACCAAACAAGTTTTAGAAAGAAGAAAGAGGAAGAAGAAGAAGGAGGAGGAGGAGGAGGAGGAAAAGGGAAAAGGAAAGAAAATCAGAAGTTAACAATTCTAAAAGGCATGTCACTTAACGTTCTTGGGACTTTCTGTCTCTAGCCTCATCAAAGTCTCCCATCAAAACAAAGAACAATTTCTTTATAGGATAGAGGGGAATTAGGGAATAGGAAGAAGTACAATTACTAAGAAAATAAAAAAAGAGTTCTCTTTCATGCTTTTACATACATAATTAAACCAGCCTTTGAAGTAACATTTAAGATTTTTAAGAAATAATGGCAGTCATATAAGCTACTACTCATTATGTCTCGGGCATCAAGCTACCTCATTTCTTTAAAATAAGGGCCAGCAAGCTACAGGCCACAGGACAGATCTGTTCCATTTCCCATTTATGTATGGTCCACAAGTCGAGAATGGCTTTTACATTTTTAAATAGTTACATTTTAAATGGTTAATGCAAGATTCTATATAATAGCCTTGATTCTGCCTCTTGGCGCACCCACCCCTGATTCAATCAACATACATAAAGACTCCTCCAAGTCTCTTTTTTCTTGCCCCTCTTTTTTGCTCTATAGACTTGAATAAAAGAGCACATTTCCATTCATTCACAAGGAGCTTATTATGGAATACAAATCATTCTCAAATAGTCTTTTCACCATGCTCACAAGTTTATTACAAAGAGGCTGCATAAAGTCCTGCTCCTGCAGGAGAAAACTGCTTGTATTCAAACCCCAGCTTGTTTCCCTGTGTGTAGAGTGGAGACTGCAAACATTACACTGGTTATAAATGTAAAGAACTCAGACTCAAATATGACATTAACTGTGGCATATGAGGTTTACCTCAGACAGCTCACAGCTTTGATTCTTTGGGGAAAAATTGCACTTCCACATGTTTTACATTTATTGTGCCATTAGTTGCATTTCTTTATGATATGAAAGTATGTGTGGTGCTAGAAACTGTATCTCAATGTTCAATCTGAGCTTAAATTTACTATTTAATTCTAAGAAATATACAATGACAGATCATTTTTCTGTAATAACTTGATGTGATTAAGAGATGGCCAGATGGCTGATAAAACATTATTTCTGGGATTGTCTGGGAGGGTACCTCCAGAAGAAATTGGCATTGAATCAAGGAGAAAGGTAAAAGAGTGATCAGCATGCATGTACCACATGGACCATGATTTGTTGTTTCTAGAATATCTAGTTAGTGAGGTACTCAGCATTGAGCAACTGATAAGACTTGGTGATTGTCTTAGTTCATTTTGTCTTGCTAGCACAGAGTAACTGATGCTGAGTGGTTGACAAAGGAAAGAAGTTTCTTTGGATCACCATTGTAGTCCCTAGAAAACCCAAGCAGCCTAGTGCTTCCATGGTTTCATGTCTTGGTGAGGACTCCCAGATGATCATATGATAAAGAAGACTTACACATGAGAGTCAGGTAAAATAGTTGAACTCAGTTTCTAACAACTCATTCTGGTGGGAACTAATCCAGTTTCTAGTGGATCTGACCTACATCCTGTAAAGAGCATTAATCCATCCACAACAGTGAAGTCTTCATGACCTAACCAGCTTCCATTATATCCTACTTCTTAAAGGTGCCACTACTTTACTATTGGGCATACATGTTTTGTAGGACAAGCTTTATCTAAATCATAGCAGTAGTGAATCAGAGCATAAAATGATACTATAGTATAGAGTGATGGAAGGGAGTGACTTTGATCAAGATTCATTGTACTCACCAATTGATATGTTGGAGTTAAAGATAATTGAAAAAGTAACTAATACGTAAAAATGAGATAACAGAGGAAAAAAGATTTCTCAACAGTTACACAGACACATTTCCTATTTTAAGTACATTCCAATACATTCCAATGTGATATGGTTTATAAGAGATGTCTCACAAATAGTTGTTAAATCAATTGGAAATGTCCACTAAGATATAGAACCAGATCTTGAGATTGAGAACATAGCCTTATCTTATATTGTTACACATAGATGATCTTTCTGAGGGAGAAAGTAGCTATGGAGAAGAGAGTCTTACTCATAAGAGTGGGATCCTGGGTTTGAAAAGATCTGTGTACTGAAGATTCCCTATTCAAAAGTGAAGCAGCTAACCACTAACTGGGATTTAAACAGTATCAGCCAACAAACTACTCGAGTGCTTCCTGCTCAATTAGGCCACTTCACCCTATCAGGGCAGACAAAGAAACTCTGACCCTTCAGAAAGGCATCTGACTGGGAGCTAGAGCATAACAAAAACAGAAGAAAATAATTTCTCAGCACTATCTGGATCAGGTCTTGTGCATAAGTATAATAACTACCAAGTAAGCAGATGAGAATGCCTATTATAACCCCTAGTCTTGTTTATTTTAGTCAACATGCAGTTCTGCTTAGTTGCTACCTATGTTTTCAAGAAAGAATGACTTATTTAGTTAATCTTCAAACTTATTTATTCACTTTGGAGAACAGCCTGGTCAAGCCTGATGTTGCTTAATGCTTGAAGATAAGATCAGTTAGCATTTGCTGGGTAATTCCTGGTGTCCTTCCTGTCCCCACTACATTGTCCAGAACTATTTCACAACCCTGCTGCAGGTGCGTGCTCAGCTCACTCATTCACAGAAGCCCAAAGGCTGATTGGTTATTTGTAGATTCAGGTTATGCTGTCTTCCCTTTCTTTTGTCCTCAACAGTGTGGGCATTTTAACTTCTGAAATGAAAACCAAATGACAGAAAGAAGCAAGAGATTCCCATTTCTAGCACTTCTAACAGCTGCTATCCAGTTGTACATTGTAGCTATGTATTTGTTTGGTTGAGTAGGTGAATTTCTGATTTGGGGGCCCTTCCTGACTTTTCTATGATCACAGACCCCCAACCTCCAACCGTTTTGTTAAATGACTCAGTAAAAGCCTTCATTCTGACAAATCCATACACATACCACTTTGTCATCCCTCCAGAAGTAATGCAAAAGAAAATACTGCTCTAGAGATGATCTAGACAAGAAGAAACATGTCTTCTGTGGACAATGCACAATTAGGCTATGGTTATCTTCTATCTGCAGGGGTTAAAACTGTGTATGCGTTTAGCAAGAACAAAATATTTGTCCAAGGCTCTAAACAGTTACAGCCTAAACTAGGAAAACAAAATATATCCAGCTCAAGATACAACACCCAAGGGAGTGGCAAAATGTCAGGAGTGTAAGCTCAGATATTATTTACTTATATTTTCTGGCTGTGCTGTGGGAATCTTGTCTTCATTCCTCTGGGTCTCACAAGCATGATTCTCAGGAAGAGAGTGCAGCCACACCTTTGTCCAAATTCCTAATCTTAGCTCAGGAAACCAATGAGGGACAGGCCAGGATGTTTGCTAAGCTTCAACAAGAACTCAAGCATGACAGTGCTGTTCCTATGAAGGGACAATCACTCCTTCAGCCCTCTGGCTAACTTAACACATCTGACATGGTATCCATATATCCTCAAGATGGGCTTATTCTTGTTGAGATAATAGTATGTTTTTTAAATTTTTATATAAAAATGGAAAGGTGCCAGGCTCAGGGAGCCTCAGAGTGAAAAGGTAAGAACGGAAATAGTTTCAAAAAAGGAAGGGAAAACATTTGAAAGAGTCACTGTATCTGATAAAAGAACTTTGTTCCCAGGTCATATTTCTCGGACTGGGGATTAAAAGTTCCATTTCTACATCTCTCCTAACTCCATAAAGAACATTCTAAATCTTCCTAGATATGGAAGAAGTTATTATAAGACTCATTGAATCTAGAAACTATATCATAGATGTATTTTCGACTAACAGAAAATAATAGAATCTATACTTTAAAATCTGTCCTACCTTTAAAGGAGATAATCTTTTAAAAAATAATGAACCACTGGCATCCAAGTATTGATACAATGTCCTAAAAATATGCAGGATTTAAGAGGACAGAATGGTTAGTGGGACTTTACCTCTCCTTAATGCAAAGCATGTGTCTTTTTAAAATAAACTTGAACATTTAATTTTTTCCTTTACTTCTTTTTGGTCTAGATTTTACTTGTCTGAGTCAGTTCTCTTTTGCAATATTGTGAAAGTCCTTTTAAAACTTAATAACTAATTCTCAAATTCTTTTTAAATGCAGCTGAAAATTTTAATTGTATAACTCAAACTAACAAAATGCAATGACTTCAGTGACAGGATGTGGCTTTTCATGAGAGTAAGTGTTCAGATTCTTGATTTAAGGAAAGTATTTTATGGTGTGGTCATTTGTACATTTATACATACATACAATTAGTGCACATTCACATCTTTAATAAATGTATCGAGGATGTATCTATCTAGTGTATTTATGCAGTGTATCCAATGTATACACATACAAATACATGTGCACACAAATATGTAAGCATAAAAATATGGCCAATGTCTCTTACCTATAATGAAGATTTTCTTTCTGACAAATCTCTTTAATAATATCTTAGAACTAAAATATGACAACAAATTAATAAAGCCAGGTACTCATTGCTCAGTCCTGTAATACTAACTACTCAAGAGGCTGAGACCTGGGGCACCAAGGTTCAAAGCCAGCCCAGGCAGAGAAGTCTACAAGACTCTTTCTCTAATCAACCAGCAAAAAAACTGATCCAGAAGCATGGCTCAAAGTGGTAAAGCACTAGTGATGAGAGAGTGCAATACTTGGAGTTCAAGCCTAGGAAACAGAACAAAACAACAACAACAACACAAACAAAAACAAATTAGTGAATAGTCATACTCAAATAATTTATTCCCATTTTTATTACTGACATATAAATTTGATACTTGCTTGCTTATAAAGAAAATTTAAGCTGAGTCATTATCAACCTGATACTATATCAACTTTGCATTTTTGGAAGGGGGTACATATCATGTCTAAGACCAATTGTAAAATAGTAAAAGTTTATGTACTTTGGTATTCAGCTTATATTTTGACTAACAATTTATATATCAGATTTTTTGTTGTTGCTGTCAGTTGTGGGGCTTGAGCTCTTCAGCTGAAGGCAGGCACTCTACCATTTGAGCCACAGCACTACTTCTGGTTTTCTGGTGGCTTATTGGAGATAAGAGTTTCACAGATTTTCATGCCCAGACTGGCTTTGAACTGCAATCCTCAGATCTCAGCCTCCTGAGTAGCTAGGATTACAGGCATGAGCTACCAGTACCCAGCTCTGTATATCAGATTTTTAATTTTTTTTTAATTTAAAAGAAATTATTTTTATTTTTTAAAAATATTTTTAAGTACGAGTCATTTAAGGATTCAGGTGACCTGTTGCAACAATGAGAAGTACAAATTGTCATGTCAAAAAGGAGCTTTACAATGTCGGTGGGGGAGAGTGGGGGGGAGGGGGGAGGATTGGGTGGGGGGGAGGGGGGAGGCTGGGAAGGGAGGTGAAGGGTAAACAAAGGAGGAGGCTGCAATGCTTGGTAAGAAATGTACGCATTATCTTGCCCATGTAATTGTAACCCCTCTGTACAGTATGTTCACAAATAAAATAAAATTTAAAAAATACTAAAAAAAAATATTTTTAAGTATATCTGTAGTCTCAAACTCTCAGTAAAGGCCAAGTATGGAGTAAATCCCTATAATGTCAGCTACTTGGGAGGTAGAGATCAGGAGGATCATAGTTTTAAAGCCAACCCAGTCCAAAAAGTTATCAAAAATCCTAACTCAATCAATAAGCCAGGTATAGTGGTATATGATCACAGCTGCTATATATGGAGGAGGAGAATCACAGTCCAATAAGGGACCTAGGCATAAAGTAGGGACCTAGTGATAAAGCATAAAATCCCAAGTATAGCACAGTGTATCAAAAACAAACAGACAAAGATATAAACCTCAATGAAGTCAACAACTGTTACATAGGACTGAGGCAGTAAACCAATTCCAATTCATAGTTACTGCAAGCCATTTTTGAAACAAAGACCAAAATAAATATGTGACTTAAACATACTGATGTTACAGTAACGAAATAATTCCAGTGGAGGTTGGTCCATCCTTTTGTATATGGCAGGTTTTAGTAAAGCCTCAAAAGTTGTGTCTTTAATAAAGAAAGAGAAACATAAGTCAATAAAACAATTCTGGATTTCTATTTTCTCTTTGTAGAGAGAAAAATTGTAAGTGATTTGTCTTTGTCACTTTGGGTAAAGAAGCAATCTGGATGCTAGATGAAGAATGGTAACACAGCATGTTAAGGAAGTGTGGACAGAGCCCATGTTTCTTTCATTACATGTGCTAAAATTATCCCTGTGCTAGGAATTCCTTTCTGATCAAACAGCACAACAGGGCCAGTATCTCATTTCTGAGCACCAGCTCTGTGGGAAATGGCCCAACACCTTTAAAAAATCGGAACCAAAATGGCTACTCAAGTAAGAAGTGTGTGGCATCTTCTCTCTTTAAAATAGCCCTAGCAAGTATTGGCCAGTATATTTTAAAGAAAACCAGTCACACAGGAAGAGTGCATTTATACTAAATATATAGTATTCATCCCTGTAAAGGGAAAAGGAAATAATTGTAATAGTTAAATAATTCACAGAATTTGCAGGAGAATGCAGGTGTACATCTTAAGATGCAGAGTAAATAATTCTCATCGAAAGGCAACCTGAGTTGTATTTGATTTTTTTAAAAAAAGATTGATATCTCTAGGGAAGGGAAATGATTGTCTTATAGATTCAAAATTACAAGAAATGGTCCTCATGCGTGGGTTATAAAATTAAGCAAAATCATTTTGTTTGCAAGAGCATTCCCTAAAGTTAAATCCCAGCAGAGCTGTCAGCACTGACAAATTCATCAATGATGAAATTAGACACACTCACATTGTCCTCTCCTCTCATTGGCAGTAAACATGAGTACACTTCCTGAATACAGTTCCCATCTCCTGCCTCAAAAGGTCTCCCCTTCAAATGAGAGCATGTATCAGGCAAGCACATTCTCACTTGTATCAGTTTCAACCTTAAAATGCAGTTTCTAGTAATATCATCTAAAAAGGATGATGACGTTTGATTTTCCAGTTCAAGAGGAACACTAACTCATTGCTACTTAGTGAACCTTTAAGATACTAGAAATACAATAATTCTTCAGTGTGGATTGTGAACAAATGTAACAATAATGTTCTTTTTTTTTTTTTTTTGTCAATCGTGGGGTCTGAACTCTGGGCCTGGGCGCTGTCCCTCAGCTCTTCAGCTCAAGGCTAGCACTCTACCACTTGAGTAACGGTGCCACTTTTTCTGCTTATGTGGTGCTAAGGAATTGAACTCAGGGCCTCAGGCATGCAAGGCAAGCACTCTACCACTAATCCACCATCTCAGCCCAATGATGTTCTTGAATACTATTATATTCTAGGCTCTTTTCTAAGTACTTCCCACACTTAATTCGTCAAAGCATCATAAAAATTGAAGGTAGGTACACTGAACATGGCCATTGGACAGAAAGAGAAACTAAGACAGATTGACTAAGATTGTACAGAGTTCTGTGATAAAGTCAGGCTTTTGAATCAGGACTTTAACTTAGACATCTACACTCAGTAACTACTGGCTCATGTTTTGTGTTTGTGCATGTGTACATGTACATATGCATGCATATTGGAACTGTGGCTTGAACTCAGGATCTTTCTTTATTGGCCTTGGCTTTTTCTCTCATGCCTGGCGTTCTACTGCTTGAGCTACACCTTTATTTCTGACTTTTTGCTGGATACCTGGAGATAAAAGTCTCTTGGATTTGTGTGATTGAGCTGGTTTCAAACCTTGATCCTTAGATTTCAGCCTCCTTAGATTTCAGCCTCCTTAGCAGCTAGTATTATAGGTATGAGCTATCAGGGCTCAGTTTAGCCATAATTTCTTAAAAGATAATTTTTCATTTTTCTAGCATGTATTTTCTATGAAGCAGTGATTGTTAACTTTCTTTTCCAAAATGTTTCAGTGGAACACCTATTTCGTGTTCCTTTTCTCTTATTTTATGGTTACTTTTTAAAATTGAATGTGATGTTACTATTTTAACCCCCAAATAAAGTTATGAAATGACATATTGGGAACATAGATTAACATGCACATTATTTTCAATTAGTTTGTAATGCTGTTATCTTACTTTTAGAATGGAATTTTGGGAGTTATAAGCTCAGGTTTTTGCACTTCAGAATGAAAAGTAAAACCTAAGGCCATCCCCAGTTGCCAGATTTTTTTTTCTTTCTGCTTTTAACATTTGCTTCTTTGCTGATTTGAGTTGTACGTTGAAAACGAACTTTACAACTTTGGTTGTGAGGGGGGAGGAGGGTTGGGTAGGGGAGCGGGGGGGGGGGAGGATGGGATGGGAAGGGGAAACAAAGGAGGAGGCTACAATGCTTGATAAGAAATGTACTCATTATTTTGCCCATGTAATTGTAACCCCTCTGTACAGTATTTTTACAATAAAAAAAAGAGTTTTAGTAATTTACAAAAGGAACCCTTGCATTTAATTGCTTGAACGGAAGAAAAACTTCTGGGTGGAGACCAGCCAGTAGAGAGGAGAAAACACTGTGGAACCACTCCTAAATTTTCTGATGAGAGGGAGAAAGGCAGCTTTTATAGCTAAATCCAGTGAGTGGCTGTGGTTTCTCAAAAAACTGGATGAATTTGCCTTCAACATTCATTTGGAAACATATCCTTTCTGGACCACCATGGAAGATGGACATAGGTAAAACTGTATTATTTCTTTTAACCACTTCACTGTAGAGGTTACTTTAAAACGTTTTATGTACATTGTAATCATTAAATGGTACTTAATGCAGTTATCTAAATTAGGGAAGATTCCAATAAAAATGATACATGTTATTATTCTTCCCTTCTGCACAAAGTCTGAAGAGATGGGAGTGGAGAGAATATGATGATGCATCACAGTTATGAATGTGAGACAGTTGCAAATGTTTTCTATTTTCAATAGCTAGACTATTATCTAAGTGGGTAATAGTTTTTTTCTGTGTTTGCTATTGAAATTCAGCAGACAACAGCCATAGAAAAGATATAAATAGGTAAAAACTCTTGCAAGCAAAATAGATTGTGCCTTGGAGAGGTTGTCCTTTTCCTCTGAACTGAATCTGCAGTTACTTTATTCAGAAATATTTCTGCATTTACCCCACTTGATAAATCTGAATGCTTCCATTCAATTATTCTGTCTTCCACCCCTATCCGTTCCAAAATTTCAATGCAGTTTGGGGCGAGGGCTATCTGGTTTTGGTTGTTACAGGATTTGAAGCTTAGAGCCAGGCAAGACCTGTTTATGGAGCCATAGCCTTATTCCTCTTTGCTTTTCTGTATTTTTCAGGAAGGTATTATGATTTTTGCCTGGGTTATGCTCAGGTCACAATCCTCTTACCTACACTTCCCACATATCCAAGATTATAGGTGTATATTTCTTCTTAATATATACCCAATGGAGACGAACCAGGACACTAGACTCATAGTGTTGGGAGACAAAGGCGGTGTGGTTGTTAGAGGCAAGACAAGGCATCTAAGGCAACATGAGGCAGGCAACATCTACCTATAAAACAATGCCTTCCCAGTAACACAGCCAGGTAATACATGTTCATGTTTCAGGTAATACCGTATCTTCAACACAGTTTGTTATAATAGGTTTTGGAAAATTTGGAAATTTTCCTCTTAAATTACTAAAGCAGATATATCCTCTTTTGGGAAGTTGTCTGTAGAGTTTTCTACATTGAAACAGCACATATTATATCCTCTTGTGCAACACCCAAAATTTCAACACCTTGAACCCAAAAGTCTGTTCTTCCAGGTCAGTGTCCCTAGGGCACGTATCATAGCAGCAGCAGCAAGAAAAAGACTGGGTTCTGGTTCAATCAAAAACAAAAACAAAAAAAAAACCACTGTATTTGATGTTGGTATAATTTCAGGAGGGGAAGGAAAAAACAAATTGTTTAAGTAGGGATAAAGGTGGACCCATTGCAACAATGAGATGTACAAGTCGTTATGTCGAAAAATTTTACAACTTTGGGGGGGGGGACGGACGGCAAGGAGGGGTGGTGGAGATGGGAGGGATGGATGGAGGAGGCAACAATGCTTGATAAGAAATGTACTCATTACCTTGCTCATTTAATTGTAAGTCCTCTGTATGGTATTTTCACAATAAAGACAACATTAATTAAAAAATTCTCACTTGAAATAGGATAGCTTTTTTGTTTTGATCTTATACCAAAACATGCTGTCTTGATTTCCTTAGGGGATCTTTCCCTGAACACCTGTATAAGTGCATGAGTGCATGGCCACAGACACAAATACACACTCACGAGTCTTCATCTCTGGGATGATCCTTGGGAGAATATGAAATTACTGGAGAATTTCAGGGAGACAGTAGATGTGAGTTTGATTTTAGAAAAGATCAGATCAGTCAGTCTGAAGTAGTGAAATCATTCAAAAGGAATATTCTGAAATCAGAGCACTCTATTTGCAAGTATACGAGGGTTGTTTTAGACCATTTTCTGTGATGTAATGGAGGACTGTAGGAGTATGAATGAAATAGATGTTTTCATATGTATTTAGGACAGAGCAAATTTAGAAGTCTATGATAAGTTCTAAGTTCTGTTGAGCAAGTGGGTTAGGTAGTTAATACTATTAACTAAAGTCTTGCCAAAGCAGATGAAGCAATTGGGAAGGTGATAAAATGAATGATTACAGGGTTATAGATGATGGCTCACATCTGTAGCCCCAAATAGAAGGATTATAGTCCAAGGATGACCCAAAGCAAAACAAGGACTTATCTGAAAAACATACTAAAACAAGAGAGGCTGGAAATAAGTCAAGTGGTAGAGCTTTGCCTAGCAAACACAAGGTCCTGAGTTCCAAATCTAGAAGTGTCAGAAACAAAAATAAAAATATCCTATGTGGAATTCCAATGGAAGGTACCCAGTGGAAGAAAAAAAATGGATCTACATATTTAGAGTACATAGGTACTATCTGGGATAGATTTGTGATCTGGAAGTCAGTAAAAGAAATGAGAGTAGAAGATTGTTTAATGGAAATATATAGAGTAAAAATATTAACAAGTCATAACAAAGACCACTATTCACACTAATTATTTTCCATGAGACAATTCATTTATACCATGTTTTAATGTAATTGTTTTATGAGCTGCTCGGGGAGGAAAACAATATATTCTTTATAAGAAATTGAGGGTTGGAGAGGTTAACTAGACTATAAGATAAAATACTGCTAGTCTAAAAGAAAACTGAGTCTGGTTCTGACCCTCAACTCCAAGCTCCTTTATCATGTTATATTTAATGTGAGCCAGAGATACATTAAGTCACATTACCAAAAATCATAGAAGCTCACAATCTCACTACACTTCTTGTATTTGTGTTTAAGCACCCATGAAATGTCCTGCATGCTTACACTGACTTAAGTTTCCCATACTGAGTCACCCTGAGAATGGCACAGAGCTCATGATGGTGAAGGTTCTCAGGAACGATTGAATTTCCAGTTCCTCAAGCATGCCCAGTTTCTCATATGTGGGCAGAGGGAGTGCATGGCTTTTCTCTTCATACTTTCAGCCTGTAACTTTCCACTTAAGTCTCACAAATATTTATTCTCTCACCTAATAATTCTCATTTTGATATAACTTTTCTTTTTTCCCATGATAATGTTACTTGAAGCATTTTCTTCAAGTTTAGAAAAAAGGAAAAACTCATATTTATGAATATTCTGCTTATTCATTTTAAAATTCATTAAATCTCAATTTTTACTATTTAAAGGCCAAAATTTTAATGTTTTCTTTGACAGTCAGCAGTTCTAATTGACACCTACAATTCCTAAATCACATTACTTTGTACCAAAAATATTCCAACATGTAATTAAAGAAACATACATAACAAAGTCCTAGTAGTTAAAAATGCATTATTTGTCTTTTTTTCTGATTTACAATTATATCATCCCACTTTGCCAACTCTCTGAAAAGAATTCCAAACTTGAAAATTTGTGAGAAGTTTGCTGTTTTGCTACCTTTTCCCTGATACAAATAGCCACACCTCTCTGACACATTCTTAGAGAAAATAATTACTTTCCTACATCTTCTCTCAATTGTGCAAGACTCTGAGTTCAAACCCTGGTATGGGCAAAAGCAAACAAACAAAGAGAAACAGTATTACAATTAATAAAGAGCCACAAACACCTCAAATAAGCAAACTAATCTCAACAAAGGTAAGAGTATCACATTGGCTTATTTCAATATGTGTTATAAAGCTGTTGTGATCAAAACAGTATGTTGCTGACATAAAAGCAGGTGGACAGACCAATAGAACCAAATAAAGAACCCAGAAATAAAACCACACCTGTCAATCTGCTATACTGACAGTGGGCTGCTCAGCCAATCCCCACTGTAGAGAGAAACCTCATACCCACAGCTGGCCTACACTTCCTAGAAAAACTCTTCTTACACTACCAGAGCCCAGGAATATTCTAGAATCTCTGTTTTATTGTTGCATTTACCATTCCTTGACTTACATTCTATGACTGAAACCATCTGTCCTCTGTATACAAATATTTGTACACTGTGCATATGATTATAATTTTATTTCAGTATAGATTGTAGAAAATAATAGATCAACTAAATGTGTTTTCCTAAGCTCTTTTATTAAGTAAATTTAATGAGCTGCACAAATCCACTTTAGAAGAAAAATTCAGTTCCTGAGAAGTTCTAGAATTTTGCACTTATCCACAACTTGGAAAGGCAAATGGGAATATTAGAGAAACATTCCAGTCAATTTTGTACAGGTCAAACAACCCTACATTTTTCAAGTACCATATCCCTTATTTATTTACAACTCCAGATATGTACAGGCTTCTGGTGCTGGTGGAATGCAGCTGACCTCATAGAAACTTCTCTGGCTGTTCAGTTATACTTTGAAGATGTTAAAGTTTTCCAGAAAAAATCCCAAGTCTGTGATACCACAAGATACACTGTGGACAGCAATGCGTGTTTAAAACCCAGTCAAACTCTAGATAACAAGAGGGGAGCTTCACTTCGTAAGCATGTTATTCCTCTTGAATAAAATGAACACCATACAGGCCGAGAAGGCTTTGAAATCAGGATACAGGTTCCTCATGACTTTCCTTGTGAACAGGGCCTCAGATCAGCCTTCAGTGGACATCAGAGAGATTCACGTTACCCCAGTGTGATAAATAATGAAACACAATGCTTAATTGTCAGCAAGTTCTTAGAACCTTCTCAAACCCAAGCTACCGTGTAGAATGCATTACCTCAGGCACCACAGGGTCACGCGGGAGGTAAGCAAGTGTTTGGATGAGTACACTGACTTCATTGTACCAAACTCCTGTCGTTATAACAACCCTCTGCAAATACTGGAGCTCCATTTTCTCAGCTGCTTTCTCTCCTCTTTTGGAAAAGAACAAATGGCCTTTGCAATCCTGGATATGCAAATGTAGCTTTTAAATTTATATTCTCACCATCAACCTGGCTACAGAATTAACTATTGAAATAGATTTTTTTATTTTCACCTAAAAAATTCTTGTTATATGGAAAATTCTAAATGAGATTTAATATTTTTTAAAAAGGTGAGATAATGACACAGAAGATCCAGTTACCTTAAGGTGACTCTAGAACCATGGGGCTGAAACAGAACTATCCTCCCTTAGGAACCTCTGCCCCATCTCTCCACATACAGGGCTTATGTAACTCTCTAAGTTTCTCCCAAGGAGAAAGGGAATAGAAGGGTTGGGAAAGGAAGCCACTGCTAGCTTCCTCTTGCCCATTTGATACTTCAGAAAAGATTCAGGGATTGAAGAAAAAGAACATAATTTCTCAAATCATCTATCTCCTTTTGGAAGGGAATAGTTTTCCCATACAATAGTTTAAAGCATTTGACATGACATTAGCTCAGGAGGCAGAGGACATGAGTCTGTCTGATTCACCAGATAACCTGAGAATGACCAGATACTTGTGGCCCAATTAACACTTTACTTTCCTCTAGTCCCCAAGCCTACATTCACTCTATTTCCTGCCTTGAACTTAATAAAACTTAACATTTATTTTTATTTTACTTATCTACTAACTCTGTCATTAAATATAAATTAGGTAAGGATAGAAAACTTCTGTGACTTGTTTCCATTTCTATGTCCTGAAAACTGGGGCTTAAATGAAATAAAAATTCAGTATCTGTTGACTGAATGATAACTCTTTAAACTCATTTTCTTTGACTATGAAGTGGTAAAAATACTATTTACCTTGTAAGACAAGTGGGTTACGTATTTGAAATATTTTAGGAAATAAATATAGAGTCAAAGTGAACTACAAAAGTCTTCTAATTCTATGGAGACTAGCAATTCTTTCTCTACAAACTAAAGGAACAAACATTCTCAAGGCTGCTTAATATAACTAAGCCATCATACATTATTATGAAATGATCACATTTTTTTGCCAGGCCTGGGGCTTGAACTCAGGGCCTGGGCTCTGACCCTAAGCCTCTCTGAGCTCAAAGCTAGTGCTTTACCACTTGAGCCACAGCACCACTTTTTGGCTTTTTTATGAGGAATTGAACTCAAAGCTTCATGCATGCTAGGCAAGCACTCTACCTCTAAGTCATATTCCCAGTCCCTTCACATTCTTTTAAAGGGATAATTTTATTATAATGTGTAAATCTATGGGAGAAAATTCTATATTTATCTTCATTGGACAAAAACTGATTAAATGTAATAAAAAATAATATCTTACTATATGAATGATTATGAGACAATCATTTATCTGAGTTCTAATTCCCTTCTTCATAAGTTTAAGGAATGAACTTGAGCTGATTGTGCCATGCTGTCTTTTTATTTCACCTTTATCTGAAAAATGACTTGAATGTCTTTGTTGTGGAAAACCTTAAGTAAGGCCAGGCAAAAGAGGAAGTATTGAAGGTGAGGCAAAGAGAAGAAGGGTATCTGGAGGCAGCAGCAGCTCACTTCAAAGGTGATCTGACTCAGATATCAAAGGAATACCTGTAGCCTTGCAGGAAGAGCAACCATCATGGCAGAAGAGAAGAGGGAGAATAGTAAAATAACCAATAATAGTGAAATAAATGAGAGGGGGAGGAGGAGGAGAGAGAGAGAGAAAAGGAGGAGGAAAAGAAAGGAGAAGGGGGAGGAGGAGGAAGAGAAAGAAGAGGAGAAAAATTTAAACATACCTAACATTAGCCATTATTTGATAAGCATAAATCCCTACTGAAGTAGGTTCTACTTTTTTTAGATAGGTACATCAGTTAGAAATGAGTTCAGTCTCAAGGAAAAGCGAATTCAATTTGCAGTGGATTAATGATAGTGGAATATTTTTTGTAGCAAAAAGTCTAGTGGTAGTACAGGCAATACCATAATAGCTCATAATATTCAAGCTACAAAGTCTGTGATTTTCTTGGCCTTTCATTCAAGATATTAAGATAAATGTCACCTCTTTGGGGAATTCAGTTTAAAAAAGAAAACTGAGGATGTGAATGAAAAGTTTACTGTGGGGTTGTTCTTACATTTCATTGATGAACAGAGTTACAAGGTATAAGTTATAAGGTATAACCAGACTCCAATGGCTCATGTCTGTAACCTGACCTACTAAAGAGAGACCAAAGCCAGACCAAGCCGAAAAATCCATGAGATTCTTATCTATGATTAAACAGCAAAAATCCTAAAGTAGAGGTGTGGCACAAGTCATAGAGTATGAAGCTTGAGCAAAAAGCAAAGCAAAGTTGCAAGGTCCTGAGTTCGTACCCCAGTATCAGCACAGTAGACAATTTTGCAAAACGTCATATAACACTCCATGTGAGTGAAACTTATTATTTTTTTATCTTTTCTAGAAGAAAAAAAATGGGCCAATCACCCAGATGCCTTCCATATTTATTTTTGCCATTAGTACAGGCACTTCTGACTTGTCTGACTCTAAAATTATACTCAAAGATCTTCAGAAGTAAAGATATAAATGAATAGAAACTTCATAAAATGTCATAAACATTGTCATTTTGTACCTTAAAACTTTAAGAAATACTCTTTTGGAAAGAAAAGAAAATATTGAAATGTAAACTAGAAATGTTGAGCCACAGTCACTGATAGATAGACTGGAAGATTTCTTAAGAGTCTTGAATAATAAGGCATGTCATCCAAAAAAAATCTTTGCTGTCCCTTTGGGGATTTAAACTATTTAGGGTTACATAATACTAGTCCAATACATATGTAGTTCACTGCTAATAAACTACACAAATGTCACCATTTCAGCTTGATATTCTCAGAGGAAAACATAAATATGAGAAATAGAAAAATAATTTTACTGTCGCAACAAGCCCAGCCAGATCTATGCTTATCTCTGTTGAAAGAGGAACTGCGTAAAAGAAGTTCCAAATTTTATTTTTAGGAGACGATGAGAAAAAGCATCCAAAAGGACATTCGTGGGACAGTTTGCCCACATTTTTATTTAAAATTAGCATTCCATTGCTTGAGAGTTTGATCATTTTGTGCACCCTGTACTTGGGGAAATGTTTGCTAGACGTATTAATATTTGCCACTAAGAGCTAGATCAGACACTGTTGAGCACTTTACTCAGTACTAAGCACTACTCTGAACACAGGATAGGGAAACCCATACCATAGTGAGGAAGAAAGATATATATCTGGTATTGAGATGATAGAGTATGTACAAAATATAATAAAGATAAAGTGCTTTTATGTGGAGAGAAGGAAGCACCACTTCAAAGCATTCAGCTGACAAGGTCAAAACATCCTTGGAGGGAAAGTGAACCAGTTTTATGTTCTAAAGGATAGATTGTTATTCTGCCCTAGAAAAATCATGATAGTCAACCCCTCTGTACAGTATGTTCACAATAAAAAAAAGAAATATCATGATAGTCAAAATCCAGTCTATATCCTACAAAATTCAAAAAAGTGAGGGATGGAGTGGGTTGGAAGGAATGGGTGAGAATATTGAAAGGAGTGACAAGATGCATTGTATAAACTGCTTTGTGGAATGGCAACTCCTGTGTGTGTGTATACATATATAATGTATATGTATAAAATATATCTATATATACATATTAATATATCTATATCTATATATATATATAAAATGCTTGGGCTTGAACTCAGGGCCTATGCATTTCTGAGTCCTTGAGCTTTTCAGCTAGAGACTAATGCTCTACCATTTGAACCACAATTCCAATTCTGGCCTTTTGGTGATTAATTGGAGATAAAAGCCCTCGTGGACTTTCCTGCCTGGACTGGCTTTCATCGTGATCTTCAAATCCCAGCCCTTTGGGTAACTAGGATTCCAAGCACCTGACATAATATTTTTTAATAAGAAATGATCATAGTGTTCCAATAAAAGCTTATTATAAAAAGGAAAGAAAATGAAAAATCATAATAAAAAACATTCAGCAAGGCACTGGTGGCTCACATCTATAATCTATACTCAGAAGGCTTAGATCTGAGGGTTGTGGTTCAAAGCCAGCCAGGCATTAAAGTCCTTATGAGACTTATCTCCAATTAATTCCTCAAAAACTGGAAGTTGGGCTATGGCTCAATGTGGTAGAGTGCTAGCCTTGAGTAAAAGATCTCAGGGACACCACCAAGGCCCTGTGTTCAAGTCCCATGACTGACCAAAAAAAAAAGTTCATTCTTTTCTCTAACATAGTCATTATAGTTATATTTTTGTAATCTTTTAATATTGAGATCTTTATATTTCTCTTGTCATGTTACCTTTCTAGACACAGTCCTTGCAATAGATCAATAATCCAAATATTTCAATTGCTCCTACTTTTCACAAAAGTATCTGAAGGAGCAGAAGTGTTTGGAAAGAAATTTTCATTTTTTTGATCCTCTGATTGTTACTGCAAGACCTATTAAAATGATCAGTAAGTCTCAAGATCTAAACAGTTACAAAATCATGTTTGCTAACCTACTAACCAGTTCTGTAATCATTTCCATCTCTTTCTTGTCACATTTTACTGCATTCTTCTAAATTTTAATCACTCTATACAACAAAGTGATAGAATTCTTAGACATTTTCATAACCTGAAGAAATAACTGCTTTAAATGAAAGAAGAAAAGAGTCTAAATTTCAAAATCCTGAAGTTCACATTTATCTATAAGACTTTACTTTCACAAAAGCTAAAATCAAACTATCCCTGACTTGTCACACTTCACAGCTAATAGAGAAATATCATTGAGAGGATATCATCAGTGATTTGGGTTTGTGTGATAATCCTGACAAATTTGGTGTTGGCTCCAAGAGAATTGGGGCAATAGGTTGGGAGGGTGTACAAAGATTTTTGTGTATGTAGACTGTAGTTTGGGGGGGTTGTTTTGTTGTTTGTTTTGGGGTTTTTTTTTTGCAGCCCTCATCAAAATTTGGGAAGGTTTAATATTGCAAAGAAAAACATTAAGAATCATTTAATCTGCAGTAGTGAGATGTTTAAATAATTTAAGAACACTTGAATGAAGGATGGACAGTGTTCTCCATAGAAACTGTATTATCCATGCTCTTTGAAACCTCCCACAATCCCTGTATTTATACACAGCAACCACGGAGGATCCTATAATCCTTCCTCATCTCCATAATTTCCTCTCTCCCACAAAATACATTACTACCATGGAGATTATGCTTATGCTTAAGAGGGATGCTGGATCTGGCTGGGTCCATCTTAGCCACGTGTTGGATGATAGGGTATTGGGTTTGACTGGTGCCATCTATATTTATGGTGAAGGCAGGGAAGTCCCACCTCCCAGGTAAAAGGTATGTCTGAATTCCTACAGGCATGGAGGGACCTGAATAATAGGTTACTCGACCTGCCAGTCTTGAGTCATGAACTCTGAGGCTCCCTGTGACCTTGCCCCTTGACCTGACCCTATTTTAGCCCTGGACCATCTTAGTCACTATTACGCCGTGTCCTGTGCCTTGTGTCCTGTATCCTCTGTCCTGTGTCCTGTGTCCTGTATCCTGTCTCTTCTCCAGATGCCATGGCATCCCACTTCAGCTCTCCATTAGAGCTATCTGGTTTGTTGGTATTGTTTTTCTGCTTTTTCTTTCCTCTCTTATTCTCATGGCTCAGTTTTCTGACAGTGTTAAGTGTATTTGCAGGGCTGCAGATCTTTGAGACAGGAGTCTATCTGCAGACTTCTGGTGCTCTAATAAAGACTCCCAATTCAACCTTTCAAAATGTGGCTTCTCCATTTAATCACTATATAACAATGTCAGGCACAGAAAACTGACAATGGTTTTGTAGATATATGTGCTGGGCTGTTTCCTATTGCAAGTGTTCAGATCCCACACATTGAAGTGAGAAGATGCTGGTATCTTAGCAAGGACAGGTGAACATGTTCTCTCATGTTTATTTGAACTTATACAGTCACCTTAGGCTAACTCATTCCAGAAACCTTTGTAGTACAGCTTCAGATTTGGTTTTCTCTTATTAATAACATTAATATAAAGCAAAAGTTCTCACTATTGAAACCACCTGGGAACATTTAAATATCATCAATGTAATTTTGATAGTTCTAATTTAATTGAACTCAAGCAGTGACTCTTACTACGAACTATAAAGCAGAATTATTTGTGGGAAGTTTTTAGTGATGAACTTAAACATTTTTACCACTAGATAACCAAATATGAATCTTAGAACCTGAATAACCTACATAATTGTTTCAAAATCGTCTCAGGTGATCCTAATCTGTAAAAAGATGTTGAAATTCATTGTTCCACATTAATGCTCTATCACTGTTCCAAAATGTTAACCTCTAACTTTTCCTCTTAACTTTTTCCCCAAATTTATAATTATGCCTAATTATGCCTCAATACAATTTATATACAATTTGTCACAGGCAAATCCAATAGATAACCCTGGTGTAATTCATGTAAGGTCACTCCTATATGATTTCTTTTTGTGGAACAAACGCAAAAGTAGATATCCTTAATAATAATAAGTATTTAAGTAAATACTCCTTATCAATACACCCTAGTCTGAAGTCTTTCAAGTTATATAAATTTATAGATGCTACTAAGTGGATTCTTTCACAAAGTATGTAATAGAGCATGAAGAAACACCCAAAAAGCCACATGAAAGAATGTTTAAATAGTTCATTGAGGATTATATTTACTCATTGGCAAAAGTAATTGTAACCATTATTGAACAATTGCTGAGTATTATCTGAACACTTTGTATTAGAAGATGTAATCTCAAAACTCCCTTCTGAAACGTATATAAATATATAATATTAATGCAAATATATATACAATATCCACTGATTATAGACTAAAAAATAAGATAATAAGATAAGAAAGTTTAAATGATGCTTTTGCTCACCATCTTCATAGGATGTTGATACCTAAGAATTAATAAATTACTATATGACACTGACATTTGAAACAAAACAAAAATTCAAAAGAATTCAAATCAGTATTTTGAAAAGATACCTGCTTTTGTGTGTCCACTGCAGTACTATTTACAATAACAAAAATGTACAAATAGTTCAAATGTCCCCAATAAATGAAAGGATTAAGGACAACGTAGTATTCACATAGAATAGAATATAACTGGAAGGTGTTTTGTTAAATAATTCACAAGAGGAAATTTGTTACAGGAAATGTATACAGTCATGGTATGAAAGTACACAACAGAATGATGGTTGACCTGGGATAGAGGAGAAGGCATGGAGAGCTGCTGTTTGTTGTGAATTAAGGTGTAATTGTAGAAGATGAGTAAATCCCAGACATCTGCTATACAACCTAGTGCCTACAACTTAACAGTCAAGTATTATATACTTAAATTAAGAGTGTAGATTCGTATGTTTAGTGCTGCTACCACATAAACAGAAAAGAATGAATAATATATAAAAACTAAGCAAGAAATACATGTGGCTGTAGTAGACAGGGCAATGTTGTCTGCAGGTTGGCATTGGATGATGAATTCATTGAGATTCATTAAAATAGTTTATTTGCTTTTATGTATGTACAGAGTGTTCTATAAAGTGAAGTTTGGGAAAAATAACCATTTTTTATTTGATATCAATTTAACAGAAAATTGGAAACAACTAATTTTTCCCTTTGAATTGATCCGTCTTCTCCTTTTCCTTTTTCCTATAGAGGTACTCTCTCTTGATACTTGCAATCCACTCCTACCTAATAATTTTGATTTCCACCTCTCCCCAGATTCATCCTTTCACCCCTGCCACACTAATCTTTATTTATTTATTGTGATTATGTGCATGCTCCTCCTCTGCCCTGCCTTCGCAGCTTTCCATCATGTCCAACTAGTGACTTCATTCCTCTTAAATCCAACAGATACTCAAAAGTTGAAGTTCCTTAGTCTTCTAAAGATACTATGTTCACTCTTGGTGTCGATGGACAACCCTTCTTTTCTCTGTACATACTAATTCTACCAGTCTTTTAAGATTTATTTCCCTGAAGAATCTTTTTTTCTGAATAAGATACATATAAGTTCACATATCTTTATGTTAAAATGAAATACAAACTGCACATATTAAGTTTAATAAGCCTATGCTGTTTACTTAATTGGACCAACTTAATAGTGGCATGTGTCAAACAAGTTTCTCAATGAAAGGACCTAGTAGATTTGTTTTCCTCAATGCTTATTTTCAACATTAAAACAAATCAACTTGATAAATTTATTATACCACTTTCGAGGGCTTACTTAGGGGCAAGGGCTTAATTTTGTTGCTTCAGTTATGGGGAAAAAAGAATAAACAACTAAATGATAAAAAAATTAAGAAATAAATATTCTTCTTTTCTTCTCTGATGATTTTGGAAACAATATCTTTTGAGATGCCTTTGCCTGCTGAGAACTAAGCTGCCTAAAAAAGTGGCTGAGTCCATAAGCACTTGCTCTGGGGCCATTGTCCTTTGTACAATGCTTTTCACAAAGCCCTGCTTGTATTAAGCCTAGAGGAATGCAGCTAGCCTGGGGCCGAAGCCTCTCCAGTAGATCCACAAACATCAGTACTGTAGCAGGGTACACAAAATCAATCTACATAGTAAGAAAAGGGCTGATTGACCAAATAAACAATATTTTAGGTCTAGGGTATCATGATATTAAGTAAAATTGGATCTGTAACTTAAAACTCCATTGTCTAATGCAGAGTATCTCCTCCTTTAACTTTCTCCATTTACCACCATCATATTAAGTACAATAACAGGTTCAGAAGGACAAAAGACATGTTTTCCCTCATAAGTGGTGCTAGGATTAAATATTAATATATACATAAGCATGTATATGATCACATATATATATACACATATTTATTACATTTGTATAAGCGTGTGTGATCAGTCTGATTAAAGTATGGTGTAGAGGTATAAAACACCATGATGAAACCCCTGCGAATATTTAAAAATACAATTTAACTAAAAAAGACTTAAGAAATTGAAGCATGTCTTATCTAGAGTACACATTAGTAGGAGAGGTCAAAAGAATGTTGGGGGAAAAAGAGGGAAAATATAGCCAAAAGTATGTATCTTTGTGTGTCTGTGTGAAAATGGAACAAAACAACTTGATAAGATTGGTTTCCAAAAGGGGAAGAGGAAGAAGGGATCAAGAAGCTTTGTAAGTGTAAATAGATCCGTTAAAATAAAATTCATTCACAACTAATCTAAAAAATTCCCATCCAGAAAATGTTATTCTAGAATACAAACTATTATAATTATAATACTTAAACTTCTATTGAGTTAGATTGTCTTTTTCTGTGTATGTTCTTTACTATAACTGACAAAGACTTGCCTGCATTCTGTGGCTTGTCTCTTGACTTTTTTTTTTATTGTGAAAAAACTGTACAGAGGGGTTACAATTACACAGGCAAGATAATGAATACTGTCTCTTGACTTTTGCTTGAAGTGTACTTTATCAGATATGAGTATAGGTACTCTTGTCTGTTTTCAGGGTCCAGGTCTTTGCTCAACCTTTTTCTCAATATTTGTCTTTGTCACTAAGACATCTTCCTTGTAGACAACAAATGGCTGGATTAAGCTTTTTAATTCAACTTGCCTTTCTTTGTTGTTGCTGTTGTTATTGTTGGTACTGAAGCTTGAACTCAGGGTCTGACACTCTTAGCTTTTCCACTCATAGCTAGCCTTCTTCTACTGCAGTCACCCCTCTAGTTAATTGCAGATGAAGTCTTGCAGATGTTTCTGCTCAGGCTGGCTTTAAACCACAATCTTGTAGCTCTGAACCTCCTTAAGTAGCTAGGCTTTTAAGTGTGAGCTACTGCTGCCTGGCTTTATGTTTTGATTGGATAAATGAGACCATTCATGTTCAGTAGTATTATTGAAAGATATGTCATAATTTTTGCCATTTGATTGATGTCTTTGTAGTGTGATTCTTCTTGCTCTTCATTTGCTTGTCTACTCACCATTATTTTCATGATTACTTTTACCTTCCTATTCTATGTATAAGATTTCTTTCAGTATCTTCTCCAATGCCAGTTAAGTGATCATAAATTGCTTCTATTTTTTGTACTATTGAAATGAAAAAGGATTTCATTTGTCTTTCCATTGTAAATGGTATCTTAGTATTCTGGGTTGACATATGTTTATTTTCAGTGCTTGAAATATATCATGTTGTAATCTCAATGCTTTAAACGTTTTTCTTTCAATTATTATTATCATTAAGTAGTTGTAAAAAGTGGTTTCAAGTCAATATGTCAGTTTATGAGATTAATGTCATCCCCATTATCTTTCTCCCCATACCTCCCAACTCCACCCATACCCTCAGTTTGGTTCCATTTTCCCATATGTACATTGAATGTGATTATTGAATCCCCCCACCCTTCCTCTCTTCATTCATCTATCTCCCCTCCCCTGGGCCTCATTCTCCACCCTGACAACACATATTCCATTTTCTTGATATTCAGTTTGCTAAAATGTTGTTCAAAGGAGTTAAACCATTGGAATCTTCCCCTGCATAACAGCAGATTTCAACAGAAACCTTAAAGATATTTGTTTCACAACCTCCCCTTCCTCTTTATTCACTTATCTGTTGGTACTGAATTCAAACCTCAATACCAGTTCAAAAGAAAGAGGAGGGAAAGAATATCAAGTGAATACTTTTAGGTTTCTGTTGTGACATCTGCTGTTACTTCTCTTTTGCAACTTTCAGAATTCCTTTCAGGTTCTGCACACTTAATGTTTTAACTATAATAGGTTGTTTTTTTTAACTATAATTGGGTTGGTTCTTTTCTAGTCTTACCTTTAGACTGTCCTAAAGGTCTCCTGTACCTTGATGGATATTTTCTCAAGATTTGAAAATTTTTCTAGCATGTTATTTTAATGTTTTAAATCCTTTAGCTTGACCTCTTCTTCTATGCCCATGATTCTTAAGTTTGGTCACTCAATAATGTTCTCCCCCCCCTCCCAATTTTTTTAATATTCCACTCATACTTCATTTTTTCCCTGTTTCTCCAGTTGACTATTTTAATACATCTACCCTGACATTTGTCTTCCCTTTGATTCACTCTACCAAAGGGCCATTCCAGAGATTTTAAATATGACTTTTTTGAGTTTTTCATTTTCAGAATTTGTTTCTTTTTCAGGATTTCTGTACCTTTATTAAATTTCTCTTTTATATATGACATTCTTTTACTTCATTGAGATATTCATTTTTCTGTGTGTGTATGCCAGTTCTGGGGCTAGAACACCTGTCTGGGCACTGTTGCCGAGAGGTTTTTTTTTGCTCAAGGCTAGCAGTCTACCACTTAAGCCTTAGCTCCACTTACAGATTTTTGGTCATTCATTAGTTGGAGATAAGAGTTTCAAGGACTTTGAACCAGCCAAGGTTAACTTTGGGCTGCAATTCTTAGATCTCAGCCTCTTGAGCAACTAGGATTGCAGGCATGAGCCACTGGCACACAACTCAGTTATTCATTTTTATTCTCTTTAATTTTCTTTGGCTGTGTTACTCTTTGAATACATTTAGCTTCATAGATATGATCACTTTCATTTCATTGATCAGTTTTATAATCTTGCTTTTAAATTCTTTGTCTAGGTTTTCTTCTTCACCATCCTTAGTGTTTATTACTGTGGGGTTGTTAACTTTTGGAAGTGTTATACTGTCTTTATGTTTCATGTTTTTTATGTTCTTGTATTGAGATTTATGCATGAAACCAATTTGGTTTTGTTTTGACATTTTAATCAATTGTAGTCTTTCAGTTAAAGTGTTCATAATTCTTAAGTAAGTCTATGGCTTGGAGGGTTTCAGTATAGTTTCTCCTCACAGGGAAGAAACTTAGCAGACAAGATTTTACCAATATTCTCAGGGTATAGCTTGGTTCCTTAGCATCACTTAGGATAAGAATTAGCCAGAGTCTCTTATGTTTCCTTGTGCTTGTATTGGTGCTATATATGTGCAAAGAGCTGGATTCTTTTAAGGATATTTAAGGCCTTGTCTAGCAGTTCATAACCCCATGGGAAGACTGAGGCTAAATGGCAGGCCCTTCACTATCTGAGTTCCTGTTAGAACTTTGAAGTCTCAACTTGTCTGTGCCTATGTCCTATCTGGGTGGCCACTTCCCATGACTATTTCTTGATTGTTCTTTGTTTCCCAACCCTTGGGCTGTGGCCCACTCCTATCTGGCTGCAAGATACTTGCTAGAAACTAATGTAGACTTATCACTTTCTCAGCTCCTTTAATCTGAGCTTTCCATCAGTGGAGGTGAGTGGCCTGTTTTCTTACTTGTTCTTTACATAATAAAACTTCTCACCAAATGGGATTATGCTGCCAACAGCTTCCCTAGATCTTGGCCAGAGCCTTCAGCTTCCCAGAGTCAAATTTTTCTATGTGTCAGGTTCCAGTGGCAGTCCACCCAAATACCATATGTAGGTAATCCAGAAATTCCTAATCACTGGTTATTCACTGAATGCCAAGCTCTTCCATTGTGGCTCAATCCCTGATTAGCTACATGCTGCTTGTAAGCACTAAGAGTAAACTAATTAATCTGTAACCTCAGTACTCTACCAGCAGAAGAGATCCTTAGTTTGCCAAATGAATATTAGGCAAAGAAATTGCTCTAATGGTCAGAGTGAGGCCATAAGCTACTGAACCTGAATCAATATTACCCCTCTCTATGTCCACCTGTAGTTGTTCATGTAATGTTCAAATTTCAATGAACACATTTTGTTGTCTGAACTTATTTGCTCCCACTCTCTGTGTAGTTACAGATCGAAAGTTTGATATCCCTGTCTCTGGGAAGTCAATTTATTTATATCTAGTCTGCTTTTTATAGTTTTTGTTTTACCAGTTTTTTCCTAGCACACTCTTAAATTCAATTTAAATTTTTGTTCAATAGAAATAACTTATTCAATACACAATTTTCATAGAGGAAGAACTATATTTAGGATTAAAAATTGAGTTAAATCTTTGCTTCTTTAAGTTCACCAAAATCAATCCCAGATGCAATTAAGAAGATGTATAAAAATTAAAAACAGGAGGCAAGAAAATTAAACTGGTTTAAATTAATTAAATGTGGTTTACATTAATTAAAGATGATTTAAATTAAGCCAAATTGTTTTGTGGGGCTGAGCATGTAGCTCAGTGGTAGAATTCTTCTTTATCATGTGCAAGACACTGGATTCAATACCAAGAATTGAAATAATAAATAAGTAGCATTTCCCAAGCTTTTATGCTCAAAACTAGCACTCTACCACTTTGAGCTACAGCTCTTCTTCTGGTTTTTTGGTGGTTAATTGGAGATAAGAGTTTTATGGACTTTCCTGACCAGGCTGGATTTGAGCCATGATCTTCAGGTCTCAGCCTCTTGAGTAGCTAGGATTACAGGCATGAGCCACTGGCATCCAGCTACTGCTTAAATTTTTTTTAATATTGAATGATTAATTGGTAGTTGAAACAAATCCAATACTTATGAAGTACTTTACTGGGTTTTGTTTTCCAACAAGAAGTAGAAATTTTTCTGAATGCATCTAGAACATCATTTTTCACATTTTTATTAGCACATATCAATCATACATTATGGATGGTTTCATTGTGATATCTCCATATATGGTTATAAATATTTTGATCATCATTGCCTGTCTTCAAAAATCTTTTTCTTAATTTTAATTATAATTTTTTGTGAACATACTGTACAGAGGGGTTACAATTACATAGGCAAGATAATGAGTACATTTCTTATTAAGCATTGCAGCCTCCTCCTTTGTTTACCCTTCACATCCCTTCCCAGCCTCCCCCCCTGCCCC
>NW_012267217.1:2734168-2750194 GCF_000151885.1 Dipodomys ordii
TGCTATGTCCTTTGCCATGCAGAAGCTCTACAACTTCATGCAATCCCATTTGTCCAACCTTTCTTTGATTTGTTGTGTTTCCGGGTCTCTATTAAGAAAATTTCAGCCTGAGCCAAGGAGACCTAGGGTTTCTCCTATTCCATCCTGTAATGTTTTCAGAGTGTCTGCTTTGACTCCGAGGTCTTTGATTTTTATTAGCACATATCAATCATACATTATGGATGGTTTCATTGTGATATCTCCATATATGGTTATAAATATTTTGATCATCATTGCCCGTCTTCAAAAATCTTATAACAAAGAAATAAAAATCAGGTAGACTATAGCATAAAGGCTTTGTACATATTCATCCCATTCTTTAGTTGATTAGATAGTCTTAGGTGAGTTACCACTTTATTGTAAAAATAGAAGTCATTTTCATCTGTGGATTCTAGATCCTTCTATTGTCTATCATATAATTGAAAAGTCAAATCATTATTCAGGGTTTGGAGAAGGGTGTGACCATTAAGGGGTAACATAGAGATATTTATTTTTTGTTATAGCAGAGTCTTGAATCCCTGTTGTGATAGTGATTATTCCAGTCTATTCTGCAATAAAATATCATAGGATAGGATTATATGAGAAAGAGTATATTTAGAAGTAGGGAAATTTAAAAACAGTTTGTATAAGAGTAAATAGATTTTGTATCAGCACAGATTTCTGGGATATGACAATGTATTGTGCACATGTAAATATTTAGAATAGCTGGATTTAAAAAACCACACAGTAATTATCTTCTAGTCTTGTGAGTTCTTATGAGTCCCTATATTATTTAAAAATAAAGAGAAGTTTTAAAATTTAAAACAAAATAATTAGCTTGCACAAATGTAAAGAACAGCACATGTTGAGAGCTTCAGTTTGTACCAAATACTGGACTGAGAAATCCTCCCCAAGCTCATTTCAGGACATGGTTGCTAAAGAGGTCTTGTGGGTATCCAAAGCTAGATTCTGCTTTTAGAGCAGAGTAAGACCAAACTCCTTCAGCTCTCAAACAGATGTACGTTATCCCCATATCACTGATTATTGCTTTAAAATTCACATTTGAATCTCCAAGAAATTTAGTTCATTCCCAGGCATATACCTGTTCCACCTTTCTGGAAGTTTTTGTCCATCACCTCAGGCTTTGGGGAGAACTGGAATTGGACTTGTTGATTTTCTAAAGGCAAAAATCCTTTGAGTGTGGCTGCAAGGCATCACTGGGTTTAGATAGTTGTTTTTTTTTGTTTTTTTTTTGGTCAGTTGTGGGGCTTGAACTCTGGGTTTGGGCACTGTCCCTCAGCTCTTCAGCTCAAGGCGAGCGCTCTACCACTTGAGCAACAGCCACTTCCGGTTTTCTGGTGGTTTATTGGAGATAGGAGTCTCACGGCCTCTCCTGCCCGGGCTGGCTTTGAACCGCGATCCTCAGATCTCAGCCTCCTGAGTAGCTAGGATTACAGGCGTGAGCCACCAGCGCCTGGCAGTTTAGATAGTTTTAGAATAAAAGTTCACAATTAGTCTTACAACTCTCCTCATACAGTCACTTCTTTCTGATTGCTATGAAGGAAACCTAAAGGTCAGCCAGATGTGGTGACAACCTCCACATATGAGAGGCTGAGGCAGGAAGATCATGAGTTCAAGCCTGACATGGACTATATAGCAAGTTTCAGACATGCCTGAGCTACATTAATGAGAACTGCCGCAAAAGGGGAAGAAAGCTAAATATTTACCAGACATATTTGATTGAGATATGATTAAAAATTTTTTAGAGTTAAAAATGGATTTTATTGTGTTTATATTTTTTGAGATGATCATCCAATAGGAAATCTCATTTAAAAAATCTCATTAGTCTTAGATGACTATACTATAAAACCAATGAAGAACCAATCATTGGGTTATTATTCCTATACATGTGATCAGTAGAATCTGAGGCTCAAATAAATCTGCAACTTAGATACATATTCGTTACAGTTATCTTCAGAGATTTATACAATATCTATATTAAGTTTAGAAAAGCTTACCTAATTATATGAAAGCTTTTTAAGAAAAGAGCCAGATTTCATTCTTTATCCTGTAGCCTCAGTGGATTTGTTTAACATTTTTCTCAGGTAAATGCTGTACTAAAGGACCATTTCTCGCCCTTGCAAGTGTGGAAATAAATCACTTGTATACACTTGAAGCTGCTGAGTATAATTTTTATGGAAATAACAATGGCAGTTCAACAATGGAACTAATGGGTGGGAATGCAAGCTGTTATAAATACATCACTAATCACGTCAGTCTATTTCCCTTGTCTTCCACAAAGCTATCTCTGGGGAAATAAAATCTCAGTGACATGCTCACTTGAATTCCTGTCATTGTGCTGTGTACATGGGTCTCAGCAGCCTCAGGCTTTTGGCCTATGGCTGGGGTTATCATCTGCTGTGTCACATGTAGCCATTGTCATAAACATGAAATCAATGGAAATTTTTTCTTCTTAGAACAGGAGAGGCAAATGATTCCTGGAGTCAGCAATAAATCAGAGTGAACCAAAAACAACTGAGACATACAGCAAATCCTAGCTGGAAAATCAGAAGTTTCCAAAGGAAACGATATTAAATATAAAGTCCTTCCTATGTGCTGATAACTATAATCATGTCAAGTCTCTAAAGCATTGAGAGTGGTGACATGTCTAGCTTTATAACCCCAAATGCATCACTTCCTTCCCTCTCTCCTCCTCACTCCACCCCTAACATTTGAGAAAAACCTTGAGGACAGCAGATTCTATGTGACTACACTCTAGGATTTGTGTCCATTTTGTCCTGGGAGATTTCTGCTTTTTAGTTGTTGTTTTGTTGTTTTGTTTTTTCCTTTAGGTAACAACTGTGCAAATTTCTCTGCAGGACTTCTGTATTAGGTTTGTGTGATCCTTCTTCATGCATATTATTGTTCAGACATTGACTTTTAAGGCAGTCTTACTGTGCAATTATTAGCACTCCAGACACAAGTCAGGATTTATGGCATAGTAAATCTCAAAGAGTGAGGAACAATGCCAAATAGTAGCAATGCATGAGAGCCTTACTCTGGTAATTCCAGTAATATCTATACCATATCTGAGTCTGATTGTAATGTCTACTTTGTCTATTTGGATTGTATGCTTTCTTGGATTTTAGCATACTTTACAATACCTTATTGACAGACCTAAATAGGCCTTTTGTATGAGCTTTCCAGAGATGTGCTATATTTGATACTTGCTGTAGTTTAGATGTCAAAGGATTCCAATTTTAAATAGTGTCCTTATAGATACTCAGAGAGAAAATGAGTCTTAGGGCTCTGCAAGTTGTAATCCTCTGTTTTATAGGAACACAGTTTATCAGGCTTCTCATTCCAACAAGTTAGATGTCAGCAGTGACTCAGGATTTACCTTTCTCTCCAGATTTGTTAGGACTATTTCCCTGTGGTCTCTGTTCTCTGGTGGGTCCAAAATACTTTATCTTCTTACTCTTTTTTTTCTGGTAGTTAGAATGATAATGATGACTTTTAAACTCTAGAATATTCTACAACTGAAGCCAAAACCCAAATCTGTGTTTTGTGAATACATAAGTTTATTAATTTTGGTCAAAAAGAACACAAGTGATTACCCCACCATCTCTCTCTAGCATTTTAGTTTCTTTTTGTTTATTGTGTTTTTGAGGAGCGTGAGATGTACAAAACACTATGTTGAAAATGAACTTTACAACTTCGGCAGGCAGGAGGGTGGGGGGATTGTGGAGCTGGGAGGGAAAGGATGGTAGGGGGGAAACAGAGGAGGAGGCAACAATGCTCAATAGGAAATGTACTCATTACCTTGCTCATGTAACTGTAACCCCTCTGTACAGCATTTTTACAATAAAAAGCATACAAAAATAACAAGAAGTACCCACATGCTTTCAAAAATAAAAATCAAGCTGGGCACTGGTGGAATCCTGGAATCCTAGCTACTCAGGAGGTTGAGATCTGAGGATCGCAGTTCAAAACCAGCCCAGGCAAGAAAACCCATGAGACTATTATCTCCAATTAACTACCAAATAAAGCCAAAAGTAGAGTTGTAGCTCACTTGGAAGAGCACTAGCCTTGAGCAAAACAGTTTCATTAATTTAAATTTAATTACTTAAAATCAGCTGTATGGAAAGATAAAATGCACATCCCTGAGATAGAAGATAACACTACACAAGATATTAGTCCCCTAGCCTCCAATTCGAATCTAACATCCTTTTTTTTTTTTCAGATGCACTTCATTTATTGCTCAATCTCACTAAAGTACAATACATGAATGGGTAAAACACCATAGGGAAATACTGTTGTACAATTAGTATATATTAAAAATAGTGGCAAGTAAAATAGGCTCTTTGGTGGGGGGGGCAGGAACTAGCAGGAGGTAGAAAAGGTCAAAGGAAAGGCTGAATGATGGTGAATAGGTTTGAAATACTTTATATATGTGAATGTAAATAGGACAATGTAACTTGGTGAATCTGTTTTTAAAAGGTGAGGGAGATGTAGGAGAATGATGGACAGTATGAGTTTGATGGGGCCACTTTGTATGCATGCATGGAACTATCACAATAAAACCTTCCTTGTACAACTAATAGACACTAATAATAATCTTCAAAAAAGGTGTTAAGACTATCATCTCAGAGGGTCATTTGAAAATTCAGTATTTAAATACATTAAAAAGCATTAAGAATAGGGCCCTACATATTATATAAAACAGCCTACATAACCTGGATCTTGTCAGCCCTTCTGATTTTATCCCAATATGTCATCTTAACTGTCCATTTTTTCTTTCACACCAATCTTCTCATATGCATACTCTCTGTCTGCTTGGAATATGCTTTGCCCTCCTGTTCCCTGGAAAAATCTTATTGAACCAAAGTAAACTTGGATATTACCTTTTATATAAAGCACTCTTCAATCCTTGCTAGGGAGTTGGTTATTTCTCCTCAAGTTTCTATCACAAATCTGTCCTCAGTCCCTATCTCTACCATGGCCTTTCATTCATTTACTGAACAAACATTTTTCAGGATCTATTGCCTATCATGCTTTGCACTTGACATTAAGGATGGCAGTCAGCTAACTCCTTTTACCAAAGAGGTTCTCATTTTAGTGTGAAGGAACAATTACAGTGGTCTAACATCCGTTTTTAATGAAAGGGTATTTGTTTACAATGGCCTCAATAAATATGGGCATTTCACAGTTGCAGGACTTCCAAGACCTAAAACCTCAAAATTTCTCTACCCAAACACAATTACAAACTAATTCCTCCTCTGGGCCCCTAGTAGTTAAGAAAAAAACGTATTTTAATACTGGCTCTTATACTCCTTTCTCATGATTTAATAGGTGAAATACATTCTAGCCTCTAGGACTGGCTTCTACCCAACTTGCACATACTAATCTCTTGATATCCAGCTTCAAAGGATGATTTGCTATTCATTGCCCTGGTATCTATGTTCAGGCAGTTGGGGTTGCCAAGAAAGACTGCCTTCTAGGAGCCTCTTCATCTTGTAGCTAATGATAACAACTTCATGAATCTACACAACTCTATTTGGAATTTCTATCTGAACTATACAGCTTTTTCATTTATGTGATTATAATACCAAGTCTTCCATTCAAATGTACATGTACTCTTTGTCTCCTCTAGTTATCGAGTGCCAATTTCTTCTAAGATACAGCTTATACGTAGTACTTTATCCATAGTTTAACAATTCATGAAGGAAGAGATTGAGTTTGTGCTGGGATTGTGATTTTCTAGAGCATATTAAAATAATTTCAGAGTTAATCTCAGTCACACATATTCAAAGTATAATGTTAGAAGGATGCATTAAGGAAGTGGAACATACTGCTAATCACACCCTTACGTTAGGTTGGTTTAACGTTCAGGCCAATTATTCCCCAACATTTTTTGAGCACTATTCCCCCTAGACTAACTGCTAAAGTTCGTCTAAACTGCTGTCTTTCTGTCCAGTTAAACTGCCTCTAAATTGTAAGACTGGCATTTTAACATAGTAAAGATGATTGAGTTTGAAATTTTAAAGATTTTTACATAGCAATCTGTCACTGACTGTTTAATTGAGTGTGAAATAAGACAGATCTCTCTATAAACTTCACTGTTTAGGTTCTGTTAAGAGATCATTTAGCCTGAACTTGACCACCTACTGAATAGGAGTTTCACTTTTTGGAGTTTCTGAAATTTCCTGTGTTTTCCCCAAGTTTAGTTCAGTGTAATAAAAACAGGCTACGCATAGAAATTTAGCAAAGTACGAGTTACTAGCTATCTTTGAAGACTTGACTTTCCAGAAAAAAAAATCTACTTACTTGTTTTGAAAAACAAACACATTGAACTCAGAGTAGTGGGTAGCTTTCTGATCTCTGTAGTCAAGAAACAATGAAGCTAAAAATGTCCTGGGAAGAGAAACCAAGATAATGAAGGGGAAGTTGAGGCTTCTATGAGGAAAGTCCACAACCAGTCTGATCTCATAAATCAGGAATGATAAAGTCTGAGAGGAAGGTAAGATAAATTGTATAAAGCTTTCAAGTTTTCAATATAACAAAATAATCGGCTACTTGGAAAACTATAAAACTAAGAAACATCTTTTTACATTTGACTGAACTCAAAAGCAGGACTACTTAGAAAGTGCTTAAAGAGGCACAGCCCCTGTGCTAAGGAAGCGTATGGAGAAAATTAAGTAAAGTTTCAGTGAAACAATACACAGGTTCCATGGGTTAAAAAACAAAAGACAGAGATGAGATACGTGAGTATGTAAACTATAATGGAGAGTGCCATAATATGTAGACTTTTTTGCCATTTGGTTTCAACAATAGTCAAAGAGCCTATATAGAAGTTTAATTTGATAAGAAAAATTAAATCTAATAGGTTCAAATCTGTGTGTAAACCAGAAATAATTCAGTCACTTTTCTCAATTACCATATCCATGCAGCAAAATGTTTCTCTAAACCACAAGGCTTAAATTAAATCAGAATAGCTTTTGTAGGAAGAAGTAATAGTAGGTGACTACAATGTAAGAAGTATAATATGGAGAAATTGCTTCAATCAATCAGGAATTGATTTGTCTCACACTAATGGTAGCCTAATCATTGCATCAGAGAAAAACACTTTATACTTGACATAATAATTTATAACAGATAGATACAAACAACATATTGCCTAAAATAATATTGCTCATTAATATAAGAGATATTAAATAATTTCAAATAATTGAAACTTACAAGAAAAAGTTTTTAGCATTCAGTAAAAACTGATTGTTTAATGTTTCTGAAAATGCTTCCATTTTCTTTTTTTTCCCATTCAGTTGCATCAGCATCTTATTAACCATCTAGACATTTTCAATTAATAGAAAAAAAATCTGATGTTTTAGTTTTTATCTAGATGTAAGATAAGGGTAAATACAGTCATTTCTAAAATTGAGCACATTATCAATTATTTATATGATGTCACTGATTGGGCTTGATCTGCTATAAAAATTGCTGTAAATTATTCAGATTTTCTCTCTTATTAATCTACACAATGCAATCTAATCATAGAAAATGGAAAACACTACAGATGGTCTGTTTGACATATCTGAGAAGTTTGCATAATCTAGTGGCTAATGTGAAAGCTTTGCATTCAGGTTCCTTAGGATTCTGAAAATATCTTCATGTCTGTATAGCATTGAACAAGGCACTTAACCTCTTTCCCCCCTGAAATTCCTCATCTGGACTTATCTGTCACAGACTTGTTGTGAGGACTGAATGAGATAATACAGAGCACTAGAAACACAGAGCTTGGGGCAGGTAACAAAGTTTAATTGCAGTGATCCTAAAATCACATCCAATTACAATCTGACAAAGTTTTCTATTCTTCCATCTCTCTCCACTGGCACTTATGAAATCACAATAGAATATGCAACTTACCTATCATATACTTCTTTATGGCAAATAGCACTGAATAGAATTGCATTGGAAGTCTTTTTTTTTTTTTGCATTTTTCTATTAGTTCATCATATGTTGATTTTATGGTGTCCAGACTGAGTTTCAGGGTACAAAGTAACTGCTTCTCAGCCAAGTTTGGCAAAATAAAACACCAGGGTATTTGGGTACTCAACCAGGGTATGGTGGGGTCAAGAAGAAAGGGGTAGACAAATGAAGAGGAGAAGAGGAAGAAAATGCAGACAAGAATCCAGTGTATATCCCACAAAATTAGGAAGAGTGAGGGAAGAGGTGAGTAGAGAAGAGAAGGACGAGAATGTTGAAAGGAGTGACATTGGTCAAGATAGATTGTTTTCATAAACTGCTTTGTTATACTAAAAAAAAGTTTTCTCTCCTACTATATGTTTTCTAACATACTAACATCTCTAATACCTTCATTAAAATTTCCCAAGTCTTCTAGCTCCATCTTGTTTATGTACTCTAATTTTACCCATTCAAAAAACAATCCTTCATTTATAAAGTAGATATAAGCTTTGTGACAAAAACGGCCTAGCACATATGGCATATAGGAAAGTATGTGAACATCTTGCTTTGGTATGACACTCAATTTGACATTGTAAAAGCAACTGAACAAGCAACAGTCCAATCCAAACAGTCATCCACAGATACTTGTTCTTCTTAGAAGACAGAATCAACAAACCAACTGTATCACCTCTGCTCTTTTAGGAAGTCATTCTTTATAGAAATAATTATGACTGTTTACTAGGAATTAAAAAACAAAACAAGGGGGCTGGGAAGGTGGCTCAGTGGCAGAGCGCTTGCCTTGCATGCATGAGGCCCTGGGTTCGATTCCTCAGCACCACATAAGCAAAAAGAAAAAAGCCGGAAGTGGCGCTGTGGCTCAAGTGGTAGAGCGCTAGCCTTGAGCTGAAGAGCTGAGGGACAGCACCCAGGCCCAGAGTTCAGGCCCCATGACCAGACCCAAAAAAAAAACAAAAACAAAACCCAAAATTTAGTCCTTTTACTTTTTGAGTTTCTTCTCCTCCTTAGTCCTCTCATTTCGATGTATCTTCTCGGTCTGTTTCTGAACCATACCAGGAGGAATTTTCCATAGCAACCCTTGTTTGTAGCATTCAATTTAATTGCTCATACCTCCCCAGCAACTATCAGCAGCTAAACACTTTCTTCTGAGTTCCACTCATACCTCTGATTTCCAGTCAGATGTCACAGTTGGATAGGCCCTGATCATCTTAAATTAAGCTAATACAAAATAGAAGCCAAATTTCTTCCTCTTTCAATTATATCAAAGATGCCAGAACAGCATCTAGATTCCTCTTTAACCTGCAACTTACACACACAGAGATCATAACTTGAATTGAATCATAATAATCTATCCAACTTTCTTCCATCCGCCTTTTCAAGTATCAGAAGCCAGAGCCATTTCCTCTTTCTATGGACCATGAGCTTTGACCAGTTTCTCTCTGTATCTCACAACTTACCCTCCACACACATCCATAATCCAGCCTCCATTTGCTTAAAATGAGATTTTTTTTCTGATAAACTAACGTGTTTGTGACTTCTGCTATGAGTCACATGCTCACCATGTAAGAAATAAGCCACAGTTGCCTTTGTGATCTGGTCCATGCCTACCTTTTCAGATTTACTAGTCTGAAATCCCTCTTCTATCTTCCGTTCCAGTCATACTGAGTTGGAAGATCTTTAGATGCATTAGGGAATTGTGTTCCTGATATTTTTACCAAGCTGCTTCATTTTCCTGAAAATCTATGCTGTCCTTTTTTTCTAAGAGAACCTCTCCTCATTTTGCATAGGTCAGCTCCATTGTGACCTCTATGAAAAATGCTTCATTTTTCATACTTACCAGAGATAAAAGAGATTCATTCTGTCTCTTTTATCACAAAGGACACATATGTGCAACCAAATCTCTTTGATCTTGAAGATCATACTGGATTTCCTTTTCTATATCCAGCTACAAGAGCCTAGTATATTATCTGGAATTCAATGATTCATGATAATTACCTGTTTGTATGAATTGTGAATAAATAAAGGAAGAGCTATAATAATGGTAAATATCAACAGGCTGTGAATTCCATAAGAACATGAATCAAAACGAAAGAGCTTTAAGTCCAATGTGCCACAATAATAATACAAGAAGAATGTCTACATAGAAGAGTTGCATACCTTTACTGAGTGCTCACAAAGTCCAGTTCCTCTAGCATTATCTTATCATGTAATTTAGAACAGGCATCATGGAATACTTATTATGTGCAACACAATGTTCATTTATGTCTGCAGTAGATTCTTTAAACAAATTGGTAGAGAGGATATTATTGTTATTGTCATTATTTATTTTTGTTTGTTTGTTTGGTCAGTCCTGGGATTTCCACTTAGGGCCTGGGTGCAGTCCTTGAGTGATTTTTCACTGAAGGCTATCACTCTTCCACTTCAAGCCACAGTCCCACTTCCAGTTTTCTGGTGTTTAATTGGAGATAAGAGTCTCATGAACTTTCCTGCCTGGCTGGGATGGCTTCAAACTGTGGTCCTCCTATCTCAGCCTCTGGAGTAGTTAGGATTACAGGTGTAAGCCACTGGCACCTGGCATGAAGGTATTATTTTTTAACAAATATAAAAATGCCAACATCAAAGCTCAGAGAAATAAATTTGTTGAATATCAAGCAAGTTCACAGTGGCAAATTCAGGGTTCCAACTTAGTTCTCTGCTTACAAGAATAAACTCTTAACAACTTAAATGTTGAAATGCAACCTCTCTGTGATGGTCCTAAGTGAGGATAAGTGTCTTGTATTGGAGGATTGCTACAGAAACAAATAATTCCAAAAAAGGATATTTGCAGAGCTTTCAGAATAGCCCATGTCATCACCATTTCTTAAACATACTTAATGCAGCATGAGGGGAATTTGCATGTTTCAATACTTGGCAAAACATCAAAGTTTGTTTCCTTAACGTGATGTATCCTTTACTTGGTCATGACAGATTTATTACTATTGAATGTTCTCCAAAAGTCATTTGCTTCTTGATTTATTCATTGGTTTTAAACTTAGAGATAACTAGACAAAATTGAACTCAAAATTCATATAATTAAGACATTAAAGTTCTGATCTACCAAAAAACATGCTTACACATCCACATATAATTGGAAAGAATCACTTAATATTTGGGGAGTTGGTTACATTTGCTGTCCTTCTCAATGAATATGTCAATGTAAGGTCAGCAAAGACCTGTGACTAGACCTTTCATGAAATGTCAATGGGAGCCTGACCAGAAACCATGATTAAGAACATGGGATTAGAGTCAGCTGCACTTGATCTCAGGCCCAAGACCTTTCTATCATCTATGTGTCTTCTAGCCATGGACATGGACTCACATTCTCATTGTTCTTATTTTTAATGTTATTGAAAATAAAGTATATTCTTTACAGGGATTTTTTAAGACTTAAAGTAGAAAGTAAGTAACTTAGACATCATTGAGACTTCACTCAATAAATGATAGCTATTTCTACTATTACTGCTTTTAAATATATACCCTATCAGGCAACTAAATATCCACATGTAGATGAAACTTGATTCTTCTTTCTCACATAGTACAAAAATCAATTCAAAATAAATCAAAATAAATATCTTAATGTAATACTTGAAACTACTGTAAGAAACCACGGGAATGGTGAACAAACACTGTACCAATATCTACTAAACACTATGTTGAAAATGAACTATGCAACTTGGTGAGGGGGGGAGAAAGCAAGGGAAGGGATGACACTGTTGAGAAAGAAATACACTCATTACCTGACTTATGTAACTGCAACCCCCCTGTACAGTACATTACCTTTACAATAACAATGAAAGAAAGAAAGAAAAGGAAAGAAAGAAAGAAAGAAAGAAAGAAAGAAAGAAAGAAAGAAAGAAAGAAAGAAAGAAAGAAAGAAAGAAAGAAAGGAAGGAAGAAAGAAAAAGAAAGCTACTTGAAGACATAAGCAATAGGCAACTACTTTCTGAACAGGGATTCAATAGCTCAGGAAATAAGAACTGGAATGGACAAGTGGGATTCCACTAAGGTTAAAAGTTTTCACACATCAAAAGAAACAACTAGGAAGACAAAGAGACAACCCATAGAAAAAAAGAAAATCTTTGCCTATTATTCATTTGGTAAAGATTTAGTATCCAGAACTTAAAAAGAGCTCAAAAAGTTAAAGACAAAATGGGTGAGTAAATCAATTAAATAATAGACAAACAGACTGAACACATAGTTCTCAAGAGAGTAAATATAAATGATGGATAAATAAAGAAATGTTCCATTTCCATAACTATTAAGGATATGCAAATCAAAACGATTTTGAAGTTCCATCTCACCCTAGTCAGAAAGGCGGTTACCAAGGAAGCAAATAACAAATGCTGGTAACCATGTGAGAGGAAAGGAATCCTTATAAATTGTGGGCAGGAATGAAAATTAGTGCAGCAAATTATGGAAATCAGTATGGTGGATTTGAAGATTGCTAAAACTAGAACTGTTATATGATCCTGCTATACTATTTGGGGCATAAATTTAAAGGAATGTAAGTCATGCAACAGGAATACTGGCACACATATTTATTATAGCAGTATTCACAATAGCAAAGCTATAGAATCAGCTAGCCTAGGTCCTATGAGCAAACAGGACGTATATAAACAGTAGACTAACATTCAGGTAAAGAAGAATGAAATTATGTGATTAGCAAGAAAATTAATGGAAGGGGAGATCATCACCTTAAGTGAAATAAGCCAGATTCAGAAAGACAAATATCACATAATTTCTCTCATGTGCAGATAAACAGATAGATGTAATATATGTAAATGTATATACTTAAATGTATTTACATATCTAGTGTATGTCTATCTATATGGATATAGATATAACATGAACACTAAGCTTAAAGTTAGAATTAGTGAGAAGACAGGAAGGAAATGAGAAGCACACTTAGCTCTCCCACTCTTAGTTCTATTTCTACTTTGGGACCAAATGGCTCTTCTTTTGCTTTTTTCTACTAATATAATCCACTCAGTGAGCTATGTTTGTATTAAAATTGGGTTCTGATATTACTTTGTCCTGTCTCTATATTAACAAAAATACAGATTAAATCTTTCAAGAGATGAGGGCACAAAACTCAATTTGTGTAGCTGCGTGCCAGTGGCTTATGCTAAAATCATAACTATTCAGGAGGCTAAAATTCAGAGATTACAGCTTAAAGCCAGCCCAGGAAGAGAAGTCCATGTAACTCCATCTCCAAAATAAGCAGAAGGATGTGAGGGTGACCTAGCGGCGACATCTGTCATTCCACTGATTGGCAACTCCATTGATGCACAACTCCATTGACCACCAGGGCTGATTGGGCGGATCTGGCTAAGTGGGTCGTCCCTTTCCTCCCTTGCTACTCCACGTGGGTCCTTCCCAAAGTGGTGTGCTTGCTTGGTCAAAGAGAACGACCATCGCTGAGAGAGAAAGGTTGATCTTCAGTCTAGGGTATACAAGTAGCTGGTCTCTCTTGCTGGAACCTTGGAACAAGCGCTCGAAGTCCAAAATAAGCAAAAAAAAAAAAAAAAAAGCCAGGCTTAAAGGTATGGCTAAAGTGGTAGAGCATATGCTGGAGCAAGAAAGACAAACTACTGAAAGATCCCTAGTTAAAACTGTGGTACTGGTAATAAAAATAATCATCATCATCACAACAACAACAACAACAATTTGTGAACAGTTTGGAGAAAGCTGTTATTGTATACTTTGAGCCACACTGTTGAAAACATTTAGCTGATGATAACTAAGCAGAGACAAATTTAATATAAGATACATATAAACTCACATGAATTGTTTCTTCTACTCTTAGGAGAAGAAAAAGTATACAAAAGATGGTGAAAAACAGTACATATGTTTAATAATCAGAAACTTAAACTCTACATGCAAACAAGTGTCATCTATTTAAATAACTCTGATTGTCCAAGAAGGTATACAAATGGCTTATTAGCTCAGGGAGCAATTTAGCATTAAATTCATTTGAAGTCAGTTTAATGTAAGATTACTTTAAAGACTTGGAAATTAACTCTTTATTATGGCAAAGATGTCACTGAAAGCATGCTTCAGGGTGAGCTAATCAGCAAATATACTTATTATTAATAGTCAATAATAAAATCATGATTAAGCCATTATTAAATAATTAGGAATTAGTGACCAGGCTTTACATATCACTCAGAGATTATTTCTTTAGATACTTATTTTATAAGGCAATATCCTAAGTTACTTTCTATTTTCTTCTTTTTTTCTATTTTTTATTTTTTTATTGTGAAAATATCACTGTATTTGATGTTGGTATAATTTGCGAGGGGAAGGGGAAAAACAAATTGTCTATTTTCTTCTTTAAGGTATTTAAATAGTGTTGTTCTTTTATAAACAGAGGACTATTTATTTTTATATTTTGTGTCTGGAAAATGAGTGTCACAGAACCCACATGTAGTTTGTACTGAGTTTTCAAAATCAAACTCTAATATGATAAAGGAAATTTACATCTAAAAATTATTTAATATAAACATTCTTAGGCATTGTTAGCAGTTCCTGAATTGAAGTTCTCCACATCACTCTTACAGGTCAGATATTTCTGTCTATAATTTATATTGGAAAATGTTTTAATATGTCCAGACTCTGCCATTGCTGTCACTCTTTTTATCCTAAACATCGCTGCCCGGCCCTCTAGCTGGACTCAGATGAAAGACACCAAAGTGGAACTTGCCAGTAAATACTAAAAAAAAAATTCAATACTAGGCAACTTCAAGGAAAAAAAAGTTTAATGCTTAAAATTTTCCACTTAAAAATTTAAATGTAAAAGAAAATAATGATGGTTCCAAATAAGAGACAAGTGACATCAATTTGATGACAATCCATTTGTCATTGGCATCTGATTCTATCAACATATACCAAAATCCTGTAGCCAACAGTGAGAGGAAAATCCTTGTGATGACTTTGAAATGAATATGAGCTAAGTCTTTGAGCCCTAACCAAGAGAAAAGCTATCCTACAAAAACTGGTGTTATGAAAACACAAACTAAGGTCAAGCCACTGTATTGGGTCATGCCTCTATCATTCTCTTAACCCTACTGTGTTTGTTGATAGTTATTTGTTCTCTGAATCCATCTATACATAAAATGAGTAGCTAGGAAGGTGACTGCAACCAATTGCTGACTAGTGAAAACTTTAGCCAAAGCCCAGACACAGAATGATTTCTTTTAAATCTGCATTTGTTTACTGGTAGCTTTAATATTTCAAGATCTTTACAACAACTTGTGAACTTGGTTTAGCCTGGTTTTAATTTACCTAAATGTAACTAAAAAATAATTCCATAATGAGGAAGAATCATCTGGAATTTAATTTGCCTCAAGGTTTCTTTTATTTATGCTAGTGTGTAAAGTTCTTAGAATCTTCTTGCCAAGCTGAGTTTTCCTAGACTTTCCCCAAAATAGTAACTACTCTAAATGGCACTGAATACACACTAAAATAGAGTACATATAGACAATGATGCTGAGAGAAACTGTTAAAAAGCTACTATATAATTAGAGACAGCTCCATAAGCACAAGCTAAACACAAAAGTTTCTCATTGAATGAATAAGCAAAAGTAGGAAAAAAGATTAAACAACAATTTTACCAGGAACCTAAGTAAGCATCAAAGAAAATAACTATTACATAGAGGAAAAATAATCACAATTAAAGTTATGCAAGTACATACAAATGTATTAATTGAAATATGATAGATTCAAGGGAGAACCCAAATAATGTAATCTCTTAGAAAGGCAAAGGCAAAGTTCAGAATAAGCACAAGGAAATGGGTACTCACAGGAGGTGGGGTTGGGTAAGGAAAGAGGGGTAGATTAATGAAGAGGAAAAACAGGGAGAATGCAGTCAGGAATTAAAAGTATATCTTTCAGGGGCTGGGAAGTTGGCTCAGTGGTAGAGCGCTTGCCTTGCATGCCTGAGGCCCTGGGTTCGATTCCTCAGCACCACATAAGCAAAAAGAAAAAAGC
>NW_012267217.1:2752085-2774920 GCF_000151885.1 Dipodomys ordii
CAGTAAATTCCTTTCATTAAGAATAGGTATGTTGTTGTTAGAGTTCTTGATTATAGCCATTCTAACTGGGGTGAGGTGGTATCTCAATGTTGTTTTGATTTGCATTTCTTTTATGGCTAGGGAGGTTGAGCATTTTTTCATGTATCTATTGGCCATCCTTCTTTCCTCCTCAGAGGAAAGTAAGTCTTTAGCCCACTTATTTATTGGGAAGTTGTTTCTTTGAGAATTTTTTGTTGGGGGATTTAGTTTTTAAGTTCTAAGTATATTTTAGATATGAGACCTTTGTCTGATATATGACTAGTATACTGACCAGGGCCATTTGATGGAGGCCACCAATATCTCCTGAAGTTGCTTCCCTGGTTTACTTTGAAACAAACAAGCACAAATAACAACTAAAGGCAATCACAGAGAAGGGCTTCCATAGAACAGTTGGGGTCAGGTCCTCCCACTACTCAAGCAGAGCCAGTAAGCCTGGATCACACAGCATGTTTATGCATTTAAGTCTCTTGTGGTAAAGTATAGGGTCCAACCTTGGACATTCAAGAAAATTCCCAGCGAAAAAGAAACACCCAGGCATGGAAAAGCTCTTCCAAGATTATTCATTATAAGCACATTGATTTGTTTCCTTTTTAAAAATGTAACTTGTGTATAAAACTTGAGCCAGGCACCCGTGGCTCACATCTGTATTCCTAGATGCTCAGGAGGCTGAGAGCTGAGGATCATGCTCAGGAGGCAGAGATCTGAGGATCAAGTATCAAAGCCAGCTCAGGCAGCAGAGTCCATGAGACTCTTAACCTCCGATTAACTGCCAGAAAACTGGAAGTGGCATTGTGTCTCAGAGGGGTAGAGTATTAGCCTTGAGCAAAAAAGCTTAGGGACAGCACCCAGGCCCTAAGTTCAAGCTCCATGACCAACAAAACAAAAACAATTGAGAGATTTCTCTATAATACAAGAGAAAGCAGGTTTGAAGACATGGTATTAAATATAAACTGTAATAAAACTGAGCTATTTCCTCTATGACCTTATACAATATTCAAAGTTTCATTTTATTTTAGGCTATGCTATGCATTTAAGTATTTTCTGTCATATTTTTTAACTACAAATTGGCTTTACATGATGACTTAAGGAAAACAGGCAGAAATTATCTCAGCCAGCAACATTATCATGACATTGGACAGCAACTAGTTAGATGCTGCTTTTCAAAAACAGCATCTGCAAATGGAATTCTTGTTTCTTGTTGGCTTGCAAATTTGGTATTTTGCTGCTAAATATAGGACCACATAGAATAGACAGAGTTTGGGTCTTTACCTTATAAAGTAAAAGTAGGTGTGAGACCGTCATAAAATAGATAGTGCTACAAATTCCACTGGCACAAATAACAAGACGCAGCTGTGCATGTGAAACTCCCCACAGATCAAATTGTAGGCATTGCCTGCATGGAGCCAAGTCTCACTATTTCTGAGAACATCTCTGAGTTGCTAACAGCTCTATTTTGGCATGTGATAGATGTATCACCAAAATGCTGAAATGTTTAAAACAGCTTTTTGTATAGACTTTTGAAAAGTTATTAAGTGAGGAGCTATCAATATTTTGGATGTGATGTAGGTCTCAGACCTGCATTAATGTGGACTAGTTATGTCTACTACTAAGGAGGTTTCCATGAGAAAGCTTTTTTGTACCTTCATCTAATGCCTTCCTGAAGAAAAAAAAAAAATCCAAGAAATGAAAGTGAATCAATCATGCCAATGGTGGTACCATGTTATTATAGAAGTTTAAAAACATAAAATTAAAAAGAAATGTTCTGAATAAAAAATTGAGGTTCAGACCTTTATGAACCAGTTATTTGTAGAGTCCTCTCTGAGACTAGCTTGTTGAGTCATGTTTCATACATGAACTAAGTTTTGTGGGGGTGGGGGGTTGGCTTATTTTCAATGGCTGAAAACCATTCAAGTAAATGGTTAGTTAAATGGTTATGTGATAGTTCTAATGGTTGTTCCTGGGTTATCCTAAAAATCTTGACCAAGCCTCTTTAACAAATGAACCAATCACTGAGGCACCCAATACCATTCATTTCCTGGTCATCAATATAGTCTTAGCTATCAGCGGATCCATGGATCCATAAATACCTCAAGCCTATTAGAAGAATGTTCTTGCTAAAGAGACTCTATCATGTAATTTAACAGTATCTTCTGTTTCCCTTTCAGGGAAACAGAAAGTACTAATAAAAATCCATCTCCAAAGTTGGGTGCCAATGGCTCACTCCTGTAATCCTAGATTTTCAGGATGCTGAGTTCTGCAGTTGCAGTTTGAAGCCAGTCTGGGCTGTAAGGTCCATTAGACTCTTATCTACAGTTAACCACCAGGAAATCAGAAGTGGCACTGTGGTTCAAGTGGTAGATCCCTTGCTTTGAGCTGAAGAGCTCAGGGACAGCACCCAGGCCCAGAGAAATCACAATTCCAGGCACTAAATTTTTACAGACACTGAATTTAAATTTGACATTAGTCTTTGTCTCCCCTACACCTGGTAGTGTAGTAAATTATCACAGTAAGGTTTCTCAACTAGATAAATAGCCTCAACTCAGAAATGCTTAAATCCATACTTCTTCCTTATTTCCAGTCCCCCTTCCTGAAATGAAGCTTGACTTTCTATGTCTAATCCAGAGGTCCAAAAAGTGTTGGAATATTTACTTGCCATGTAAAAACCAGTATTGGGGGCCTTGACTAATGATGCTTCCAAAGACCTTAAAAACTTGATATTTCATTGTTCTATGATGGAAAGATCTTTCTCTAAAGAACTAGTATCAACTATTAGTCACTAAAGAGACAAATTGAAGAGTCCAGAGTTACATTGTAAGTTAAAAGTTTCTAACTACCCAGAAATATTCATATTCATGTATACATAGACTAAAATGTGTATCTATTATAGTCAGACCTTATATTCTTACCTGCCCTTTTTCTCCTACATCATATCTGTGAGTGATTGATAAGACAGAATTCTATATATTTTGATCCTCTTATCAGATCTCTTCTTGGTTCTGAGTATATAGTTGCTTGTGCTTCATAGATAAGACCTTTTCACAAATATTTCTGTTGTCAGTCACTTCCAGAAATATGTTGTAATAAACAGCAGAGTGACACATACAGGAAATGAATCACTAAACGTTTGCCCTTCATCAGTGTCTGAATCTAAGATTTAAAGCTCACACATAGTTGAATATGAGTTTTTCAACTAAAAATGCTTAATCTGAACCACTGACATTGCTCTGCAGGTACAGAAATTAGTAGTCTGGTTCCATGTGGTGACACATGCCCGCATTCCCTGAATGAAGCAAGAGGGTGAGGTCTATACAGGGAGATTGTTTCAAAAACGAAAAACAGGAGAAAGGAACAGTCAAGGGTTGGAAGGTGGCTTGGGTTATTGTCAAATTGAGCATTTGAAATATTTTGGGACGTGCTTAGGAAGTTCTTAATTTGGTAAAAATGTTACCGAGACAATGTTATTTTGCTTTTGTTGCTTACCTCTGGAGTACATTTGTCTTTTCCCCAGGGTAAAGGTAAGAATAGCATGTGTGTTCAGACTCTCTTCTCTTGACTTCTGGGAGGCTGTGTTATGTCTGGAATTCCAAAGGAAAAGGCCAGATTTGTTTACCAGGAACATCTATTTGCATTTATATACTTCAGATTAAATAACTTAAATATGTTGTTTTCAGAGCTAATTTTAAACCAAATACATTGTTGATGCCTCCAGTGGTAAGCATTTTCAGGAAAAGCAGTCCTCTTGGAAACAGAAGTCTTTAAAAAATATTGTGGGCTCCAGTTAATTATACAAAAAAGCTATCATTTTATATATATAATATATTATATAGATACAGATATATTTGAGGATAATATTGAAAATACTGAAGACACTGTGGTAAACAAAGGGAATGAAATGTTCTCTCAGACTAATTCTTGGTATAAATCAAGGCCATCAGAGTTCAGATCACATGGATGCTGACACGAGGCAGTAGTTGACATTATGACCTTGAAAATACAATGATAATGTGAGTGTAAATATATATAAATATATATGCATACCAGTAAAATTCTCATTTAGCCTCCTTATCTATTTGCATGTATGTAAATGATTAAATAAGCCTTGTTAGGTCTGCTGGGGAGATATGACCCCTTCCTTTTGCTCTCTCTACTTGCGAGACTTCATGAGCCCTGCTCTAGAAGTCCTGGCCCAGCATCAGTAATCCAGGCAACTGGTGCACCTGAGGGCAGTGGCAGGTCCCTCAGGCTCTAAGGTCACCTCCTCAGCTGCTGTGGCCATACCTCTTCCTCACTCTCCCTTCTATAATCTCTCTCCCAGCCATAAACTCTCTCTCTGCATGCCTCCATCTCATGCTGGCTGGGGGTTTAGTTTCTCCTAATAAAACTCTCTTACATCTGAACGGCAGTGGTGGTCTCATTTTAGCAACCCAGCAACAATGCTTTTCAACACATATTTAACTATAAAGTAGCAATCATTCATTGTGAATGTCTTAGTAACATTTTTAATTGTTTAACAACTTCCAAGTACTTCCTAAACTATTTCTAATGCTTCTTAATGACAATAACAACTATCTTCCAACCCCCAACTTTTAAAGTTAATTATTACAGTTAACAAATTCACTTATAGTCAAGTCCAGAAAAACAGATCAAAGTATTAAGGAAAAGCAACTGAGATAGTCTGTATTATATATAGCTCATGTGTGGATAAATTTCATCCCATATATCTCAGTGATTATAATCCTTCAAACTTGAAATTAAATATCATGAAAAATAATTGATTGTCAAATTCATCTAATGACAATCGCTTTCTTATCAAATTGTCACAAAAATATTAAAAGAAGAGGGAATTTGTCTTGTGTTGTGCACTACTTCCGAATTTATTCTTCACCTTCATCCTTGACAAGAGTTTGCTCAGTCTTCAGATTCCTAGACCGGTTTGCTCAGATCTCCTGGTGCAAAGCCTGGTTTACCTAAGGCCTACAGAAGCTGATCAGCTCTCAACTTGGAAATCCCTAAATGTATTCCAGATCTAGTATGGACTGGCTCCATGTGCCCTCGAATCTTCAGTGTCCACAATAGGATTGGAGAGCTGAAAAGTAATTATGACCAACCTTTTTACTAACAATAGATAGCCAGATAGGTGGATGAATCGATAGACAATATTTATCTCATATATATATATATATATATATACATACACACACATATGCATGCACATATATGAATATATGATTTTCACCTATATGAAGTAACCAGCCAGTACAAACACATGCATTTATACTTCAAAGTGGCCCCCAAGAATTCCCTACCTTCTGATAACCATATTCTTGTTAACCCTCTCCCTTGGCAGGGCTACACTGAGTGACTTGCTTTTATTGAATCACACTTGGGAAAGGTAATTTGATACTATTCTCCCATTCTCCTGATTGCTCATCAGTCATGGTGACAGTTATGAGCTGACCAGACACCAATGAGGATAGACAGTTAACAGCCATGTGACAGGGCCCAGGAGAGGATCTCTTGAAGCTATCTGTAGTTGTTGAAGCAGATTGTCTTCAATATGACTATGGTTCTATTTGACATCTCTTGCAGCCTGTGAGAGACCCTGTACCAATCAATGAGGCAGCAACTGGATTCCTGGCCCGTGAGCACTGTGTGATAATGAAGGTATATTGTTTAACATTGCTCAATGGTGTCTGCCTAAGACTGACTGACCATCATCAGATTCTCCTGTATGATCTGCTTCCTGCCTGCTTGCCTGCATAGCATTTGTCACCACCTCTTCTGCAATCTTCACCAACATCATTATCTCCTCACCTACACAGCCCTCTGGCTAGAGTCTATCTCTATACTAGAATCTGTTTTCTTCTAGTCCTGCCAGATCATTACAGTGGGAAAAAAATCTCTTAAGAGCATGGAATGCCACTTTTGGCATTTAATCCTAAAGAATAAATTGAGGATACAATAAAGACACCTGCAAACTCATGTTCACTGCAGCACTAACTACAATAGCCAAGTTACAAAAACAGCTCAGATAAACAAATGGATCAGGAAAGATAAAAAATACACACAAACACACACAATGGAATTTTATTCACCCATAGGAAAGAAGAATATTATGTCATCTGCAGGGAAATTGATGGACCTGAAAAAATTACATGAAGTGAAATCAATTAGGCTCAGAGAAGTATAGGGCACATAGTTTTTCAAATATTTAGAAGTGGGACTTAAAATATAAGCAGATATTAAAACATATACAGAGTCATATGCATAAAGACATGGTTAAACTGATTGCAATATGGATTTCCATGGCGCATCCCCTTTGAACAATTGATAGTTTAACAAAATGGATACCAGAAAGTTGAACCATGTCTTGCATGGGGTGGGGACTGAGGGGAGGACTGCAGAGAGGAATGGCAGCTGAATACACTCATAATACTCAATGTACATATGTGAAAATGGAACTAAGAAACAAGGGAGTAGGCTGGAATAGAATAGACTGGTGGGGGGCTTGGGGAGATTGAAGGATTGACCTGATCAAGATTCATAATACACAAAACTGAACCCAGATGCCCCTCAGTAGATGAATGGATCAAGAAAATGTGGCATATATACATATATATGTATGTATAATGGAATTCTATGCTTCCATCAGAAAGAATGACTTCACCCCATTTGTAAGGAAATGGAAGGACTTGGAAAAAATTATACTAAGTGAAATAAGCCAGACCCAAAGAAATACAGGTCCCATAGTTTCCTTTATTTGTAATAAATAGTATAGATCTAGGATAATCTTAGCAAATGAGCAGAATAACTCAATAGTCATGTACATATGACCATATAAGATGATGCCAAGCAAAATGAACTGTTTTTGATAGTAGTTATGCTATTTCTAACTATATATTAAAAATTAAGACATAATTTCCTTTTTTAATTACACACTTTAGAGCAAGCTATCTCTTAGAAATTAAGTAATTTTTCATCTAATCCAGCACTCCCATTTCTGGGTATCAAAAGCACAATCTCAAAGAAATATGCACCCATGTTCATAGGAGCACTATTCCTACCAAAATGTGAAAGAAACCCAGCTACTGATGGGTGAATGCATAAACAAAGTGTAATAGATGAACCTATAAAATGTAATGTTAACTGAAATAATCCAGTCACAAAAACACACATCTATAATTCTTTCATGAGTTATCTAAAGTAGTCAAATTTACAGAAACAAAATTAAAATGTTGTTTACCAGGGCCTAGATGGAAGAAGAGATATATAATTTTTATTGTAGAGGTGATATACAGAGGGGTTATAATGACCTAAGTCAAGTAATGAGTACATTTCTTTGGGGACCATGTCACCCATTCATTCACTGTTAGTTTTTCCTTCCCATACCCACCCATAAGTTGTATAGTTCATTTTCCATATAGTGTCTAGTGAGTACCACTGCTGTATTTGTTCATACTTTGTCCAACCTTTTCTGTGCTCCCCCTTATCCTCCCAAAGACAAACTAACAAACAAGACAAAAGGAAAGAACAATAAATTCAGCAAGAACAACAGGAACAAAGCTCTTGCTTTCAAATAGGATGATATAAACTAATATTTTACAAAAGAAATTGTCTTTTAAAGGGCAAGGAGTTTCAGATTTGCAAGAAAACATTTATTGAGATTTCTTCCTTGATACCATGAGTGTATGGGACAGGAATGGTATACTGAAAAATGGTTACTATGTTACATTTCATATATTTTTCTACCATCATAAAAGGTACGAACAAGTCCTAGAGGTGGTAGTTCATACCTGTAATCCTAGCTACTCAAGAGGCTGAGATCTGAGGATTGCAGTTCCAAGACAGCCCAGGCAGGAAAGTCCATTATCTCCAATTAACCACCAGAAAACTAGAAGTGATGCTGTGGCTTAAAGTGGTAGAGTGCTAGATCTGAGCAAAGAACACTCAGGGGCAGTGCCCAGGCCCTGAGTTCAAGCCCTACAACTGACAGAAAAAAGGAAGGAAGGAAGGAAGGAAGAAGGGAGGGAGGGAGGGAGAGAGGGAGGGAAGGAGGAAAGAAAGAAAGAAAGAAGCCTGATGCTGATGAAGCCATGTTAGTATCATGTTAATAATAACAGCTGGTATTCCTACAGGACACAGAAAAGGCAACTTCCCATGCACACATTTCTAAAGAGGGAGACCAAAAAAGACCAAAAATGACATGTGAATTTGGATACAGCTTTGAAAGCCCAGTGTTGTCAAAGGCAAGCCACAACTGTTCATCTTCAGATTGGACTGGATTAATGTACAGTAAATAAAACTGTCAGGAAAACTTTGCTTCCCTTTACGTTGGTTTCCCTACAACTGAATCCCAAAGCATAAATGGAAAACTTTAATGAACATCAACTCATTTTTGTTTGGTTTTGGTTTTTTGAGACAGGGACTTTCTATAGAGACTAATCTGATCTAAAACTCTAAATTCTCCAGCCTCAGCCTTCCTAGGGATGGGATTACAGGCATTCACTATCATGCACAGTTGTCAACAGAATTTGATTGATAAGATTTCTGTTACCCACAAGTTTAATAACTAGCAGAAATGCGATAAAAATAGTTGGGTTGATTAAATGCATTTGTTAAAAGGGAAAACCTATTATGGAAATTCTCCATTTTGTGGTGCCTCCTGAGATCATTTATTGTGAATGCAAAAAAAAAAAAAAAAAACCACCCAAAACTCTTTTCCTTTCTTTCAGAAACAACCACAACCATGCTCCTGAGCACCATTTTTTCTGTTTTCTTCTACCTAAACTCCTTTGACTTTTTTTTTTTTTTTGGCTATTTGTGGGGCTTGAACTCAGGGCTTGGGTACTGTCCCTAAACTTTTGTGCTCAAGGCTAGCACTCTGCCACTTGAGCCATAGCTCCACTTCTGGCTTTTTGGTGATTAATTGGAGATAAGAGTCTCACAAGCTTACAGACTTTCTTACTCTGGCTGGCTTTCAACCCTGATTCCAAGATCTCAGTCTTCTGAGGAGCAAGGATTACAGGCATGAGTCCATCTCTCCTTTGACTATTTCATACCTCTCTGGACATTCCATTCAGATATCAAGAGACTAGAAGCAAGAAAGGCAACTATTAGAGAAAACAATTGCAGAGGAAATATATAAACTCCTCATAAATTGTACTCTATATAAAATAATTGCTCCCCAGAGTGCCTCACACATGATAGAACTGTTCTAACATAAAGTTATGGGAGTGTTTTCTTCTATTGATTTCATGACCAAAAATAATTTACATAAATATTATTAGTACTGATAAAAGTACAGGCCTGATTGCTTAAAATAATATTTCTATTTTTTGAGTTGTGACAAAGAATCATGTGAACAAATTTGTTTGTAGATATTCATATTTTGTTGTACCGAGACCAAAAGTAAACCACTAAAGATTTAAAAGTAAATTTTTTTAAATCAATGAAAGCTGGAGCTCGTGCCTTATGCCTGTAATCCTAGCTACTCTGGAGGCTAAGAGAGATCTCAGGATCTCGGTTCAAAGTCCACCTGGGGCAGGAGAGCCTTTGACATTCTTATCTCCAGTTAACCAACAGAAAACAGGAAGTGGTGCTGTGGCTAAAGTGGTAGAGGGCTAGCCTTCAGCAAAAGAGCTGAAGGACAGTGCCTAATCCCAGAGTTCAAGCCCCATAAAAAAACAACAACAAAAAGGAATGTAAAATTCATGTAAGTTGTAGCAGAGAAAGTCATTACATGTTAATGTGGATGATAGCCTAAAAGTATTTAAACTCTGCCACTATTCACAAAGAGAACAAAATCATATATCCTATATGAGAAAATAATTTATTATGTGTTTTTCTAGTTATGATTAAGCCTAACAAATTATAATTACACTAGAGGCATGGACTGCAATTCATACTATCAAACAATCATTGAAAAATTTTAACTATTAAAGTATACTTCTATTTAAAATATTGAGTGTTAGAATACAGATAAATTAATAAAACAGGAACAATGTCTATATAAAACTTTAATATAAATAGTATCCAAATTCCAAATAGTCTCATGTTGCTGCTTTGTAATAATAAATGCATTTTCCAAAAGCCTACTACATATAGATTACAGAAATGCATGCATTTGTAAAAACGTTTCAAACTGTATACTTACATCTTCTTATCTGTTTAGCTGTATATAAGTTTTACCTCAATTTAAAAAACAAAATCTTTAACCATAACGCCCACAGAACTTCAATCACTTACTATAAGAGACAAATTGGAGAAATGAAAATGTTCATGCAGTTTGTTATTGATCTGTACAGGCTCTTTACATCTTTCCTGTGCTCCCGCTTCAAGCACAATTTGATGATTGGATCTATTCCTCAGGGAATATGTGGAAAGGCAACTGAACCAGCTCTGCCTACATTTTTTCATACCATGTCCCTCAGCACCAGGGATTTACAGAGTTCAAGGTAGATTCCAAAGGGTGCATTCATATCAAGAAGATTACATAAAAGTGTCCCTCCTTTGAAGCTAAAAGGGCTTTTCATTTTTTCTCTTACCGGGGGAAAAGGTTTTTGGGTAATGTCCCCCTGGCAAACCTCTTTGAGGACTGACTTCTGAAGAACATTCAACTATGTCTTCAAGACCTCCTCGTTAGAGCCCTTGAAGGAGAAGAAACCACTTATATCCAAAGTATTCCAGGAAATCTGTCAAAATTCTAGCCACTGCCTTTCTCATTTGGGAAAGTGAGCTTAGCCAAGCTGGAATTTTGACAGATTTCCTGGAATACTTTGAGAAAAAAAACAGCAACTTTATAAAAGCAAGTTTGTAAAAATGATCCTAAGTATAAGTAACCTTTTCAGAAATGTATTTTTAATAAATACAAATTTACCTCAAACCCAAAAGTTTTCAGGAAAGGATCCTTTAACTTAGTAGTACTAGGGGGTTGAACCCAGGACCTCAAGCATGCCAGGCAAACACACTACCACTTGAGCCACAGTGCCAGGCCATGATTCTTAAACTCTGAGGCAAGATTTATCTCAAATATACAAATGAAATGTACACTATACTTCATTACTAATGAATTTATAAATAAAGTTGAGCCTCAAAGATTCCATGTTATACAGTGAAAGAAAAACAAAAAAGCTATATAATAGCAATACTGCCCAAGGCATGACTAAAGACAGTGGAGACAAAAAAGAAGAAACTTTGATTACAGATCCGTTTTTTTCATAGTTCTGCACTTCAGGACACTTTTACCACATTATATGTCACTCACACTGACTAATTAATTAGAAAAGTAATTATGTGTGTGCATTGGTAGTAAGACTTGAACTCAGAGTCTCTCACCTGGCTTTTTTCACTCAAGGATGTACTTTACCTCTTGAGCCACATTTACACTTCTTGCTTTTGGGTGGTTAATTGGAAATAAGAGTTCTCACAGACTTTTCTGCTCAGAACTCCTGAGTAGCTAGGATTACAGGTGTGATCCACCAGTGCCCAGTTTAGAGCAGGAATACTTTCAATTCTTTCTTCTCCTGACATTTTACAAAAGGAGAGATCAAGACCTAATTTCTTATGACTTGAAGACAATCACTCATGAGGTTCAGAAATTTCATCCTTACATTCTACATGGTTCTCTTTAATTTGAATGTGAAATGATTAAGCTTTAGCTTCAATTAAATGTTGCTAATGTATAAAACACCATTTCTCCCCACATAATAGAAAAGATCTATTTAGAATTCCTCTGAATAAATTAATCCACCAAGTACAGTCTAGTAACCAGATGGATTAAAATCCTAACTCCAAAACCAATTAAATCATATGAAGAGGAATGAATTCTTAAGACTCAATTTGACTACCTATAAAATCATGAAAAACAAACAAATATCAAGCTTGAAGACAGCAGTTCAGGAAAAAAAACCAACTGTGAATAAAATACCTAATACAGGTGATAGATCCTATTGTAAAGAATCTATATATCTGTTACACTGGAATTTAAATTCTAAATAACAAATGGGTATGTTTACTGAAAACATTTTGGCTTTGGGTGTTAAGGCTAATGAGTTACTAAACAGAGTTACTAAATTTTGAATGCCATGATCTCTCAAAAGTATTTCTTGGGTGGGTGGGTGGGAGGGGGAGATGGGAAGGGATGGGAAGGAGAAACAAAGGAGGTAACAATGCTTGATAAGAAATGTACTCATTACCTTGCCCATGTGATTGTAACCCCTCTGTATGGTATTTTCACACACAAAAAAGTATTTCTTGAGTTCAACTTGTGGCAGGCATTATGATTACACAGAAAAATAAAACCAGGAATTCAGTCTTTACTCTTAAAAAGCAATGAATTCCACAGGATGATCTATTGCAACAGTGATCCTCACAAGTCACTATGTTGCAAATGAACTTTACAACTTGTAGGGGGAGGAAGGGAGGAGGTGGGGATTACAGGAGAAAAACAAAGGAGGAGGTAACAACACTCAACAAGAAATGTACTCATTGCCTTACTCCAGTAATTATAACCCCTTTGTACAGCATTTTTACAATAATATATATATATATATATATATATATATATATTAAAAAGTGCAATGGATTCCTATAAGGTCAGGAGTCTGTATGTGATCAAGTGTTAAGTTAGCTCACAATGAGAAGATGCTGTGAGAAAAGGGAAGAGGTAGACCCCAATGGAGACTGGAAAGATCCTCCAAGACTGAGTGGAGTACTTGTGTGAATGGAGATGATGGTGAAGGGGCAAGAGACGAAGTCATGTATTAAAGGGAAGAAGGCTGTGTACAGAGCAGGTTCAAAATCACCCTCTGTGGAGTCAACTGAGCAAAATCTTCATCCATCTAGTTCCAGTTATTCACACACGCTGTGCATCATGATTTGTTTCTGAAGTAATTGAATGTTGACCTTGTTTTCATTCAGACAGGGAGGATGAGGACTGCCCTCAAAACAGCCAGATTTGGGATTAGCACTCACAGCCAGACCGTTTTGCATTCCTTTAAATTTTACTCCTTAATCACCTCTTAGCTACATTTCACACTTATAAAGTTCATCTTTTAAAATAAAAATTTGATTTCCTACTGTTTATTTCCTACTGTTGGTTTATCCACCTACACAAGCTACTAAACAAGAGCTTTCATCGCTGTCGGGAACTGCAACGTGGAATACTTTTCTGCATTTAACTTCACATATACATCCAGGATTCTGCTAACAAAACAGCAAAGTAGCACCAGAGCACTGTACAACCTGAATTTCTTTGCCCAATGCAATCTTTGGGCAAAACTGCCCGTCACTATTATTTCCCTCTATGCCATAAAAATGGATAGGAACTGAACACCTGTGGCTCATACTTGTAACCCTAGCTACTTAGGAGGCTGAGCTCTTAGGACTAAGATTCAAAACCAGCCTGAATAACACAGCCTGTGAGACTCTTATCTCCAATTTGACCACCAAAAAGCTGCAAGTGGAGCTGAGACTCAAGTAATGGAATACTAGCCTTGAATGAATAAAGCTAAGGGACAGCAGAAGTGCCTTTCTAAACGGCAGTCCCGAGAGACAGAGAGAGAGAGAGACAGACAGACAGACAGAGAGAGAGAAGGGGGAAAGAAGGAAGGAAGGACGGTGGATAGGATTTGTTTTATTGGAACATCAGGTTGAATTTGCATGGCAACTTTCTGGCTATTTTTATGTCTCCTACATCATTGGGTCCTTCGTGGGTCCATCCAGTATAAAAGCCCCTGAGCTGGTCTGAAGATGACGCTTCAGGAAGCGGGAGAAAAGATACATTTGAGAAAGAAAGCTAGGGGGTGACTTTTAGTCCTCCTATGGAGCAGTGCTGGGTGGAGGGGGTTGGGGATTGAAAAGAAAGGATCTTTTCTTTTTTCCATACTGGGGCCTCTGTGAACTTGAAACTTAAAGGCAAAACAAAACAACGAGCCAAGCCCCCACATCAACTAGGCCTCACAGGTCTCGGAAGAGCTCGTTACTTGTAAGCAAAGCAGTCTCCCTCAACATTAGAAGTCTAGTTTAATGCAGAGGTTTGCTCTTGCCTGTAGTTCCCAGAGCGTCGTGGGAGCGCGTTAGGCTCTTCTTTAGAAGCACTTAGAACGAAGACAAATACACAGCCTCATGGGACAGGACTCTGGCCCAGGACTGCCCTCTCCAGCGGGCAACCAGAGCTGATGCTGTCCAGGCATCGCCCAAGGGGAAAGGTTGCAGCCCTGTCGGAAAGCGCTGGAGGAGTCTGGCGGTGATTGATGGCAAAGGGGGAATGAATAAAAGTACTTGTCTGGGCGATGGGTGAAGGGCTACTCTCTGTGGCACTCGCACAGCGTTTTATCAGAACCAGCCTCGCCTGCAAACCCAAGGGAGGCGCGTTCTGCTCCCTCCGCCCAGGGAGCCGAGTGGACTGGAACCCAGCAGACTACCTATTGTCCCAAAAGTGTCTCTGTGAGTCCTGGACGAGTCCAGGGCTGATGTCAGCTGTGCCTGGTACATCTGATCTGCGAGGTAACCATACTGCCTAGACACTGAATCACAACCAGGGTGAGCATTTAGCTCTGGAGCATTAAAACCGACCTGTGAGTGAAAGTGATACATGTAGAAGTAAGGGCTTGTTAAACTATAAGTAAAGGCTTATGAAAATGCGATCGGGGTGAAGGAGAGGCTCGTGAGGGTTGGAAACCAGTAGGAATCAGGACAGAAGCTTCCAGGCTGAGGTTAATGCAGTCTCCAGTGCGCTCCCGGAGCGCGCAGGGTAGAGGGGCGGTGGAGGTGGGGAGGGGGGGGAACCTCTCCGCTGCTGGACGGAGGGAAGCGGCTTCCATCCAGCGGGAGCAGTCTTGGGTTCAGAGGTTGGGTGTGTAGGAGAGAAATAACTTCATTCCCCCGATCCCCAAAACTTTGAACTGAAACTCACTCGTCTCTCTCCTGGCTTAGAGAAGTGCTTGGAGGAGCTTTGCTTGGACAGACATCCCTTCTAGAACTCTCAGCCCTACGGCAAGTAATCCACCCCCACCCCCACCCCCCAGAAGGGACCTAAGGGAAGAAAAGCACTGCGGAGGGGGTGTGGGAGGAGCGCGGCGCACCGGCGGCGGCGGCTGACGCCTGCCCAAGTTTCCCCATTGGCGCGCAAACTTGAGTTACTTTTGTGCGCAGTGGCCGCGGCGGCAGCGCCGCGGGGGCCCCGGGGCCTCGGCGAGTCAGCCTCGCTCGCAGAGGCGTGGCCGGGCGCGGAGTAGTGTCCGGTGCCTGGCAGGGGCGTGGCTGGGGTCCCGAGAGCCCGGTCTGGTCTTCATTCCCCAGCCGGGTCTCCAGACTGTCAACAGCGCAGCAGCGGCCACACCGAAGCTCAGTGCAAGCAGCAAGCATGGGCATGCAGCCGCCGCCAAGCCCGCGCAGACGCGCCCTGATGGCGTTGGTTCTTGCCTGTGCACTGGTGGGGGTCTGGGGAGAAGAGAGTGGACTCCCGCCTGCCGGAGCCACCAGCTCATTTCAGGGGACCGAAGAGATCATGATGCCACCCACGAAGACCTCCTGGATACATGATTCGAACTCCAGTCTGTCTTGGTCACCAACACCTGCAGAGGTGACTAAAGGAGGGGCCGTGGCTGCAGCCCCGCCGCCGCGGTCCCAGCCCCCTCCCCCATGCCAAGGAAACATCGAGATCAAGGAGACTTTTAAATACATCAACACTGTTGTGTCCTGCCTCGTATTCGTACTGGGTATCATTGGAAACTCCACGCTGTTGAGAATCATCTATAAGAACAAGTGCATGAGGAATGGCCCCAATATTCTGATCGCCAGCCTGGCGCTGGGGGACCTGCTACACATCATCATTGACATCCCCATCAATGTCTATAAGGTAACGCTCTGACATCCTGGCGGGCTTAGGGAAGGGGCCGGCTAGACGTGTGAGGGGGGACAGCTTTTATAGGGTGCTCCCTAAAAATGATTTCCCCAAAGCCATTACCTATTGGAACTAACTACAATTCTCTTCTGATTGTTCACTTAACAGCCTTCTACCAATCAGGACAAGTGTAGTACTCTGACTAGCAGCCTCACAATCACTGGGAGCTTTTTTTTTTTTTAAACCAGGATCTTTCTGAGCCACCCGACACCTGCTGAATTAGACATTCCGGGCAGGATCATAGCAATTTGTGTATAAAACATCTGCTCTGTGTAATTAAGACCAAGGCATCCCTGGTCTTGATGTCCTTGCTGTCCGGGTACATCTTCTTGCTTCAAAAGTGTGGGCCATGGCTCACCAGCATTGCTATCGCTGCAAATGTTAGGAGTGCAAGTCTATTCCATATTTCTTTAAATTAACATCGGCATCTTAGGATACCTGGTGATGTTAATACTCCAGAAAGCACTGTCTGGGTGGCCTCTCAAAGTAGGCCATGGGAATACGTTTTTAAGAAATAAATAGTCTGGAAAAAAAAAGGCCCTCAGACTAGTGATACAATACAGTTTGCCTGCAAAAATGTTGTTTGCTACTCTTCATTGCATGTCTGCAATGGTCCAGGCCCTAGGTTAGATGTCTTCTTTCCTTTTCTTCTTTCCAACAACCCCATTTTACAACATACTAATAAAATGCTCATGATCTCACAATGAATATCAGAAGTAGAGGTGGAGCTCAGGTCCAAAGCTGTCACATTTCAAGTACAAACCCTATAGTTGTTCATCATTGATTATTTTATGAAAAGGACCCAAGAACCTGTCACAGCCTGTAATACTGTCAGCCATGAACAGTACTGTGTGATTTGCATAGGTATCAAAGGCAGGACTTAACATTCATAGTTTACTCCAGGTTGCTTTGGAACTCTGGGTTCTAATCCAGTACTTCTTGAGCCCCAGTTTCCTCGCCTCTCCAATAAGGCTACTAGTGTCTACCTTCTGGGAATTTGTCTGTGAAGAAAAACAGCCTGAGTAAAAGAACTGGAAATAAAATGATACAACTATTTAAAACTGTTTCTACACCATCAGCAACAATAGAAAGTCACATACAAAAACACAAGTGTTAGGAAATAAGAATGCACCTAAGGTCAGCCCTGACCTTTGTACAAGGGCAAGTGGGCAGTAGGGTTGGAAAGGTGGGGAGGATCTGTGTGTCCCTCCCCAAATCTCTGGAAATCCTAATCCCAACAGCTACAGTTTAAGGGAATTCCAGACATTTCTCAGGCTTACAGATGAGACTCAGATTGGGCTGGGATGTAGCTCAGTGGCAAAGCGCTTGCCTAGCAAGCGCAGCGTCCTGGGTTCGATCCCCAGTACCAAAAAAGAAAAGACAAAAAAAATACAGTTAAAAAAAAAACCCAAACAGATGAGACTCAGATTAAGATACAGACTTTGAAGGGAAATACTACTCCTAGAAATGGGTAATCAGTTGAGGATGTGTAATAATTTCTAAAACTTTGGGTAACATGTATTTCTAATGAGCTCCACAGATTTGCTTAGGGGAATGTGGGCTGCAAATGAGCCCCTTAAGTGCAGTCAAACCCCTAGTAGGGTGCTGAGTGGCCAGTTTATTTCTTATGATATCCCAGATTAAGATCTACCATGGCATTTTTGACAGAGCAGTGTCAATTCAAAACATCTGATCTGAGAAATTTTCAAGTATAAAAGTGTTGATAGAAATTAAAAGAAAAATGAGACAAGACCCCCCTAACCCCCAAAAGAAATGTATCACCTAGTTTTTTGGTGGGTTTGCACACAATTCCAAGCAAATTCTGTTTAGGGAAGACATGGGAGATCTTGTGGAAGCAGCCACTAGCTAAAGTCCTGTGTGGAAGGGTAAAGTGAGGACATTCAACTAATGGTGTTGTGCTGTCTGCTGACCAGATGTCAATTAGGTCTTCCAGAACTATCACATTTTCTGTGTGTTCAAATGAGTACTTTATGATAAACCCAGGAATATCTGGTTAAGCATATACAGTTTCTTTCATTTTTAGACCCTTTAATATTTCCCTGAAAAGTTATATCCTTTCTTCTGAAACAATCCATTCTGTTCAACCTATCTTGAATAGATTACATTAAACCAAAGAATCATTACAAATATAGCTGTCTTATCATCTATACTGCTTAGAAACAAATTCATCTCATAAAATTAGGTCCGACTGCCAAGAGTGGGCACTAATTTCAGACAACACTAATATAGACCTAATACAGACAACACTTCAAATACTTAGGTGTAAGCACACTCTTCCCTCAGCACATATATGCTGTGCCTACATTGAACAAGATAAAACAGATGGAGGACTGGAGGTGTTGCTCAAGAGGCCCCATTCAGTAATATATGTGTGTGTGTGTGTGTGTGTGTGTGATGGAAAGGAAAAATTCAACCATATCCATAGTGAATATTTAAAATTACAGAGGAATGTATACATTTATAAAATATTGAACATTATGTGAATTAATAAATACACAAGTAGATAGGTAAATAATAAACAAGAAAATTCCATTCAAATATGTATGTGCTTGTATTTGAATAAGAATGGCAATTTATGTTTGGGATGTTGTGGTTCACTTTTATCATTATAGACATGGCTACAAATAACATTTTGTATGCTCAGGTTGACACACATGTTATAACTATGACTAGAGGGAAAATTTCTCAAACTAGAATATTTACTAAGTCAACCAGTGTATGCATTTGTAATTTTGATAGACATTGCTATTTTGTACTTCAAAATTATCATACTCTTAGTCCTCATTACTATTTTATATAACTTTTCAATATCCACTTATAAATACTAATATTTCTCTAATGAATATGTCTGAGTTAGCCAGGCCCAATGTTCACATGATCCAAAAATCCAATGTTTAAATATCTGAAGTTAAAGTGAATTTTTTCTTTACTTACATGCTACTTACTAGGCCATTTCTGCACATGCTACAGTGCATACGGTTGCATAGTGAGAGGCTGTTACCTCACTACTAATTGGTGGTAGTATAGATATCAAAGCTGTGTGGAGGCCACATAGCTATAATCTCAACTATTAGGAAGGCAGAGATCAGGAGGATCATGGTTTGAGGCTAGACCAGGTAAAACGTTAGTAAGATCCCACATCAACCATTAAGCTGTTTGTGATCCCATCTAGGTGGTAATTTACGTAAGAGGAATACCATCTAAGTTGGCATTCATATCTGTCATGAGATCATAATATATATTATATATTACATTATATATTATATGTATATTATAGAAAATCATATTATATAATATTGTATATTATATAAAACTATATTATTATAATAGATAAAATACATTTTTTCAAATTCAATGTGCTTACCCATAAAGCAATATTTGAAAATTATAGTGATTCAATTATCCATATAAATGCACCACAAAGAGATATTTGAGAAAACCATCTGCATGTCGATGGATAAAGCACATTACCAAGAACCATATTAACCAGCTTGATAAGGATCCAACTGTTGTCAGGTGTTCAGTGGTGGTGGAGAGGTCGAAATGAGCCAGGTCACCCAGCCATGCTTTGAGATGGTTTGCCGTTAAGACTTGGTAGGCAAGGAGGCTGCCTTCCAAGTGCTGACAGACAGAATTGCTGATCTTTAACGTTTAACTAGTCAAGATGGGGTGGGCAGAGGCACTGAAATGCTGGCATGTCAAGATGTGGACTTGCTTCACTGAGCCACCAAATGAGTTTTGAACAAAGGACGTTTGCAAAGAATCAGACGCCTTCTGCTTGTGACAATCAGAATTATCTTTCTGAATCACCTCACCTTTCTCGCTAGCATTACTAGTTAGTACCTGTTAGTACCTAACGGGTTTTTGTCCAATGAACTAATTTTGTCACTGAATTTAAAAACTGATGACACACTTTTAAATTTAATTTTTGAAGTTATAGCTTTCCTATCAGTCAACTGTACTTGTAATAATGAAACCAATGAAGGTACCAACTTATTAATACTTTTTTTTTCCTTTGCCAATTCTAGGGCTTGAATTCTATCTGAGCTGTTGTGCTCCAGGCTTAATGCTCTACCTCTTGAGCCACAGCTCCACTTCTTGCTTTTTTGGTTGTTAATTGGAGCTAAGACTCTCACAGGCTTTCTTGCCCAAGCTGGCTTTGGACAGCAATCCTAAAATCTCAGCCTCCTGAATAGCTAGGTTTACAGGTATGAGCCAGTGATGCCCAGCCTTAATACTGTTCTTATTGCCTCAGGTATTAACTGAGATATTTCAGCAATTATTTAGTAACATGCAAAGAAAGTTTAGTAGTAGAAGCATTTTATACCAACAATGGAATCAGCAATACCTTTGAGATCCATTTATAAAGCAAAAACATTTGAAAGAGCACAAGATAAGCACATATAAGCTATTATCTTTGAACAAGTGCTAACAAAGAGTAAGACTGTCAGCTCTGAGTGATTGAGGTCACTCAGCATACATCTAGCATAGTGCCTTCAACATACTAACCAGTACTTGCAGATAAAAGATACTGTCTTAGGTAAGACATGAGATCAATGGACTTTTTATACACATATTTTATAAATGTTCAGCTGAATAAGAAGACAGCTTGGTGATCCTATCTGTTTGAAGGTGTTGGTCAAATAACCAAATCCACAGTTGAATTCAAAGAACCCAGACACTCAAGACTTTGCATCCCCAATAGATTGCTTCACAAGTTGGCTATAGATTCCTGTGACATAATGGTTGGCAAATACTAGAGAACTGAAAGGTTCTCTAGTTGACTCTGTTTACCTTTGCCCTGACACTTGGTCATTCCATAAATCCAAGCCTCTAAAACTGTCAAGGTAATGTTTCTTTCAATATTGTAAGGCTTATTTTCCAAAGGCTTTACATTTCTCTCTGTTCATTTAAAGAGAGTTGTTTAAGACTGAAGTTATTTCTGTAGTTGTACAACATGGCCACGATCCTTTGTCTCAAGGCCAAGGGAGCCATAGTCTCCATTTCACAAACACATCCAGCCATATAAGGTTAGCTTTGTGTGGTTGATATGCTATAGTTGATTATTTTTAGAGAAACAGGTCAAATGCTAATAAATGATTAAGTACTTTAAACGGTGTTGACAGAAAGCCTGGGCTGAAATAAGATTTGCAATATAATTTATGATGTGAAAGTCTCTTTCAGAGCTTTGCAAAGTCAAATAGAGGTTGGTTATGTTTGAGAAACAGATAGCTCAGTGTGGTATATGGGTATATAGTGGCCAAAACTTATCTAATTTTAGACTTCTTTTATTCCCAGTGTTTTTATTTTAAAATTATTACTCTCTCTCTCTCTCTTTCCCTTCCTTCTCCCTCTCCTTTTCCATAGCCCCTCTGATAAAAATATAAAAGAATAAGAAAATAACCAAAATGTATTGGTTAGAAAAGAAGAAGATGAATAGGGAGCATGAGGGAGGTGGAGATAAAACCATTCTGAGTCAGAAACTTATCAGCAACATTGATCGAAACATTTCTCATACAATTCTGCATCCAAGAGGTTCTAAATCATATTCTTATCTTCTGACCTGTATCCCTTCTCTTCTCTGTTTCAGTTTTATTGTAGTTTCCAGAAAGAAGGAAGACCAACCTCAGGATGCTTACACCATACACTGACTCCTCAACTGCATTAAATATTAGATTCCATAGACATCAGATGTCTTTCAACAGTTGCTTCTTAGCATCCTATGAGATATTACACTGATAGAATGAGGTGTAAGCAGTGAGTTCTTTCTAGTGTGTTCTGAGCCCAAGATCCCAGGGCGGCTGTTTTCCCATCTCTTCTGCATTCACAAGATCTTAGAAGATTCAGATAAATGAACCTCATGGCTTTAGGTCCTCTTAGTTGGATCTTTTCAAAATAGGTGTCCATGAAACTTTACAAGCAAAAACTATTGCAACATTTAAGTTTATTTCTCGTCATACGAGAATAGTTATCCATTTCTTTACTGATCTCTGGCAGACTTGGAAATAAATTTCAATGTGATGCATTCAGGGAAATATACTTGAGATAAAGTACAATGTCTTCTAGGAAATGATTTAAAAACTTTTCTATCTATCTCTAGTTTTCCTAGAGGTTTTGTCTTTAGAATTTTAACTGATCTTCAGAAAACTGATCTTCAGCACAATTTCCGGAAGTTTAATGAGAATCTTCCTAGGCTAGTAGAATGCTGTGTGTGTGTGTGCATGCGTACACACGTGCACGCGTGCACACGCACACGCACACAAGGGCGCATATACTTGGGCTTGCATTCAGGGCTTGGGAACTATCCCTTAGTTTTTTTTTCACTCAAGGCTGGTGCTCTACCACTTGAGGTATACTCCTACTCCCAGGCTTTTGGTGATTAATTGGAGAAAAGAGAGTCACAAGAACTTTTCTGCCAGGCTGGACAGCCTTCCCAGTAGCTAGAATTACAGGTATAAGCAAGGCACTGACTCTTGGCAACTGCTTCTTTTGTTGTTGTTGCTAGTCCTGGGGCTTGAACTCAGGCTTGGTGGCTGTGTCTGAGCTCTTTCACCCAAGGCTAGCACTCTACCACTTTGAGCCACAGCTCTACTTCCAGTTTTCTGGTGTTCGTTGGAGATCTCACAAACTCTCCTACCCAGGATGGCTTCAAATCAAGAACCTCAAATCTGAGCCTCCTGAGTAGCTAGGATTACAGGTGTAATACACGATATGGCACACACAATATGTGTGCACAATATGGTTCCTGGGGCCTCTATTTTATACAACTCCAAGAGTCACTGTGAACACCGTGACCTACCTAACAGGGCTTCTGGAAGAAGCACTGGCATTGTTTCTTCTTTCTTTTCTTTTCTTTTTTTTTTTTTTTTTT
>NW_012267217.1:2774970-2778090 GCF_000151885.1 Dipodomys ordii
TTTGTCGGTCGTGGGGCCTGAACTCTGGGCCTGGGCGCTGTCCCTCAGCTCTTCAGCTCAAGGCTAGCGCTCTACCACTTGAGCCACAGCGCCACTTCCGCACTGGCATTATTTCTGACCCACATATTTGTACCCCTTATAATCTAATCTTTAAGCAGCTAAAGTGCATTTTGACTAGTGCATAGTAGAACTTGTCATTTATATTTGTCCTTCAATCGTGGGTACTATGTAAGCACCTCTCCACCAGCTTCCTTTGCATTCTATGTAGGGATAAGGACTTTCCTTATTTATTCCCACATAGAATGCAAAAGAAGCTGGTGGATAAGTGGTGGCAATGAGGATGTCCTATCTTATTAAAACGCTAGTTTAAACACAGAAAAAAACTTATCTGCTACAGGTAACCAAGATAAAAACAAAGCATCTCCTTTCATGAAGTTGTGGACACATCCACTCCATTATTTTGCTACTTTGATTCTTACTGTAAAAACACTTCTGTGTTGCCACATTTGAAAGAAATGCTTACAATTTATCATGAGATGGAGCAGAGTATCTTCTTTACTATGTTGTTTTAATATAGTTTTTCTTCCTTTTACATGATCACAGGCAATTACTTATTTATCCATTTTTACTTAACAAGTGTCTAATGAGTGATCCAGTGTGCCACATGTATTAGGCATTCTAAATGTTGTAAAATATTTTAAAAACAAGTAAACAGTTAAAGCTCAGTGTATAATATTAACTTTGAAAATGAAAAAAAAAAGAAAATCACATGTAATGGTTGGCATGTGTGGTTAATGAGGCAAATGGACATTTACTTACTAGTGCAAGATGATTAACTTTGGCATTTCCTGACTTTATGGGGTTTGGTTCCTTTTGGCATTAGCTGGGAATTAACAGGTTATTCCTCTTCTCGCATTTAATTTCTCAAGAATGTGATTTTTAATTAAAAAGAAAAATGAAAAGGTAAATCTCCCAGTAGGAGAGGTTTTACATTTTCCTAATACCTTAAAGAAAGAATATTTCCTATTCATGCTATTTAACTTGTAGAACTTTTTAAAAAATATAAAAATAATTTTACAATTTAATATGAAAGCAATAATGAGGTCCACTTTCCTTTTTTCTTTCATCTTATGAAATTGTAGCTTTTCTAGAATAGCCTTATCATCAGTATGGTCATGTCTTCTTTCAGTCTAGTGTTGGTTAGTTTTTACCATACAAAAGAAATATGCTACAGAAGTAATATACATCTCCAGTACAAATCAGCCAAAACAAACAGAAGCCTTCATTTGTTGAGTGAACACCAAAATGTCTGTAGGACCTAACTCCATCAATGGCTATTCCATGAAATAAGACACGTGATCTATAAACCACGTGTCTTATTTCGTTACTACCTTACCTTTGGTAAATATTAGGTGATATATATTCAAACTTAATTTTAAACAAGACCAGGGAATTTAATTCATGTGGAAGGCTACTAGGTTGGTGCAGAATTCTAACAACTTTTTTTGTGATCAGAGATTTAACTTTTTTTCACATTTTTATCTTTTGTGGGTTCTAGAGATTGACTTCAGAGCCTTGCACATGCTAAGTACACTACATGCTGACCTTTCTGATATGTTTGATTTGTCTTCAGTATCCAGACCATTTCCTTCATTTATCTAATTGATAGAGTAACATCCAAAGGAAAAGAATAAAAACAGAGAATAAGAAATGTGTGGGCTGGGAAGGTGGCTCAGTGGTAGAGCGCTTGCCTTGCATGCATGAGGCCCTGGGTTCGATTCCTCAGCACCACATAAGCAAAAAAAAAGTCAAAAGTGGTGCTGTGGCTCAACTGGTAGAGCGCTAGCCTTGAGCTTAAGAGCTGAGGGACAGCGCCTAGGCCTAGAGTTCAGGCCCCATGACCGGACCCCCCCAAAAAAAAGTGCTATTGCTGGATTTTAAGTTAGTTTCTTCTTAACAAAAGTGATTTCTTTGATTCTGTTGAGGGGAAAGATAGCTTGTTGGATTGGAAGTCTGAGGTGCTAGATATGAGTATTTTTGCCAGTCAGGTATAAGAATAAATTTCCAAAGGTCATAGAATTTTTTTTAAAATCACCAACTATTAAAGACAGCTTCTTGGTGTAGAGTGATTTCCTAATAGAACGTTACTGCTTTCCTACATCCAAGACATTGTTTACTATTAGACAAGAATTTGATGTCTGCATTTTAAACAAGCTCCAGGCACTAACTTGCCCCATATCTGTGCTGCCAGAGGCTGTGAAGGACAGCAATGATCTTCAGTAGCAGAAATAGTTTCTGTCTCCAAAGATCATCTAGCCAGAGCGAGGCAGAGGTTGAGCTTTTTAGACGAGGGACACAGAAGAGGCTGCAACAGCTAGCTTTCTCAGTAGAAAACTATGGAGGCCACAAAACATACTCTTCCCACATCTTCTCCAGTCTCTCAGAGCCAGTAGCATCCAGTTTTGAATGGAAAGCTGGAGATACTGAAAGCTGATGAAGGTCAATATTCTCTCTTCTTCAGTCCCTTGTCTTTCAAAATTGTAGATCCAGAGGTTGTAATCCCTCAGTTATGATTAGGTTCCCTACTATCTCTGTTGAACTTAAGAAGATTGTCACAAGTTTTAGTTTATGTTGCCCTATCCTCTCTGATTGCATGGGTCAGAGGCTGGGCTACAGGCCTCCTGGTGGTATGAAGAGCGATGATCCAATTTTTAGGGTGAGCCAAAAGCAATAACAACCACAAAACTGTGCCTGAGTTCAGTGCTGGGTTCATTTTCATTGGCCAGACTGCTACCCGTCCATCTACCAGCTGTATCTATTTGGAAATACTTTGAGACAAAAATATTTTTCAAAAATATGCCAATGTTTGGACATTATATGGATAAAAAATTGCTAGGTATGTTGATCTGAGTTTCTCTGCAGAAACAGAACCAATAGAAAAATAAGTGAATGGATAGTTAGATAAACGAAAGAAGGAAGGAAGGGAGGGAAGGAGAGAGGATGAAAGGAAGGAAGGAGGAAAGAAAGGAAGGAAGGAGGAAAGAAAGGAAGGAAGGAGGAAAGAAAGGAAGGAAGGGGAAGAAAGGAAGGAAAGGAAGGAGGGAGGGAGGGAGGGAAGGA
>NW_012267217.1:2779271-2812381 GCF_000151885.1 Dipodomys ordii
GCTCAAGTGGTAGAGCGCTAGCCTTGAGCTGAAGAGCTGAGGGACAGCGCCCAGGCCCAGAGTTCAGGCCCCACGACTGGACCCCCCAAAAAAAAGAATTTAGCAGAAAATTATCATCAAATAACTATTTGACTGTGATTATATTGATAAGCTCAGGACAATTCATGACCATAGGGTATGGGACAAAGCTCAAGCTTCTCTGTGGAAGACTTAAAGAAGTGTGGACAAATAACCAGTAGACAAGTTCTCTCTAGGTGTGGGTGTACATGAGCTCTAAGATGGTTACCCTTATTCAGTATTTACTCTAGAGAGTTTTTTTTATTATATTGTACAGGAACCCTAAAAGAGTTAGTTATTGGTAAAACCAAGGGATTGGTATGATCATCAACCATAAGGGGTTTTGGATGACAAATCCTATTATCAGTGCTTTTCTGCTCTAGCCAGGGAAATCTGGGTCATACAATTGTCTTTCTATACAAATACAAGAATCAAGAAAGAAATAATTTAAATGGAATTATAGTGGTTAGTTTTCAGGGAAATGACAAAAATGTAGCTAGGGATGAATAACTGTGTTAATAACGATGCAACTGAAATCACATATAGTCTTAGCTATTGATCTTTAGAAGCAGCTTCTTTGGAGAGTAATTTAAGTTGTGATCATACTGGTTGTCCACCAACTTCTTTGGTTGCTTTGGAGTCAGACTCTAGCAGGTCAAGCTTGACTTGGGTGTGATATATTCAAGCATTAATCCCTGAAAGGTTAACAGCCCAGTGGGTATCCAGATTACAAGGTCTATTCCACTTTATACCAAGTTACTCCTCAGTCCCTTGTTTTGCTTTGTTTTGTTTTTTCCAGAATATAAGGACTCAGTCTCTAGCCTTAAAGTGATAAAGAGGAATGTTTGTGGGAACTATATGATATTTGGGAGGGGGGGAGGAAGGGGGAACCTCATTTCCAAACAACTAGTAACTGAGATTTCTCTTTCTACAGTCAGGTCTCCCTCTGGTGGGAGGTACCTGGAATGATCTCCATACATTAATCCATATGATGGAATTGGAGCCTGTTCCTCCATTCCCTTCTTACCCAAAGCAAAGAAAAAGTAACCCCCTTATCCCATGTCAAACTGATTTCTGTCACAGTTCTTTAGAAGTGTCATCTATTGCTCTGCCTTTCTGGCAGATTGTGTTCTCCATGAAACATATAATTTCCAGGTGGTGCCTAAGGCAATATGGTTTTTGAGTTATTTTCACTATAAAAGTAACCCTTTATCACTTTGAATAGATGTATAATTAGAAATTATTTCTTTCAAAGCATTTTTTTAAATTATATCCTCAGAGAAGATGTTCCAAGACAAATAGGACAAATATTAGTGACTCTGAAAGTAGTCAACTTGTCCAAGGTGCAAATCCATCCTAGGCAATCCTGGCTACCAAATCCCAAAACTTGGATGCGTGATATGAACAAAATACCAAACATTAATGCTGAGAGTAGAGAAAGGTATCTATGGAGAATGAGAGAATCAAGGCCTCAAATCCACCTTCCCCCAGCAAGGATGGTTGCGGGTTATATACAGGAAAAGTTCACAGAAAGGGGAGCCCAGAGGCCAACTAGTACTTTTACGAGTTGATAAAAGCCAAGATTTGGAGATTTTTGACACAGGTGGCATCTGCTAGGCCACTAAGTGATGTTCAGTCCTATAAATCATCTTGTGATACCTTTATTTCATTTCTCTGCAACCAAGAAGGCAAGGTTTGAATGAGAGCTACAATAGTTACAATCATAGGAATGGGAGGGAGAGAACATGCTTACCATCTGGTCAGCTTGACCAGAGAAAAGAAAGAATGTGCTCTGTCTTGGTTTTATAGCTTGAACTAGGGAGAGACACTGGGACAGGCTTCTTACAAGAAAAACATTTCATTAATTTACCCATGAAGGCTCAGTTACAAGGGCATCACATGGTCCTAGCCTACAACCAGTTCTTTCCAGTGCTTACGTCTTGACCACATATTCTATTCTAAACTGAGCATCCAGAATGACATTTTTAACAATGATAAACAATATCATGCCCTTTTCCCACTCAAACTCTGCAGTAAATTTTCCTTAAAAAAAAAAAAAAGCATTCACATTACCTCTATAACTCCATCGCCTCTCTACTTGGCTAGGCTACTAAGTTCCAGCCTTGAAGCCTTCTTGCTGTCTCTGCAGTTCATCAGGCTTGAGTTGATGTCTAGCACTTGGCAGATTCTCTTTGTATGGTATAATCCCTTGTTTTAGTTAAGTTTTTATATCTTCCAAGGGATCTTGTTGAGAAGTCTATCAAGAAAGCACCTCTTGTAATCTCTTTGCACAACTACTTAATCTTTAAAAAAAAAGAAAGAAAGAAAGAAAGAAAGCACCAAATCCTACCATCACCATCTTGAGAGGATTGTTTCTATTTGGCAACATATCTAATATTGGTAGCTTTTTATGTCTCCCTAACCAGACTCTACGATCCACGAGAGCAGGGTGGTTTACATGTTCAATAGTTGTTTTTCATGCATCCTGTATACAAAACAGTTCTTGGCAAGTTTGAATACTCAATACTTACTGAATCAACTAACAAATGAGAGTTAAGGGTTTAATTCAATTGATTAATCCAGAAGTCACAAGATTGGTTAATACAACAGTATGTAATTATCTTTTTAAAATATGAATTAGCCAGTAGCTTTTATAAATTGTCAGATGTCATATAAAAATTCTACCTCTGGTCCCTTATGAAAATTCAAGAGACATATATACATATGTATGTATACACACATACATATATATATATGTGTGTATATATATGTATATGTATATATATAATATATATATATATATATATATATACATATATATATATATAAATGGGGTTCCTAGCATGATGTTTCTTGGCAGATGCTCCTTTCAAATGGGGATTAATTATTCCAGATCCATCACTCCTCATTCTCTTCACGAATCCAATGACTTTGGTTAGAGCTGTCTCTTCACTGCTGTGTTAACTTTACCTTGCTCTGTAGGTCAGAGCTCTACCTTAAACACATATATCTTAAGTCTTCCAGCATTGGTTTTATATATCTGTGTAATTTGTCACATTTAGTTTAGAAATGAAATTCTATTCATAATGAGGCACATATGTTAGCCTAGTTAAAGGTCAGACATGTCCAATTATGTTTCAAAATAGTTTTCACTTTAGAAGTTATTTCTAAAATAATTTTTCAACCCAAAGACTTAAAATAATTTTCTTTGTGCTTAAAACCTCAAGAGCATTACATCCACATGTTTACTTAGAGTGGTTCATCTACCATAAGTCATTAGTGACAATTTGTCCAAAGAAAAGAAAATAACCACATTTAATGATGGGTAGTGTCATTAGTCTATAGTCAGATAAAGAGAAATCACATATATTTAATATCAAGAATAGGTTCATTGTATTACTGATATATAGATAGATAGCATATGTTTCTTAAGCTTTTATTTACTTTGTGTCAGACATTATCCTAGGCAATTGAAGAATTGATATTCTGTCTAAGAAGGGAGACAGTAAAAAACAAGCAACCAAGTAAGTGTTCTATGCAATAGGAAGTGGCAATTGCTATTGAAAAAATAGAAGTGAGTCTGGGTGATTAGAGATTCACCAAAAAGCTAGAAATAGAGCAATTGCTCAAGTGGTATGGTACTAGCCATGAGCAAGAAAGCTCAAGGACAGCATCTAGGTCCTGAGTTCAAGTCCAGGAACTAGAACAGATAAAAGACGAAGTGGGATAAGATCAGGGAAATGGAAAGATCTGACTATTACTACTGTATTTAACAGCGTGGTCAAAGTAGGTTATATTGGAAAGAGACTTGAGCAACCAGAAAGAAATAAGAGACTTAGCCAAGATTTATTTTTAATTAAAGAACCTTCCAAGATAGAGAAAGACCTAGAGTTAGCCACAGTGTAGCAGGAAGGTACTAATGTGCTCACAGAGCAATGTGGTTACTCTGAATTACTATCCAATTAAAGAAATTGGTTACACCAAAGAATAAGTTGTTCTCCATAAAGTACTGCTCCATAGGAATACTCTAGTCTCTTCCACTAAGAAATATTTATCATCTATTTTAAACTAGTCTACACTTTGGTTTGTCCTTGACCTGAGCTTTGAGTCTGTATGATAGTGTATAGCTTCCCACTGTGTCCAGAGGAATCCCAACTACACGTATTATATAGCATGATGAATTCTCAATAACTAGCCATGACTTTATTATTCCCAACCTTTTCTCTTGTTGTACATATTAAACACTGGTGCTTTACAAAGGACTTGTCTACGAGAGTAAGAACCATACATATTAATTACTCTGTAAGTAATGTGTTATCGTAGTAATGCCATTCAGAGTGGGCCTTTGTAAGGCTCTCTAACAGAGTTTCATGTGTCCTCTATGCAGCTCCTTGCAAAGGACTGGCCATTTGGAGTTGAGATGTGTAAGCTGGTGCCTTTCATACAGAAGGCCTCTGTGGGAATCACTGTGCTGAGTCTATGTGCGCTAAGTATTGACAGGTGAGAGGTTTTTTTTTTTTTTTTTTAGTCACAAAAGATCCTAAGCATTATACTGCTGTTGCTACTATTTGTTTAGGAAATAAACTACGTAAATTCAATAAAACCAAGCTCTCCCAGCTTGGAAAACAGTTCTATTTTCATCTTCAGATATCGAGCCGTTGCGTCGTGGAGTCGCATTAAAGGAATTGGTGTTCCAAAATGGACGGCAGTAGAAATTGCTTTAATTTGGGTGGCCTCCATAGTTCTGGCTGTCCCCGAAGCTATAGCTTTTGACATGATTTCCATGGACTACCAAGGAAGACATCTACATATTTGTATGTTGCATCCTGTACAGCAAACAGCCTTCATGCAGGTAGATTTTCCTTTTATTTCCTTTCTTTTGCTGATATTTCTTCCTGAATATTAGCTACTTTTTTCTAGTCCCTCTCCCTTAGGAAGCTGTTCGTTTATGAGTTTATCACTGGCAGAAATTAAGAGAATAGATCCCAATGACCCAACTTGCAAGAATCCAGAGCATTCCCTGAGAACCCTGGATCTTACGAACAAAGATAAATCAAGTTCACATGAGAACTGATGTAAAAATTATAATTTTTGTACTCAAAGACCATTCAGAATTTTTTACTGCTCTACAATCTGTGTAAGACAGCTCAACAGTCACAAAAGGCAAGGATGATTCAAAACCTGGTATGAGTGTATTCTGCTGGACCATCTATTGCTCTGATGGCAAAAGGAAAACTGCCTTGACATTAAAAAAAATGTTGGCCATTTATTAAATAATGGTTGAGCCGTGTGCCAGTGGCTCATGCCTATAATCCTATCTACTCAGAAGGCCAAGATCGTGGTTTGAAGCCAGCCCAGGCAGGAAAGTCTGTGAGATTTTTACCTCTAATTAACTACCAAAAAAGCCAAAAGTGGAGCTTTGCTTAAGTGGTACAGAACTGACCTTGAACAGAAAAGCTCAGGGACAGCACTCAACCCAAATTCAAGCCCCAGCACAAGGAAAAAAATAATTTTTTGATTAGGAAATAAGAAAGGAATAATGATATTAGACTCCAAACAAAAACACTAAATATAAAAAGATATTTTCAACAGAATAGGTGGAAAGACGTTAATGCAAAAGGGGTTGGTCTAACTATTACCAGGGATTAATTTCTATTTTCCATTATTTATAAGATGACTGTATAAAACTTTGTGAATTGAGTATATCCCAGGAAGTAAGAGCATAATGAAGGAAATTAGCATGAACTTGAAAATGATATTGTTGCCTTACTAGTAAAAAGACAGGGTATGCCACATAGGCACAGATACAGATAAAACAACACGTTTAGAAAAAAGTGGAAGAATAGAAAAAGAATAAGAGAAAAGACAAGGGCTCATGAATATTTGATAGCTTTTAATTGACTTAGATTTATATAACACTGATCTTAATTGTTAATATACCTTTTTGTAACTGACCATTAAACACACTTAATAAAAAGTGAAAATTTCACCTAAGTATTAGAATATCTTTACATTTTCAGGTAAGATATTAAGCACAAATAATCCTCTAATGATAGCCTGCTTATGTGAAGTAGAAATATTAAATATTAAATTTTACCCAATATATTGGACATAGTTGCTATACTTTCCCAGATAACTGAAACATGTTTTGGAAAGTTTCATTTAATGCATCTCTTTAATTATTTGTTCAGCAGATGTAGGCTGAAAAGTTCTATATAATATTTATAAAATAAATTCATATTAGAAGCAAATTAATCCTTGATGAATATTTTTTCTAAAGTTTAACATTTTGTATAGCATGATTCAAGTGGGAGAACATTTGGCTAGCAGGTAAAAGGACCTGAGTTCAATTCCAAATACCAGAAAAACATTAATATATATATATATATATAATTTAAGTATTAACCATGAAATTCTCTCTTCTCCCTAGTTTTACAAGAAAGCTAAAGATTGGTGGCTATTCAGTTTCTATTTCTGCTTGCCATTGGCCATCACTGCATTTTTTTATACCCTGATGACATGTGAAATGTTGAGAAAGAAAAGTGGCATGCAAATTGCATTAAATGATCACTTAAAGCAGGTAAGAAGATGCGAGATGAGCAGCCCAAGGCTGTAATTACAATACTGAGAAAAATTATGATGATATCGAAGCTAAATCATACACCAAAGCATATTTCCATTTTTTCTTACTTCTGGTTTGTCTAATTAGAGATATTCTATACATTCTAAAAAGTTCTAAAGAGAACTGTCACTTTTAAGAGATGACTCTATTCATTTTAGTTCTAATTAACACTCACTCTTCACTTGAAAGCTGAGCATCCTGAGTCTTTTCAAATGTCACTGGATTTTGTAAATCATACTAAGTATTCTGTTTGGAAAGAACTTTTGAATATGAAGAAATCACTTTTAAGGGTTTGGTTGTGGTTTTATTTCAGAGGCGAGAAGTGGCCAAAACAGTGTTTTGCCTGGTCCTGGTATTTGCTCTCTGTTGGCTTCCCCTTCATCTGAGCAGGATTTTGAAGCTCACACTTTATGATCAGAGTGATCCCACCAGATGCGAACTTCTAAGGTAAGAAAGGTATAACAGAAATCATCCTGTAATTAGGTGCCATTCAGAAGTGTTTCCATCGATCCTTTTCATGGGCAGAGAGAGAGTGCCACTTTTCTAATCTTTGGGAGCAATTAAGACTTCCAGTTTTGCTTTTCACTCCTGTGTCATAGGAGAAATAAGGGGCCTAAGAGAACTCTGGGAACAGGGAGGCAGAGTTGTCACATCGATGGGGGAGTGGCAAGATTGACCATATCAGATCTGATTCTCCCTGGCACTTGTCAATCCTTTCTTTTCATCCAGCCTTAGTAGTTTCAAATGAAATTTTACTTTACAAGGTAGGAGGGGATGGGGGAAGGCAGTGGAGAAGACAGAGACAGAATGCTAGAGACAAACAGACACAGAGGTCATCACTAAAAGCAAATTAAAAAAAACCCTCAGAATCACTGGCTAATTCTTTTCTTCACAAGACTACAAAAATGTGCAATATTCCACTCAATGTGGATTATTTTTTGACAGATACTTTGTTTTTGTTGGCTATTTATTTGTTCATTTTGGTTTCGGCAGCTTTTTGTTGGTATTGGATTATATTGGCATCAATATGGCCTCCTTGAATTCCTGCATTAATCCAATTGCTCTGTACTTGGTGAGCAAAAGGTTCAAAAACTGTTTTAAGGTAAGAGACTATTCTAAAACAGAAGTTTTTTGTAGTATGATGTAAAATTTAACCCTTGAAAATTATTAGTGTTTCTAGCTGGAGAGATTCAGATAATTGTTTAGTGTTCTTTTGTACTATATCATGGATGATTATTTTAAAGTATGACTTCTGCTTAAAAATCATTACAGATGATATTTGTCTATCAGTGCTAGCCAGACACTCCCTACAGCTTTTGCCAATCAGTTGTACTCATAAAATTGTTCAGGATCATGCCTATAATTTTAGTTCCTTAGAAGGCAGAGGGAGGAGAATCAAAACTAGCCAAGGAAAAAGTGCCAGAACCTATCTGAAAAACAAACTAAAAGCAACAGGAATGGGAAAGGCTTGCACAAGTTCTGAATTCAAGTCTCAGTACTGAAAAATAAAAGAAAGCATTGTGACAGGTATCACATAAATAAGGTAAAAACTGTAAACATGATTAAAGGCATTGTTCCTCTGTACTTGGCAGATGTCAGTCACAATTTGTATCAGAAATGTGACTCCCTTTTTCACACAGACTAAAGAACAATATGTCAAAGGACTGGAGCTAGTTAGTTCAGTGTATAGCATTTGCACAAGGCCCTGGGCTTTGTCCCCACCACTTGGGCAGAAGTTAGGGGTAGCAGTAGGAAACAAAAAGACATAGCAAATCAAATTAAAATTTAGAATCAGGTTCTATCTCTTCTTTTCCACTTTCTATGTGCAGCAGAGCTGCTGTTCCATGTGTAAGATGTTTAATTAGTACTCATTCAGCTCTACACTTTAACTTCCATTTATACATTCATTATTTTGTTTAACAATCCAATTCAAAATAAACTATACCTTCTCCTTACATCGGAATGAGTCATTGTCTCTAATCTTTTATCATTGAAAATACAAAGACTTGCTTTCCTAGTTACACTACAACAGTCTATAAGATTCTTTGCTCATTCATAACTCCCATTTTTAATTAATTAATTGATTGATTGATTTGTACCAGTCCTGGGGCTTGAATTCAGGGCCTGGGCACTGTCCCTGAGCTCTTTTTGCTCATGCATAGAATTCTGCCACTTGAGCCACTGCTCTATTTCTAGCTTTTTTAGTGGTTAATTCAAGATAAAAGTTTCACAGGCTTTCTTCCTCAGGTTGGCTTGGAACCACAATCCTCAGATTTCAGCCTCCTGCATAGCTAGGATTACAAGGGTATTTACCAATACCTGGCCATAAGTCAGATTTTTTTAAAATATACTTTTGTTATTATTAAGGTATTGTACAGAGGGGTTACCATTTCAAAAGTCAGGTAATGACAACTCATTCTTTTAGGGAAGTAAAGAACACTTATAAGATCAACTCCCTTATTTTAAAAACTGAAAACAACAAACCTATTTTCTCACACGTAGATTTTCATAAAACAGATGGTTAACAAATTTTGGGATTTAAAAAAAAAACTTTAAAGGAAAAATTAAATGCAAACTCTTAAATGTTCTATATTCCTTTTGTGCATATTGAAAAGGGCTATTATAATACTATGATTAAAAGATACTTATAGTACTATCACATAAGGTAAAACAAGTTATACAGTATACGTATAATGGTATCCCATTGAAATAAATTATATATATATATACATGGACAAATACAGTCATGCATGAGATTATATTTCTGTTTCCAAGGAAGAAAGTTTTACATTCTACATTTATCACATCATAAGATCAACAAAGTCACCAAGAGTTAATACCAAAAAGAGTAGTGTCTTCTTGGTGATTAATTTTAATTATATAGATATTTTCTCTTTTGGTATTTTTCTAGTGAAAAAAAGTCTTTTTAAGGGGAAAAACTAGAGAGCCTGGAGAAGAAAGGGCCCCATAACTTCCAATTCTGCATGAAAGTCAGAGCTCCAAGAGCAGGAGGAAGGGTGTCGGTGTGACAGATGTCAGCATGTGACACATTACTTTGTTTTGTACAGTCATGCTTGTGCTGCTGGTGCCAGTCATTTGAAGAAAAACAGTCCTTGGAGGAAAAGCAGTCCTGCTTAAAGTTCAAAGCTCATGATCACGGATATGACAACTTCCGTTCTAGTAATAAGTACAGCTCATCTTGAGAGAGGGAATCTTAATCTCATTCTCTTTATTTTGGACAGAACTCATTAAAATGGGACAAATCCATTTCCAAAACAAAACACAAAGCTGTATGTTCACACAAATCCATGTGACAATATAAAGGAGATTGCTTTGACATCTAATGAGCTCTTTACAACACAAGAGGGAAAGTGGAAAGGCCATGAGAACTGAGAAACTTCATGGGGAAAGCACTTAACGTTTTCCATTATACTTAGCACTCCAGCATAGCTTTTAGTAGCTTCCAGTGTATTCATCTGCCACTTTATCTTAAATGAGGTTCATTGTTAAATTATATGAATCGGGACAAAGGAAGATCAGTCATGGAGAAGCTAAATTTTTAAATGAAGTTTTGATTCCTCAGTTGCAATTTTTTTTAATTAAACAACTTTGAAAAAAAAGAAAAGAATGTCACACCCTTGGTCTGACTGTAATTGGATGCAAAAAGTGAAAGCTGGTTAGCTGGTGGATTTAGGGAACATTAGAAACATTTATGAAAGGAAGGAAGTGTCTAAGAGATCAAGGTTGTCTTTGGAAAATCATCATACTCTACATTTAGCTCGGATCACAGGTCTCAAAGAGAAAGATGGATTGCAGTTGCTAACACAACATACTCTTTTGAGATCTTCCAACTACCTACAGTATTTTTCAGTATTATTAAACAATTCCTTCATTGCTATAGTTTAAGTTCTATTTGTTCGGTATTGTCTGTAAATACATAGTCACCTACACTACATGGAGATGATAAAAACAAAGGGCAGGCCCCAGCATTCATATTTTTAGGACAGGGAGATGCCAGTGACCCAATAATGGACAGAATGTGAATTGTCTGGTTCAGTGTCCATGTGCAGCAGAGCCATGCTGTGGGCAAAGTGGTCTCTAGCATATTGCAGTTAAAATTCTCTCTTTTACAATCACACAAATTAGTCAATTTAGCAGCTACCTATAAGGCTGATTACTAATTTTTACATTATATTTGTACATAAGCAATAGAGAGGTTCTGGATATAGTGCTTTTCTATCAATTCAAGGGCAAATTGCTTTAGTGGAACCCTTTAGGGGGGAAAGAAAAGATCACTTTACTTTGTGCATTTTTGCCTAATTTTTTAAGCTTCTCCACAAAGTGCCTTAGGTTAAGTCCAGATGAGAAGTGTGTGAAAGTATGCACCACAGAAACGGAAGAGAGAGGAAATGAGGTGGGGTTGGAGGAAATCCATGGGGACATATTCCCATTCTTAGCCTGGTGTTCGTCATTGCCTGTCACATCCATGCAAAAGGTCCTGATTCTGTTCCAGCAAAACCCAGGGCAGTGTTCTCAGAGTGACTTCAGGAACAAAAGGGGCCCAAGAGTTTCAACTCTGTCTTAAAATATAACCGAATTGAATCTACCCCCCACCCACCCCTTCTTTTTCCTTTTAGTAAGCCAGACCACATGTTGGAAATCAGCTAGGAATGCTATTTTCTGCCAAACCTTGTGAGACCATATACAATAAACCAAAATGCAACCGTGTCACAAAGAAAGGACAATAATTAATCCCCATGCCCCATGGATTCTGTTCACAAGTCACCCACAGTTCTTGTTTCCTAAGTTCTTCCTATTTTTTTTCAAACCTTATCAGCGTAAAAGACTTTTCAGATATTCAATCTGAAATTAACTTTAGGTCACTAATGTTTTCGCAGCATGTGCATATATTTTTTTTTATTCCTGTTGAGGTTTAGATCAATTTTATTACTATGTCCTAAGTTTTTATGTCCTAATAACCTTCTCATTTACATCCTAATACCCTTTCCTTCCCCATTCAGCATAAAGAGCTGTAATCATCTTGCCAGTTTTTTAACCTGCATGCACACAGTATTAATGCACTTCTTCTGATCAAAGTACTTTATATGCATATAGGAAAATATCAACAGGAAACTCATTATTTTGTATAATATACACATAAAATGTGGAAAATATTTGGTTCAAAACTTTAACATGTAAACAGGGGCAAGAAATGCAAATGCTTTCTTTGCATAATTAAAACCAAAATGAAAGGTGCTACTATCTAACTTTGTATTTTCTAATACCAAGAAGAGTTTAATATAGTAACTGACAAAGCAATACTAACAAGAATGTTAAGTAAAATCCTAATGTACAATCCTAAGTGATTTTAACCTTATCTCTCCTTTATTTGTTAATGGGTATGTGTTCAACCACCTTTCAGTATTAACAACTTGCATATATGGCCAAAAAAACACCAGTGATAACAAAACACGAGTAAACTGTAGCTAATTTTATAAAATTGTAACATAAACATGTAAAATAGTTCTATATTTTGCTTTTTTTCCTGTGGTCACTTAAAAAGTGGCAACCACTGAAGTTGCTGATTTCTTTTTATGTAAACAAAACCAATAAAATTTAAATTGTTTTAAAAAAACAGTGTATTCTTTTACTATATACAGGCATTAATTCCTGAAGAACTGATTCATTAAATATTTGAAGGAAATACAGATGGCATAAATGACATAATTTATGGTAAATGTGTAACTATCAAGGAAAAGTGGAAGTTGGTGAATTAGAATACCACAGTTCTAGTGGTTGTTATGGTTCATTATGTGAGGAACCACCTTATCAGGACATACAAAAATATTATAAGGATCTGGGCACTGGTGGCTCATACCTATAATCCTAGCTACTCAAGAGGCTGAGATCTGAGGATCACAGCTCAAAGCCAGTCCAGGCAGGAAAGTCTGTGTGACTCTTATCTTCAATTAACTGCCAGAAAACTGGCAGTGGACCTGTAGCCCAAAGTGGTAGAGCACTAGCCTTGAGCAAAATCACTCAGTGACAGTACTCAGGCCCAGAGTTCAAGCTCCACCCACAAACACCACTACCACCACCACCAACAAAATACTTTGAGGAAAACCAAGTTATCATTCTAGAATGGAAGGACTGTGTTCACTTATTCCTATCAGCAGACCAAAAGCCGATCACTCAAGGCAGAGTTTGGCAAGAACTCTGATTGGAGAAGTGCAGAAGCAACTAGATATCAGTCCCTTGTGAAAAGTTTCCCAGAACAGATGATATTTAAGCTAAAGTCTACAGTAAGTTACCAGTGAGGAGGACATAAACAGAGAAGTTCTCCCAGAAAAGAGGACAGAGTATACATAGCACAGAGTTACAATGTCATTCAAAAAACCTACCACAGTGTGTCACAATAAGCCCCCTCCACCACAAATGACTCTTTAGAGGCAATGTAAGCAATAGTCCTTGTATGTCAATATATAATACTCACCCCCCAAATCCAGCACTTCACAGAAAGCACTTCCACAAAATTATGTACATATAACCCCGAATCAGTTAGAAGAATTTCAAGTGTATCTTTCCAAATATTGTATTTCCCAAGAAATTGCCCCAAATAAGAGGAAGCATTAAAACCCCATGTGCTGATTTATATAGTTACTTTGCATACAAGCATACACATTAGTATAACATATAGCATTAATTGATAATGCAACATCTTTTTTAATAATTCTTAAAGCTAGGGAAGCCAGTATCATAAAAAGAAAACCCAAAGTCAGGATATTACATGTTTTCCTTTTTTTTGAGATTACTAATGAATATATAATATGAAAATAGAGCTCAGAAATGAGTGTGAAATTTGTCCCTCTGTCCATATGAGAGAGGAATAATCTGACCTTGTGCAGTTATTAAGCTCCACTTACAACCAGGTCTCTTCATATTCATGCCTTCTCAATTATATTGGTTCTAAGCAGAGGAACTAGAGACATTTTTCTAAAGATTTATCCCACTCTACTTTTACCCATCTCTCTCTGTCTGTCTCTGTCTCTGTCTCTCTCTCTCTTTTTTCTCTTTCTCTTTCTCTTCCCCCTTCTCTCTTCTCTCTCTCTCTCTCTCTCTCTCTCACACACACACACACATACACACACATTGAGACCATATACCCCCAACTCCACAACACATTTTTAAAACCTAGCCCTGGATCAGAAAATAAAGCTTTTTACTTTTCCTAAGTAAGTAGCCATCCTTTCTAACAGATTGAAGCATGTTTTTGAGGGGAATTTTCTAAAATAAATATACCTCTTGAAATTTTCCAAATATATAAATAATAAAGTATATAAATGACAAAATATCTCCTAATATTAATAAAATATATAAATAATTTTTAAAAAATCTCCTAATAACTAAATAAGTGTCTCCTCCACTCCATTCATTAGATTTGTGGCCATTCATTTTGAAGCAATCTGTGAATTTTTAGAATTATACCTATGTAAGAACATCTTTGTACCAAAATCTCATAAACAAATCTTATACTAACCTAAACTTGTGGGATTCTATCACTTAAAGTTCTTATTCAGTGTCGGTCCCCTCAGTTCTTTACATCAGTCAAGCTCCAAAGTGGTCTGTGAAAAGAAGGGCCTTTTATAGCCTCACCTTCCAATTTAGTTACTCAGTTCACTAATGTATTATTAACAAGATGTTTTTAGTGAAAGAGAATGTACAGATACTAAGTCAGATAATCTGAGTAAAAACTCCCTAGTCCTATAGTTGACTTGAAAATATGAATGAGAACTCACCTTGTATTTTTTTTCTCTTTGAAATAAGCACTTCTTACATCTGTCCACTAAAGAGGCCTAAGCTGAAAGAGGAACATGATCATAAGATATATCCCAATTTCCCCAAACATTGGTTCTGAGTAACAGTTGTCTTTGGACAAAACCAGGGCACCTTGGTGAAATGAATATCCCTTCTCAGGATTGGAAATGGATAAGATGGGTCTGGATTCTGTGCATATCAGAAACCAAGAAAACTGTGACAGACCATGAAGTCTGTATCAAATGACATAGATGTCAACTTGAAGTTCTCACTGGTCCAAGAAGTAGCATTTGAATAAAAAGAAAAGGATTACAATGGATCAAAATATACCAAATAGTTTTCAAATCGATAGTTCAAAATAACACAAAGTACAAAACAGGAAAAAGCATCAATAGTTCTTAACAATGTGCTGTGTTAGCATTTCTGTGAAAGCAGGTACCACATAATCTCTAGGTAAGTAGCTCTTAATTAAACATCAAGTTCCTAGAATATAACCACTTCATTGTGTTCATTATTATTTCACTGAAAGAACAGAAATACTCACGGCTATGTAGCAAAACCATTGATGAAGTGTCTAGAAGTTAGTTACCAATTTTCACACACACACACACCCAATTTTACTAAAATCTTTCTTTCAAGGTCACTGGTAGCTGCCACTGTGCCAACCTGCGGCTTGAACTCAGGGCCTGGGCATTGTCCCTGAGCTTCTTTTGCTTAAGGCTAGCACTCTGCCTCTTGAGTCATAGTACCACTTCCGGCTTTATCTGTTTATGTGTTACTGAGACTCAAACCCAGGTCTTCATGCATGGTAGGCAAGCACTCTACCACTAAGCCACATTCCCAGCCCCTATACTATTTTTCAACATCTATCAGCAGCATTTGGCACAGATGATCACTCCTTCCTTCTTGAAATACCATCTCGCCCTGCTGTGTGTAGACATCACTCTCTCCCCCCTTCCTAAGTTTCCTTTAATGCGTATTCCTCATCTTAAACTTTGAACACTGACAATCCCCAGACCTCTTATGTTCTCTCTCTGTACTTACTCCTTCAGTAATTGTTACCTATTCTCCTGATTTTTACACCCCATTTACATGTTGTTGACTCCAAACATTATATTGCCTTAAGAACTTCAGATTTAAGCTGGGCACCAGTGGCTCACAACTGTAATCCTACTCAGGAGGCTGAAATCTGAGGATCAATTCAAAGCCAGTGGTAGAATGCTAGCCTTGAGCTGAAGAGCTGAGGGACAACTCCCAGGCCCAGAGTTCAAGCCCCATCACTGACAAAAAATAAAAAAATAAATAAAAACAAGAACTTCAGATTTGCCTCGCTCAATACTACATTCCACTGGAATGTTTAATGTGTGTTTAAGTTTTAGGATGATCAAAACTGAGTATTTCAGCCACCTCTCAAAGCCTACTCTTTGCACTGCTTCCCCCATCTCATTTCTTGGGATAAAAATTTTAAAGTTATTGATTTCTCTCTTCATGGCTTACCCAACATTCAACTCTTCAGCAACTCCTACTACATTTACTATGAAAATACATCTAGAATCTAGACATTTTTTTCCAAACCCACTGCCACCACCCAGATGTAATTTCAACACTAACTTCTCTATCTCTTAGAACTTTCTTTTAGAATATATCAGGTCATTTTCTATATAAAACTTTGCTCCCAACCTCAAAATCTTTCTATGTAGTTACTAATAAAAGTTAAAATATAATCTCTGAATTCACGAAGAAGATTCTTATTACAGTCACCCCCACCACTACAAATGCTCCTCCTATTGTTAAATACAGTGCATCCATTTTCTATCCTATAAGATCTGGTATCTTGCCACTCCTCTTGTTCTCAACTGGAGATAGAAGTTCTCTCACTCACTGTAGCCACATTGATTTCTTTGCTGTCCTTTGAAAATTACTGCAGTATTCTTGCAAATGGCAAAGAGTATCTGTGTACTTATTTTCTTGGAATGTTTTCCCTAGCCTTCTTTAATATAACTGCTCAAATATCAACTTTCTCAAATCACTCTATGCTATGTAAGAGTAACCTCTTCTTGTTTGATATTTCCTTTCTCTCCTTTCTCTGCTTCATTTTTTCCCCCACTTTTTCTGTGCTGGTCCTAGAGCTTGCATACAGATTCTGGGATCTGTCCCAGAGCTTTTTTGCTAAAGGTTAGCACTCTACAACTTAAGCCACAGCTCCATTTTCACTAATTTTGCCAGTTAATTGTAAATAAGAGTCTTACAGACTTTCCTGCTTGGGCTAATTTCAAACTACAATCCACAGATCTCAGCCTCCTGAGTAGCTAAGATTATAAGCATGAGCCACCAGCACCTAGTTCATTGTTCTTCATAGATCTGATGCACCATGAATCTGCTTGTTTTGTTTTCTATATTCAACTAGACTCTCAACTCCACAGGGAAGGGACTATAAGTCATTGATCTAACCCTAGAACCAAAAACAGTGTGCTGAATACAGTAGAAGCACAATTTGTTTTTTAAGATAATCCATTTACTTATCAAGTATTAATTGCATAGCTTTTGGGTTCCAGACCAATTGTTTTAGCCCAGTATTGTATAACTTGTTGGCCACAGCATGAATGCTCAGGTCTGTTCACTGCCATGCTAATAGGGCACCCTTTGGAAATATGTTTTTGGTAATTGCTCACATATGTTTCTAGCGATTGCTTACAGATTTTCCACAAACTGTTTACATAAGGTGGCATCCACAAGAACATTGTATTTTTTCAGATTCTTTAGATAAATAAATCAAGAAGACAACAGAAAAATAAAAGGAGAAAATATTCACCACTTCAAGTACATCAAATAAATGGAAAATGATGGAAATGAACTTTCCTCCATCTTCTAAACACTAGAATATGAATAACTGGATGTATATAGGGCAGGCTTAAACAAACATAGTAGGCTGGTAAAAAGCAATGTCATGCTATAAAAAATGCTCTGGTGCAGAATATATGAGCCATAGTCCCAGGTACTTCCAGACCTTATTTTGTCTCTGTTGTGCATATTGAAGAACAGGAATCAGACCTACCCTGGAATTTCTCAAGTAGCAATCTATCTTCAACCCATATACTGTAAAACTGTGATGTTGTCCATGTTTGCCTATTATATACATTTACCCATTCTAACTTCATGCTGTCTCTTGTTTTCAGGTCTAGTCTCATTTTTCTAGAGGTAAGGAACTTTCTGTTATGTTTTCAGTAGCCAGAGCTCAAACAGTCCTCCTGGCTCTGTAGCTGGCAGAGAGAACTAAAGTTACAACCCTATATTAAACAATGCCTGGTCAGTTCCATAGCTCAGTGGTAGACATTGTAGCTAAGCAGCAGGCAATGTCTACCAGTGTTGCAGCTCCACTGACAGCCACTGCCACTGTTGTCTCCTTCGGTTCCTATTTCAGGAATTTGATGAAGTTCAGGACAATGAAGGGTGAGTATAAAGAACTTTTTTCAGAAAAGTATCTTGCTCAAAGACTGCTGCCACTGCTGCTCTCTTATCTGTCCACTGTGTGTTTTCTCTGTCCATATTCACCCTCTCTTTTGCTTAGGTGGCTCTGTCTGAAGGGTATTTATACCCTGGGCTGTGCTCCAATGGACATTTTATTGGTCAGGTCCTACAACGTTCTTATTGGTTGGCAATTTCTAATTAAGTTCCTTCTGCAAATCCTTTTCCCAGGGTCATGGTAATGTTATCAAAACTAGAAGCAGCTAGGAAGGGCCATAGGCAAGATGTTTTGAAACAAATGTCTTTTTTGCATCTGGTTTTTGGCTTGCTAGGTCAAGACGCTGTCCTGGAGGCCTTAGTACTGACTAATTTACTCTTTCAATAGAACAACCCTTAGGGCCAGGTATCAGACAATTAGAAACAGTCTTGATGTACTGGAGCATGAAATTATTCAAATTAGCTATACACAGGGATCCCAGAATCCTAGATAACTGCATTCCTGTGAGTTGATTCCTTCTGCTCCCACTAGCTGTTACCCTAACCTTAGAGCAATTCACCAACTAGACCTGTCTAATGGCCTTCCCTCTTATAAAGCTGGCCATGTCATTGTGTTTCTTTCTCCCTTCAAAAGGATCTTTAAATTTTGTAAAACAACAAGATATGTGATGGTTAAACCAAGGAAGAGGAATTTCTCATGCACCCTTGTATCACCAGAAAATTGGAATGAATTTCCTAAATCCTCTTCTATGCTAAGTACTTCATGAAGTCAGTCTAACTGGCCTGGAAGTATCTGCCCTTGATTTGTCCCCAGATGGATATAGCTGATCATTTGTTTGTTTTCAGACAAAAGAGTAATTGCAGACGTGATTGTGACCAAGAGCTATTGTGGGTTTTTTTTAATACTAACTATTCTCCCAGACTTTTTTTTTTAAGGATTGTAGAAGACTTTGGATAAAATGAGAAGCTAATTCTGTGATAATCCAGATTATCTCTTCTATTACAACTAGAATTAGTTTATTCAGGATTATATAATCTAAATCTGAGTTATAGACTTATAACCTCACAAACAGAATGGATTCCCTTTTTGACTAGCTAGTGAACTGGCTATTTACAGGAACTTTGGGTAATTTTAAATATTACCAATCCTTCATCTTTCTTCCAAAGAGCTGGATGTTATGGTTACAGGGTATTGATTGAGCAAGGAATATTTAGTGGTTCCAGATTTTCTTTGGTAAACTCTTACATACAAAAAAATGTCAGCAGTGTGACGTACTTTACCGAAGAGGAATGTGTTGTTTATTCTCCTTTCAAGTTTGTCTAGGAGATAACATCACTCTCCTTGCTCAGAGGCTGGCTCTTAAGACAGTAAACTCTTGCAAGAGAGTCAACAGACAAAGTACACAGGTCGAAGGATGTCTACAGATGTCTGATGCTCCACATACTTCATCCCTTCTAATCTTTATTAGTTGATTTACACATCTTCACTAATCTTAGATTGCCAGCAGTTATGTGATTCTGTATACAGGACTTTCCAAAAGCAAAGGTGTCCATTAGAACTTAATGATATTAGAACCCATTCAAATGAGAATTTGATTTCCAGAGATTTATTTTTCTCTATCAGACAAACTTCATTTGCACCACCACAAACAGGAGTCATTTGCATTGCTATGTGAACCTCTGAAAATATATTGAATTAAGTCTACAAATAAAGGTTCTAAGAGAAAACATCCTATAAACTATCTATAAGTAAACACACTAGATGGTAAAACAATTTTATTTTATTTTTATTTTATTTTATTTTTTTGGGTCCGGTAGTGGGGCCTGAACTCTGGGCCTGGGCGCTATCCCTCAGCTCTTCAGCTCAAGGCTAGCGCTCTACCACTTGAGCCATAGCACCACTTCCCGCTTTTTTCTTTTTGCTTATGTGGTGCTGAGGAATCGAATCCAGGGCTTTGAGCATGCAAGGCAAGTGCTCTACCACTGAGCCACCTTCCCAGCCCGTAAAACAATTTTTAAAAATATACTAGGACATGATCAATTATACAGGTCTCACACACAATGAGACAAAAGGAGGAAATTCTTAGGAGCAGAACACGGAAGTATAATACCTATGTGCATTCAATCATATGAAATAACATTTATTGACATGAACTCCAGGAAATGGAAACAAGAGGTTTTATTCTTTGTTGCTGTTTTTGTTTTCTTTTCCTTTTTGTCTTGTTTATTCATTTATCTGTCTTCAGGAGGGTAAGGGGGAAAACAGAATTGGTGGAACAGAGTGAACAAATGCAGCAGTGATACTCACTGGACACTGTGTTGAAAATAAACTATACAACTTGTGGGTGGGGACAGGAGGAAAAAACTGGAAGAGAGTGAGGGAAGGGGTAACATGGTTGAAAAAGAAATGTACTTTTTATCTGACTTATGTAACTGTAACCTCCCTGTACATCACCTTTATAATAATAAAAAATGCATTAAAAAGTAACTTGAAGCTCAACACCTTCTGGTCCTGAAATAACCCCTTTTAGTTCAAAGGGCTAGGGATTTTTAGGCTAGGTAGAAGTGGAGTAGAAAAGATAAGGGGCAAGAGAGATATATTGTTTGATATAGTTATTGCTTTCAAGATATCTGAAAAAACAGAATGTATCACCATATAGGGATTATCTGTGACAGACAGAGCAAATCCTGGAAGAATGTGGTCCAGTACATGAAGATTGTTTGAAAGACACTGACTATTAAAAGGTTATATTCTTATTTATACTCATTCATTTGCACAACTTTCTGATCTATAAGGACTGTGCCCATTATAGCCCAGTTATGCCTAAGAGGAACTCTGAAAAGTTGTGGGGAGTCTACTTAGAACAACTTTATTTCCACATCAAATTTGAGGCAGTAAACAACAAAGAATCTAAACTAATTGGGTAGATTATTTGGGAATCAGTATATATTGATCATCGTTGAAAAAATTAAATCTAGATCTGTACCCTTTCCAGGAATGAGCTTAACTGACTCCAGACAGGCTACTAGGTTGGTCTTGCTATTTTTTAGTAGCTGAAAGAAAAACCTTACAGTTTCACCAGGGAAAGTAAAAGTTTTCATAGCTCTGTCTTATGAGAAATTTTTCATATGGTACATATTTAAAAGACATTGACAAACATGGAGGACAATAACTCAATTATCATAGAACAACAGAAGAGCAGAAGCTCATAGGTTGGAATCATACATCGATTTTGGGGTTTTAATTGGGTTTGAGGGTTTTTTCCTTTGGGGGATATTAGTAAGAACAACTCCCATAAAGAACTACCAGCATTCCGAGTAAATGGACAAATAGGGAAGTCCTTATATGTACTCACTTCCCAAAAATAATACATGTGAATGCTCACATGGATCCTTTTTAAAAATTATACTTGAAAAAGAAAAACTTTTCAAGATATATTTTGGTTAACTCCAGAGTTTTATGAGCTAGCTTTTACATCATTTTAACTCCTACCAGATGATTAACGAGATTTTGTCAACTTCCTCTCTATATAGCTGTCTATGTGTGTGTATATGTACAAATGAATATCAGTATTATTGGCTTAGCAATTCATAGTCTATTACTTTACTTAGCTGATCAGAGAAGCCTTCACTCAAGCAAAGAAAACTCTGTGTGACTAGTCCACATTACATATAAAAAAATATGAACAGAGCAGTATCAAAAGAGAGTGGGCAGGCTTATCCATGGCAGTTTCAATAGTGCTGAAGATCAGTAAACAGAAGTTTCCTGGCAAAATCCATTCCAAATGACAATATGATTTTTGTCATTTCCTGCCAGTCTATTCTGATTTAGGATAAGATTATTAGAATCATGTATTTCATACTAGGAGATCCACCCTTTAAGCCTTAGGGTATAGAGGTTCATATTTTGTCTAGTCATCTTAAGTATACTTAAGCCAAAGTTAGTTGCCTGCTTCATGTTAGACATTCATTGCAATCCTCAGTTACAACAGGATATTACTCAAGATTCTTTTGAGCTAAAACAGAAATGCTCAATGAATATCAAAGTATAACTCCATAGTCTTTTGCAGAACTTGGATTTCCTTTCAATTCAGTGGTCAAAAACTATAAACTTTGGGTTCAGATAACTATTTAAGACATGTTTTAGATGGGTGTCAGTGGCTCATACCTAGCTTTGAAGGAAGCTGAGATCTTGGAGGATCTCAACTGAAAGCCAACCAGGGGGAAAAAGCCCATGAGACCCTATCTCCAAAATAATCAGCAAAAAGCTACATTGAGGTGTGACTCAAGTGGGTGAAGGCTAATTAAGCAAACAACAAGATAAGCAAACTCCAGGACCTGTATCTAAGTCCTTCTATTAGCAAAACAAACAATAAACAATAAATAGGCAAATATTTTATATGGGAACGTGGTACACATCTATAATCACAGCACTCTGAAGGCAGACAGGAAGATCATAAGGTTAAGGTAAAAAGAGAAAAAAAGCAATACAGACAAACAAAAACAAGGTCAAGTCTAGCTGGGGCTGTATAGAGACTGTGTCTAAAAAACCAGCAATAACAACAATATAAAAGGTCCACAAACCATGTTTAAGCCTCTCCCTTATTAGAGACCTTGTTGAAAATAGAAGTAGAGAATTTAATTTGAATACTTCTTGCCTGTTCACATAGCAGATGTTCCTACAATTTATATAATGTTGGAAATTATCTGTACAACTTGGGGGGGGAGGCGCTTGGGGGAAGGGAAAGAGGGAGAAAAATGAGGGAAGGGGTAACAAGGTAGACAAGAAATGAAATCATTATAACCCCTTTGTACATCACCTTGATAATAAAATTTTAAAAAAAAGAAAAGAGACGAAATGAATAAATACAACATCCATTCATTATGTCTGTCCTTTACATCAACAGAGAATACATGCCCCACTGACACCAAAAAGGGGATTCAATTTCATCCAACCTTGGATAAAGGTTCCAAATCTATGACAATTAAGAATCAGAGACAGCTAATCCTGGCATGACTTAGCAACTCCGGGTTCTTCCTTACGAAAGCCTCCCACTTGAGACACCAACACTGTGATTGCCTGTTTCCTATTGGGTGCTTTTAGTTTGGCTCAGGGATCCACCCCAAATTCCCAGGCCTCCAGCCCCCCTGGGATGCACTGCAGTCATACTAATGCATCAAAGGTTGATGAAGGAAAAAATCACTTCCCACAAATCCTCAGTCTAATTTTAATTTTTCCTAGCCCTCTCCTTGGCACGTGCACACACACACATACTCATCCCCTCCTTCAAATGACCCATTTGAAGTCATCGATGTGGTGAATTCTGGAAGGACCATCTCCCAGGAGTAACTCTATCTGCTGCTTCCATAGCAACTCAAGTCAAGAGGTCAACAGCTGCTGACCTTGACATTAGCACCAGGGCTTGGTGGTTTCTTCCAGCTGTTCTCTGGAAGATAGAACATCTGCAGCTGTCTTCATAAAGCCATTTTTGTTAACATACAAAATTTTGTATGTATGCCAGGTTCTTCAGCTACTTCTTATGTTATCTTCAGCTTTTGAGTTGTTTCCTCAAGAGCCATGTCAACACCACCATCACGGACTAGTAAAGTGTTGGTTCCAGTGGAAATTACAATGGCCTACATCTTCTCTAGAGAAAGAGTCCGCGTAAGATGAAACTATCACTACAGTGTTGCTGCTGTACTGTGGCACTTCCCAAATTTTTCCAGAAACATTCCACTAATGGCAGAGAGGAAAGAATTGTAATCAACGCTAGACAGAAAGACAGACAGACAGAGATTAGATTAGATAGGTGTGATAGGCAAATTAAAATAAATAAATATTGAAAGGGCCAGAGTAAGACATTAAAACCAGGAAGTAAAAACTGAATATCCAAAGCAAAGAGCTCCCCTCCCACCACATCTACTTTTAGATGTTAGCTTACAAGAATGAATGAATATAAAAGGACTGTCTTCCTGTACCTTCTTGTGATGGTAAGAAGCTGTAAACTCTTTAAAAACTGGTGAAGAGACAAGGGAATTGGAAGGCCAAGAAGTTCTCAAATTGAGGGTGGGAGACAGTGGCACAATGGATGATGATGCGTCTGACTAGGATCTGAAGTTCTCAAATTGCTTCTGAACCCTGCTTTGTGGGTGGGCCTTGATCACACCTCCAAGCTTTAGCATAGTAAACAGCACATGCATTCCAACCCATTTAGAACCAGAGTCTAAGGCCTTCGGTGTGTTTTCCCAGCACAGGAGGTATAAAGACCATAGATAATAACCACCATTTTTAGTCTTCAGTGATATTTTCTGAGTGGAAAGCAGAAAATGTTTCTCTCTCTCTTTTTCATTTCTCCCTACTTTATAGTGATATAAAAGATATAGCCTTGAAAAAATCTCCATCTTGTGAAATTCTCCCTTTGAGATGCCTTGAGTTCGTTCATGTGTGGCTCTCAAGTTTGAGTTTTGCATGGAAACTGTGGTAGCAACACACTGATATGCTTAGACACTTTATAGAAACTTGACAGAATTCCTCTCAGGAGTATATGCTTTGAAAGTAGCTTAGCGTAGTCTATCCCAAGAAGTGAATGCAACCTAAGTACTTGTGAGAATCTGATATATTATATTGCTATTCCCACAGCATCTTCCCCCTCTTCTGTCCTATCATTTTCAAGTAAAATTAGACTATAATATCAAGATTTGTTTTAAAAGAAAATGAGTACCCCATAACAGAAACACAGAAAAGACAAGTGAAAAAACATTCAACCACTAGCCATGGTGATACTAAGGGCCTTATAGATTGATCACAGATCAACTATGTTGAAGTCATCCAGTATCTGAATCCATTTTCTTTCATCCTAAGCTTTCTTTTTGATTCACACCTTAGGACAACAACACTGGATTGATCTGCAATTTCCAAATCAACATTGTTACAATATTTGCTCCATGAATACTGCATGCAGTCCATCCCCAAAGCCATTTACATTCATTTTTTATTCACCTGATTTCTTCAGGAGCAAATAGCCCCATTGTGAGGGGAAGTGACATGTGAGAGGACCAACACTGAATCTATATCCTATCACTGATTTTTTGTCTTCAGAGAATCTAGTATGGAGTTTTATTTAGGAATTATTAGATTACTTTCTCAACATTGAGACTCAGCTGAATCCCCAGAAAGCTCCTGATATACGCCAGAAGCAATATACATCATCCCCAGGGTTATTTTTATGTGCATATATTTCTTAACATCTGAAAGGTAGCAACTGGAAAACATAAAAGAAAATAATGAATATTAAAATATTAAACAAGTAGTATAACATGTAGGGCTTTTTTTAACTATTAAACTCATACACCTCTAAAAATATTGATGTTTCCTACTGCAAATAGAAAGGGAAGATCTAGAGTCTTCTGTTCATCAATAAAGTCAGAGGAAAGGAATGAAACTTTCAAGTTAAATTGTAAAGAGGGAAATGAGAAAAAGAACAAGCTAGACGCACCGGCTGTGGAATTCCTGGTGTGATGCTTAAAATAATGCTGAAATTATTCCAGTGGTAACTCTCTCCCTAAGGTCACAAATCCTATTTCAGTTTTTTTGAGATGAAATGTTTAGATCTCAGCTTCTACACAAAAGCTATCTACTTCACACTGAAACAGTCACGATAATTATTTTAGTCAAACTTATCAATAGGTATTATAGAACCAGCTGGGGCATGTCCAAAACAAATTATGTGCCTTAATACCATTTCTAAATTAAAAAAACATTAACGATGTCACCAATTAATGCTAACTTCTAACAACAAAACAAGATTTTTTTTTAAAAAAAGTACATAAGCTTATTGCCTGTGAGAATTTTTTGCTATGAGGAAGAAACAATAAAAGTATTTTATCTACTTTGGAAGTCTCACAAATCACCAATAGACTACAAATTATATCCAAGGAAAATAGGCAAAACAGTCTATCTAAGAAAAATGCCTCTGCTTCATCTTTTTAGGACTATTTTGATATATTTAATACTTGGCATTTTTTATTGCTTCCATTTCTTTCAGCTCTAAAAGCAATGTTTTCTAAATTGACTTCCAAAACATTTTGGTTGTTTATATTCTGGGACAACCAATAAGTGACCAAGAGCTTAAACCTTATTGAAATAGACATTATAATTACATTATAAAATCTTGCTATGGACAACCTAAATTGTATATAAGCAGCATGTTGCTTACATTAAAATGGCATTACAAATTGTTATTTCAGTGAGCTCTTGCCCAGGAAGACAAAGGGCAAATAACTTCATTGTTTTTGACAGAACTGTCCAAAAATTTCTTCATTCTTTCTTTCTTTTTTTTTTTTTGCTAATCCTGGGGTTAAACTCAGGACCTAAGGGCTGTCTCTGAGCTCCTTTGCTCAAGGCCAGTGCTCTACCACAGCTCACTTTGTTTTGTTTTTTGTGGGTTTTTTTGGAGTGGTTAATTGGAGACAAGAGTCTCACAGATTTTTTTTCTTTCATGGGCTGGCTTTGAACTAATTAAGGCATGAGCCACTGGAACATGGCTTATTCATTCTTATAACAGATACTACTCAATTATATCTCCTAAAAATAAACATATTAATTTGAGCACTGATGGCTCAAACCTGTAATCCTGTTTAGTAGGTTGAGGTCTGAGGACTGAAGTTCAAAGCTAGCCCACGCATACAAACTTGAGATATTTTTATCTCCAAGTAACTAGTATAAAACCAGAAACAGAGGTTTCAAGAGGCAGAGAGCGCCATCCTTGAGCAAAATAGCCAAGTTAGAAAATGAGGTTTTGAGTTCAAGCCCCACTACTAGAATACACACACACGCACACACACACACACACACACACACACACACACACACACACGAAGAATCATACCATCTTAAGCATTGCTTGATTAGACTTATTGCTGAACTAGACTTATCTATATAGTATTTGTTCTCCAAGACTATTTTGAACCACTTGCCTCAAGTTGACTGATTCCAAACTATTTTGTTAAAAACTTCAGCCCACCCACACTGAAAGATATGCCTGAAACTAGAATCTGCAAAGAGCTCTATAAACATTAGAACTTATTCTTGAAAGTTACTGCTTTGGTGAATGGCAACTGCTTTGTACAACTACTTCAAGATAATAAAAATATTCGAGTTTTTTAATTATAAAAGGAAATTACAAAACTTCTCAATCAAGAATTCTTTTACTGATACAATAAACAACTTGACTTTGGGGGTGGGGTTGGGCTATAACACAGCAGTGGAGTGTTAGCTGAACATGCATGATGCCATAATTTGATCCCTAGAAAAATAACTGCTTTGCTTTATCAGCAGATTATTTTAGTATACATTTCAGTAATTTTGGCCTCAGTAATTGACATTGTAAACTTTCAAGCAATCATAGTTTATGTTACAAAATCAACAATACTAATTAGTCAGGATTCTCATTAATGTACTACTTTTTCCAGCCCATGAAATTTCAGGGGACTTAGTGAAACTATCTCTAAACCACAGCACTTGCCAGAATTACAAAGTCTCTCTGCTTAGAAAAGGCACACAGTGGCACTGGACCCAACACAGGACATAATTCACAGCCCAGTAAAAGCTATTAGATATTTTTAGATGTAATATAAGCAGAACAAGATTTTTTACTTCTAACACCAAATGCCAAAAACCTAACCAGTTATTTCTATTCCGCAAGATTGCTCTGTCATAGAACTTTCTTCTGAAAGGAGTTCAATTTCTGGAACACATCTTATTAACAAGTGTTAATAAAGTATTACTGAGCCCATTCACCTTATTTCCCAAATCTTCCAGGTTTGCTGTTCAAAAACGTAGTATCTACTGAAAAATCTCCATTACTACAAACCACAAGTCTTGGCATTTACTATTCCTTCCATTTTTGTTGTTGTTGTTCAAATCACTATTCTAAAATCCTATCATTTTTTTCTTACCATCTCTGTTACATTACTTGTAATACTCCCAAAACAGTATTTTCAGCAGAAAAAGGAAAGACTGAGGTCCAAGGATGCATACAATATTATCCTGAGTATAAGAGTAGGTGTAATGTATATGCTCTTACTTTTTTTTTTTTTTTTGTCGGTCATGAGTCTTGAACTCTGGGCTTCGGTGCTATCCCTTAGCTCTTCAGCTCAAGGTAAGAGCTCTACTGCTTGAGCTACAGTGCTACTTCTGGTTTTCTGGTGGTTTATTGGGGACAAGAGTCTCATGGTCTTCCCTGCCCGGGCTGGCTTTGAACCATGATCCTCAGATCTCAGCCTCCTGAGTAGCTAGGATTACAAGCATGAGCTACCTGCGCCCCGCATGCTCTTATTCCTAATTGACAAAAATTACTAGTTTATTTTGACTTTTAAAAATCTAAAATAAAAATATTTAGAACATTACCAAAAAGTATATCAGGAATTAGAAATGGTACGAAGGGACTATATCCTACTCTAACAAAAAAAGAAAAGCTAAAAAAAAGTCCAGGCACTTGCTAACTACTGTGGTCAGAATAATAGACATAAATAATGTTGGTAGTTTAACAAAAGAACCCATTAAGAGAAAGTGTCCAGCAATACTGTGCTCCTGCACAATTTGTGGAAATACACAAAAACAAGGCTGGACACCATTTTTCGTGCGCCCTCCTGGATTCTCTGTGGTTCCTTCTGTTAAGTCAATTCTAGAAAGAGAACTTTTACGGATTCAGAAGTCAGCTGTGTTGGTTTGCTGCAACATTATCTTAAGGAGAGAAAAATAATGAGATTCACCCATGTAAAAAAATACTTCTAGAAGAGGCTCGTTTTTCTCTTTTTAAGTGGTTTATGTTTAGAAACACTACCTGGCTTAAATTTGTTAATGTTAGGAGACCCAGCTCTGGTTCACCAAATCCTCTACCAGTTATTTTTACTAGTAATTACTGTAACTTACAAAAACTTTTCAGATCTGGAATTGTTATTACGTCTAGGGTCTGAGGAAATTAGTTAAGGTAAGGCAGGAACATGGAGTTTATAGTTTGAGGAAAGCAACAGCTGTTAGATGTCTCAAGAAGAGAATTGAGGACAAATACAAACTTCTGTTGATCATGCTTGCAAGCCTAAGAGATAAATAACTCAGTGAAATGACTCATTTCATTTCCAAGTAAACTTTTTAGCTACAATTCCTGTAGTACTGTGTTAAATATTTAAATTTACTTTCCATTATAGCATAAGTCTGGACATCAAAACTTAAACTCTTTCATCCTACTACAGAGAAGACATTAAATGCTTCCTCCCCAAAATAACTTTGTTAATTGCTTTTCTAAGAGATAAAGCTGGCAACAGATCGTTTGAAAAATAAATACTGCATGGATCCAATCATCTAATTAGTTTAGACAAGCCATAAATGTGTTTGAATTGTAAAATTGCTCGATGTACTCTGTAGTTTGGGGAGAGGATTAAGTTATCTTGTTTTTATTTTTTGCTATTAATAATAGTATTTGTATAAATACAAATAAAACTTGGAATGGGACACAATATATAATCGAGGAACTTTTCGTTTAAATTGAAAAGAAAAATAAAACAGTTATGATTAAACACCCTCAACATATTTTTATTTTTTCTATTTTTCTATTAGCATGCTTATTCTTCATTTATCTTGGAAAGCCTCCAAACAAGAGAAAGAAAAACATGAGACTAGTAAAAAATAAAAAGAAAGACAAAAATGTAAAACAAGGACAAGAGAAAGCTGACAAGAGGAAAACAGAAGGGAGCAAAACTGGAAGAGAGTGAATACATGGTTGATCAGATTAATCATGTTTGATAGGGTTACTGGGTGTAAGCACCAGTGACTGGCTACAGCTATCTTAAGCCAGACATGATTTTAGTTGGCACAGACAGATAATCCACAGAAGTGTGAGGAAAGCTTAGGAATCAAGGGCTTAGAAGAACAAGAATGAAGGAATAAACTAAGGAACACTTCCTTCTAGGTAGGAAACATCAATTCCAATCATTTCCTATCCTGTCATTGTGCCCTAGATCCAAATACTGGAGATAGACATTGTTTCCAAAATTATCTGAACTTAAGAAAAACATTTCATGAAAGTAGCACCGTAATAGTAGTCAGCTATGAAATGAATAAAGAACTAACTTTGAAGGAGCTCATGGAATTAACACTACTAGGGTAGGAATTCTCCCAACAAAACATGTGTATTACAGGCAAGCCAAAAGAGCAGAAACCGTATGGGTAACTTAGTTGCTACCCAATTGCTTCTACTTCCTACCTACCTCACCTTTTTACTTATTTAATCTCTGTAAGTCTCAGTTTAGTTACCAGTAAAAATGGTATTGCACTGTTTGTTCAAGTGTTCCCCAAAGTCCCAGTTTTAACAGTTTGGTCTCCAGCCCATCATGGGAGGTGACCCTTTAAGAGGAGGGCCTAATGAGATGTCTTCTGGTCACTGAGGTCATTTCCTTGAATAGCAGTTATGGGACTCTGATCTTTCAGTCTCTGTGTCTACATCCAGACTACCAAACAAGCAGCTTTCTGCCATGATGTGCAGAATGGCACAGTCTCTAGCGCCATAAGGTCACTCCATCATAAACTGTAACTTCTAAATGGTGAGCCCAAATAAACATTTTTTTCCTTATTGACTATTTCAGTGTTTTGTTGCAGTCATGGAAAGCTGATTCACATAAATAGGAATAATAGGATAGCTTACTCCAAAGGATTTTTTGGTAGAGGATTAAAAAGGAAAATGTTAATATGCATGCTGTGGTGCCTAGCCTTTAATAAGCATTTGGATACTTATTAAAATTACTAGGATTGCACCATATAGAAAATTATCTCAGTTTGAAGAAGAATGCAAAGATGGCATCCCAAATATGATAAAAATGTATTACCCAGTATAGAATTATAGTTCTTGTAGCTAGGCAAGACATATTTCTCATCAAGCTTATATGTAGTATGGATAAGGAAAACAAAGCATCAGTGTAAACCTCTCATCCAGTTCTCCTAACTTTGAAGCCAGCAGATAGTGATAAATTAAGCAATGAGGACAATGACAGGCCTTCCTCTATATAGACAGATTATTTCCATTGAATCACTCAAGTGTGCTTATATGACCTCCTTCGTGGTGAGAACTGAGAAAATAAAATAAAGCAACAACAACTAGAAAAAATTTGCCAGCCGCTGGTGGCTCAAGCCCACAATCCTAGCTACTCAGGAGGCTGAGATCTGAGGATCACGGTTCAAAGCCAGCCCACGCAGGAAAGGCTGTGAGACTCTTATCTCCAATAAACCACTCAGCTTGGTAAGAAATGTACGCATTATCCTGCCCATGTAATTGTAACCCCTCTGTACAGTATGTTCACAAATAAAATTAAATTAAATTAAAAAAAAATAAACCACTCAGAAAACCAGAAGTGGTGCTGTGGCTCAAGTGGTAGAGCACTGGCCTTGAGCTGAAGAGCTGAGGGACAGCACCCAGACCCAGAGCTCAAGCCCCATGACCAACAAACAAACAACAAAAAACCACAAATTTCCCTCCTATCCATTCTGTCCTTGCGTAGCAAGTGTTGGACCCTTCAGACAACAAAATCTATTTCCGGTCTCCTCCTGATGATTCTCTTTGAAAGTTTCAGCTCTGAAAGCATTGAAGAGAAAAGCTCCCACACCAAATGCTCTGCTTGAAAGCAGCAACCACACATGTGTGTCCTCAACTTGGTGGATAGCTATTTGATTCCTTGTGTGACACCATTTTTAAGGCCTATGTTGCAGTCCTATTCTTCACTTTATATCCCCTGAGCCCAGTGCTCAATGCTGTTGAGCTTGTCAAAGGACATACATGAATGCTTAAAACCTAAAAATATTCTATATAAACTCCCAAACACATAAAGACAAACAGCACTTGAAGCAATAACTGTTGAAAGTATAAGCCTAAGCAAGTTATTCAATTTAATTAATCATTTAAGAAATTTTATACATAATAATGTCATTCTAGGATGAAAACTGGCAGATTAGGTTTTGGTGCTATGCTTCTATAGATTCAGAATCATGGCTCAAAAAAACGTCTGCCAATCATAAATGTATTATTTTAAACTTGAGTGAGAATGTTGAAAGGGATGACATTGATCAAGATATATTCATGAGATGCTTTGTTAAATGGCAGCTTTGTTATATAACTGCTTAAAGATAATTTTTAAACAGTACATAGGTGCCAGGCGCTGGTAGCCCACACCTGTAATCCTCGCTACTCAGGAGGCTGAGACCTGAGAATCACAGTACAAAGACAGCCAGGGCAGGAAAGTCTATGAGACTCTTATCTCCAATTAACCACCAGAAAACCCAAAGTGATACTGTGGCTCAAAGTAGTAGACTGCTAGGCTTGAGTTAAAAGAACTCAGAGACAGTGACCAGGCCCCCAGTTCAAGCCCCTTGACTGACAAAAAAAAAAGTACATAGGTGCCTGAATATGCACAAGGCAAGGTAACTCTAAAAGTAACGTAGTCATGAACCACTCAGATCTGTTTAGTCAGACCCTGAAGGATCTTCCAGCCTCCCAAACTGCCCCTAGACTAACAGAAGAAACCACCATAGAAACTGAAAGGATTTCGATACAAAGATAAAAAGCCAGGCCAGGTGGCTCCTACCTTAATCCTGTTTGGCAGGCTAACATGGGGAAGATCCTGCTAACTGGAGCAAAGAGTTTGTGAAACCTCTTCTCCACAGGAAATGTCTGGCACAGTAGCACAAATGCCATCCAATTATGTCTGGAAGTGTAAAACAGGAGGATAGCCATTAATGCCCAAGCAAGGAATGGGAACCGTAACTAAAAACAAATACCAAAGAAACAGAGCAGAAAGGGCTGGAGGTATGGATTCCAGTGGCAGAATGCCTGAAAAGCTAGTGCAAAACCCTGAGTCCAAAGCAAGAACCACCACCAAACTAAGAAAAGAAAATAAAAGCCAGGCACCGGTGGCTTGTGCCTGTAATCTTACCTACTCAAGAGGCTTGAGTTCTAAGGATCATGGTTCAAAGCCAGCCTGGGCAGAAAAGTTCCTCTGAGACTCTAGTCTCCACCAGAAAACCAGAAGTGGAACTGTGGCTCAAAGTGGTAGAGTGCTAGGCTAGACCAAAAAGAGCTCAGGGACAGCACTTAGGTCCTGAGTTCAA
>NW_012267217.1:2813841-2868935 GCF_000151885.1 Dipodomys ordii
CGCTAGCCTTGAGCTGAAGAGCTGAGGGACAGCGCCCAGGCCCAGAGTTCAGGCCCCACGACCGGACCCAAAAAAAAAAAAAGAAAAAGAAAAAAGGAAACATGAAAAGAGAAAAAAAAGAAGAAAGGAGATGCAAATATTTATTAGAGCACTTTTGTTTAAACTGAGAGGCTGGGAAGTAAACCTCTCCCCTCTGCATACTACTTTGCTCTAACAAATTCTTCTAGGCTTGTGAGGATGGCCAAGGTATATATGTACACTAAATGCCTCAGGTGAGTTAAGCCTAAAAACTTCTTTCTCCTTACCCTTCTCTTACTTTAGGTAATAGAAGGATAAATGTACCTATTATCACTGGTTTGGAGAGTGAGCGCTGTTTGGTATCTCTTTGAACTCAGCAATTATCATCAATAGTGTGGTTAGTGTGGTTTAGTACAGCAATGTTTGGCAGTCATAAAGCCAGTGCATTGTTAAGTGAGAACAATAGATACGTCAGTCCCAAGAATAAATTAGGAATACATTCAGCCTTCTAGATGGACAGGAACTAACCAGATATTGGTTGTATTTGATTTGGAAAAGGTGCCTGAAAATTAATCTTCAATCTGCAGAAAGAAAAGGAGATTCCATTGTCTTTCCTTTCTTTTTCTTTCCTCCTACCTACCACCATTATTCTAGTCTCTTTTCTGAGAATATAAGACATGTTTGTAATCATAAAGTCCTGTAAAAGACATTTAGGATACACTGGAAGATATATAGTTTGCAACAAAATATTCATAACAAGGAAACATGCAAACCAATCCCAGTCAAAATGAATGATCAAAACGGAGCCCCAGAGTGTACTCCACACTGAGTTTGGATTGGTGCCTGAGCCACTGAAGCCAGGAAGGATCTTCCCATTGCAAAGAACTGGCAATCTTGTGTCCTGTCATCACAATACTCCTTTCTGTTCAGTGGTTTAAAATGTTTGACAAGTGCATTACGAAGCTATCCAAGGAAATGCTTCCTTTCCAGGGATTAGATACTTGAAGCCAACAATTAACACTGGCCTTTGTCAGTGATTCAGTCCACACTAGCAAAAAGAAAGCTTCTTACAGACAGACCCGGCTCTGAAGGATCCTCTAGAGGAAAGAAACACAGAGTGCTTTGTTCCTGCTTCTTCACATGTCGCTAATGGAGGAGGTTGAACTGAGGGAAAGGGGTCCTTCCTTGTCTCATTTGCCTCTCTCTCTGTCTTTTAAAACAATTACTTTCTATCTTTACCATGTTAAGATGGTAATAAAATCAGATCACATGGAGACCAATTAAATTAATTAAATAGAAGTCATCTAACAAAATGGACATTACTTTTTTCAAGAAAATACACCTACCAAAGCCTTTGCCAAATTACTGTATAAAAAGCAAATAACTAAAGCTACAGAAATGGGAATTTGGCTTCAGATGAATATTTTTCTGCATAATAGGCAATGCTACAAGAATGGATTCTTACACTAACTTTGCTTTTCTTGGAGTAACTTATTACCATGGAGTAGCTTGACTCTTTCACTTGGCAGATTATTTCCATGGAGTCTATTTCTAATTTAAAAAATAAAACTATCTAGGTGGGGTGGTGGCACATGCCTGTAGGTCCAGTACTGGGAAGGTAGAGGCAGGAAGACCATTAAGTTCGTGGTCCATCTCAGCTATACAATGAACTTAGGACCAGTTTGGACTTCATAGCAAGATCTTGTATCAAAAAATAATAACAGTTAACATTATAAGCTAATATTATCTCTTATCATTTGTTCCAGTTCCCAAACCTTTTCATTTTTTTCAATTTATACCTCAGTTTCTAGCAACTATAAACTATTCAAAGAGGCTACAAAACCAATCCCCTCTTAGGGAGGATGAGGCAAATCTGGAGGTTAGTTACTTGTATGTCCTGGCATACTTTTTTTAATATTCAAATAAAAAAAGAGCAAAGCACTATTTCACTCTTTCTGAATCATATGCCCACTATGACCCTGCTATTCTAATCTGGTTGTGGTGTATTATGTATCTAGTAGAATGCTACACAATAAATAATTAAATAATGACCCCAAACTTCAAAACATGGACATATGTGGAGGTTTCCTGAAAGGCCACTTCTCTGATACAGTCCCATAACTGAGGTTTATGTACAGTCATTATAATATATATATATATGACATATGGCATATGTGTGTATATATATGTATATTTCATTACGGAAGCCAGATTCCCCAGCCAGAACTCGGCACAAACTATCTTCCAATGAAACTCCAGCCTCATTACTTCATCTGAATTATTTGGGTAGATAATTGGAGATTTGAAGATTTCCTAAAATTTTCTATATCCCTGATAACACAGCATTGTTAACACTTGCTATCTTTAAGTCTGTCATTTCTGTTAGCGTACCTCAAAAATTTCATATGGTTCTATCTGAAATAACTTTATTAATGAACAAACTCCTAAAGCCAGAGCCCCTCATCACCTACATGCTATTTTAGATTGTAAAACGTTGCTATAGACAAATATATGCATTATTCTTCCTATCAGTACAACCAACTTATACGCCCTTCAACACTTCTATGCTGACTGCAAACGGTTCTACTGTTACACTGATTGCTGCCTACTTGATCTGCCTTTTTCTTTTACATCTTGGCAATTTTCTATTGTCAAATATTTTTATTACTATTTCTGAAGACATCTACTTTGACTGTTTTCATCCTTTCCAATAGAACTGGATGAATGACTGCTAATCAGAAGACTATAAAGACAACATTGAGTCTTCACTTGCAATGACTTTGGATGACACATTGTTTGATACCATTGTCTCCTGAGAATGTTGCATGTTCCATTATAATATAAAGCTATACACTTATTCTGTTAGCTCTGGACTTGTTTTCTGAACTTCTACATCTATAGTAAGTAAACAAACCTTCTATTTTACTATGCTCCTCCACAGGCACATACAGAAGTATTGTCCTGTGTTTTATTATTAATAGACAGTTCAAAATCCTTCTCTAAATAAACAAAAAGAAGGTAAGTTTTTCCTCTCTCATACCCTCATATTTTTTGAACAAGCTTTTCAAACTTTTCCTTTTTCTATTCCCGTGATGCTTCTCCAAACACCAAAGTATACACAAGATAAAAAGTCCACTATAAAAATATGCTAGTTGCATATTATCTGTTATTTGTTCACTCCGAAATTATATAATACGTGGGAAGAGTAAATGAGATTGTCTGAACAGGATCAGCACTGCTGCCCACCCAGTTCAGGATATAGACTCTTCTAGAGAGTATATTTCTCAGTTGTCTCTCTTTGAGGAAGATCTCCAAGTTCACCTATCTGAACTGTGGAACGATCTTGAAGATTAGTTCCTTTGCCTCATCTTTCTCTGTCATCTTCTGAAGATGGGAGGTTTTCTCTGTGTTCACACTGTCTATTCCATAGTCTTTACCACCTGCATCTACTGGTCCCTAATGATGTGCCTAGTCTGGATTGATATGATACTGTGCATATAAAATTCATAATTTCAAATACTTAGTAGAAACAAATAATGCAAAATTTCAATTCATGGTTTTTATGGCAATAACTTGATAGAATGATATTTGGACTAGTTTGAGTGAGATAAACTAGATCAATAAAATTAATTCAATTTTATTCCTTTAGAATGATATTGGAAAGATCAGAATTATATATGCAAATATATATGCAATTCTTATTGGACCAGCACACTCCATCTCCTCTCTGCATATATAAATCTCCCTCTCAGCTTGCTGTCCAATTTGGGAGAACCCTTATTTGTCCTTATGCAGCTCCTCCCACCCCCACTCCCAGAATCTTAGCCTCGGTCAGCCCTAGTACATGCATCTAGAAGAGTATTTTGATAAGGTTTTCAAAAACAGTAGTTTATAATTCCAAGGGGAAAGGTATAAAAGGTATAAAACTCCCAAACTTAAGTAGAAAAAAAGATGCATGTTAAATTTATAGAAAGTTTTGAACTTTACTAGTTCCTATTATGAAAATATTTTATAGTGTCCATACCCAGTGTCAGCAAGATTTGGAAAAATGACATTCTGGTAGAATATAGATAGGATCCCAAGGGTTACAACTTTCTTCAAAAACAACTTGACAATATATTCCAAGGGCTTTCGGCCTTTCCACTTCAAAATGATAGCCTAAGGAAATTACAGGAATTTTCCTCACTTAGGGGAAAGGTTAAATGAAGTTGGATACGTATATGATAGAAAATCATACAGTCATTGAAAATAATGTATCTATCTGATGAGTGTTTAGAAACATAAAAATGCCTGTAATATTTTAATAGTAGTCAAAATAGAAGAATAGGCTTTATTCATCTTGTGTATCAGTGGTTAAGCAAACCAGTCTGTTTCTTGCTAGGTGACACAATAATGAGGTCTGGTTAAAATCGAACATGCTGCCAGGAGAATTTTATGGAAATGTCACGTAGTCAGATGAAGGCAAAGCACAGCTTGGTCAAAGCCAGAGCCAGACCCAGAACCACAGAACAATGCATGTCAAAACACTCTGTTCCCCCCATCTCTATAGGTTTGAGGTCACCTTTATTTTCTCAGACTGACTCAATATGGTAGGAAATACATATGTCTACAGTCCTGAGCTCTTGATCCACATTTGTTCTGTAGAGGACATGTTCCAGTTATACAATTGCAAGGGAATCGCCCATCAGACTACACTTAAACCATCACTCTTAACTCCTACATGAAGCACCGCAGTCAATGAGGTGAGTGTCTGTGGTTGATTCATAACAAAGTAAAAATTGCAAGAGTCAAGGAGGGAAATATATCACCGTATTCTCTTCAAACTTATTCAAATGCAAATTCAAGAATTAAAAATCCCCAAGAAGTGATTCATGTAGTCTTCATGTCCCTATGACACAATTCTGTTCTGACCTAACTTGCTGAAAGAAAACTGCATTCTACTCAACTAAGTTCCTTAGTCACTAGTAGGTATTTCAGTGACCACAGTTTAAATACTACAGTATAAATAAAACAAAAATGAACAAGATGGAAATCCAAAACCTTGGAAGAAAGAGAAGAGTTTAAAGGAATGCTCAAGAGCCTACCTCTACTCTGTTCAGTTTCCTCTAATGCTTAAAAATAATAATCCACGAAGAAGTTGTTATTATTTTTCATTATACAGACAGGAAAACTGGTTCAGGGAAGCTAAAGAAGTAATAAATAAGGAGTAATAGGTAGAATATGTATTCCAAAGCTTCTTGCCTGGATTCCAGCTTATTAGCATAAACTCTAAAGTAGTCTTGCCAAGAAACTGTCTCCCCAAACAGAGGAGGAATTGTGGGATTGGAGGAGTCCTTAGGACTGCAAATGGGGAAGTAGCTATGTAGTCACCTTTTCTCCTGATTTCTAACATAACTGAATCTTAAACAGCACAATATATCTTGTGATAAAAAAAGATACATGCAAGTAGATGACCACTAACAGCTGCAGTGAGAAAGGACTAATTTCTTAATAAAGACAGAATTCCTACAGTTTAATAGCAAAACTGCTACTCATATAATTTAAAAAATGGGCTAAAGATTTAAATAGACATTGGTGCAATAAAACATACAAAGGGTATATGAAAAATTGTCAATGTCACTAATCAGGAAACTGAAAATCAGAACTATAATAAAATACTAGCTTATGCAAGTAGAAGGCCCTTAAGCTTTTTAAAAGATAAGATGTTAGACCGGATATTTCAAATATAGATCTTTGAAAACTACTGGTAAAATTGCCAACTGCTATGGAAAAATAGTATAGAGGGTTTTTTTTAATGAAAAAATAAAGCTTCTATATATTCGATGGTAAATTCCATTTTTTGTGGAATTTTTTGGAATTATATCAGGATATCAAAAATACAGTAGCACTAACATGCTCATTGCAGTACTACCCACAATAGCCAAGATATGTAAGTGTGAAGGCTCATCAGTGAATGAATGGGTAAAGAAAATGTGGCATATATGCATACAGTGGAATAGCACACAGAGTTTAAAAAGAAAGAAATCATATAACATGCAACAACATGGGTAAACCTTGAGGGCATTATGCTAACTGAAACAAGCCAGGTATAGAAGTACAGATATTGCCTGACTATACTTACAGTCAAACTCATAGAAGAAAATAATTGCTGTACACAACTGTGTTTTTCATCAATAACTACATTGTATATTTCAAATTACCTCAATAAATCAAATGTAACAGAATAGAATAAAAATGGAGACCTATTTAAGTACCAGTCACTGCCCAGAAAGATATGAACAATAAGGCATGGTCCTTGTTTTCTCAGATTTCAACTCAAGCTGACAACCAAAAGAAATAATGAAATATTCAAAGCATGATGTATGTTGGGTGGTATGCACAATGCAGTGGAACTCATAGATTCATATATTGGCTATTGAACTTTAAGTTGTGGAAAGCTCCTCAGAGGGAAAAAGGGGTAACTTCTCAAAGCACAGATTGTAGGAAAAGGTGTGGAGAAGTGGACTTCTAGCTAACTGGGGAACTGTTTGTTATGGCGCAGTCATAATATGCAGGATACAAAATGACAGAGAGGTGTCTAATAGAACCTGAACAGGATGGGACAGAATATTTGCCTTTATATATATAATATAATATAATATGTGTATAATATACATTATACATTGTACACTATATAATATATAGTACATATATTAGAAATATATTTCAGAGACAGCATAATTTAAACATATAATCTCAAGCAAGAGACTAATACAACCAACCAGATTTACTCTGCAGTTTCTATATGAATTGAAAAATTTGACCACAGCAAAAGTTCTTGATATTTTTTCTCCTTAGACTTGGGCATGAAGAGGAATAAATTGGTAATAACTAAGCTTTCCAAGAAGATACTTTGCTTCTCTTTGCTATGTAAAGTTATGTGTGTATATCAGTTACTTCTGTAGTTAGCCTTGTTCACACAGGTCAATGATAACTGATTCATTAGTTATTGGCTGTGAGTACTCATTAAGGTGCGATGGGTAGGGCTATAAGAGGATTTTTTGGTGGAGTGTGATGAAAGGAGGGACATTGATCAAGATCTATTGTACTCACAAACTGACACGTTGAATTGAAACCCATGTGTGCAACTACTTAAAGATAATTAAAAATGCATATATATAATATATAAAGTCAATAACTCCCCTAAAGTTAGAACAAAAAGAATATTACTTTGTCTACATTTGGGATGCTTATACAATGCATTCCAATTCTGTAAAGTCTGAATGACTTCCACTCATGATGTCAAGTCCTATTGTACATTGTTCATTTAGCGTGCACAAATATATGGGCTTTCGGAGCAAAAGGAAAGGCCTGATTTCCTACTTCATTTCATTTCCACATAGTAGGTATTTGCCAAATATTGATTAAATAAAAAGTGAATCTCAATCCTTCTCAGAGACTTACAAAGAATTCTCTGGTATCAGCAGCTGGTACTGGGAATACAAAGCTAATAGACATGGTTTGTACCTTACTTTACAAATTGTCAGCCCCAAACATTTGCTGGGATATTTATATGATAAATGCAATAACAGAGTGTTATGGGACCACAGATAGGCCACCTAACCCTGGCATGGAAAAATATAATATTTTTCTGGAAGAAGTGGAAGGCTTAATTGAGTCTTAAAACAATAGGTCAAGCCAGGTACCAATGGCTCATGCCTGTAATCCTAACTGCTCAGGAGCTGAGATCTGAGGATCATGGTTCAAAGCCAGCTCAGGCAGGAAAGTCCATGAGACTCTTATCTCCAATAAACCACTCAGAAAAACAGAAGTGGCACTGTGGCTCAAGTGGTAAAGCACTAGTCTTAAGCTGAAGAGCTGAGGGAGAGCACTCAGGCCCCGAGTTCAAGCCCCACAACCAACAAAAACACAAACAAACCAACAAAAAACAATAAATCATACCTATAAATACTACTACTAATAGTAATAATAATAAATAGTAATAATAATATCTAGATGCCAGTAGCTCACAACTGCAATCATAGCTGAGACTTGAAAGATCAAGGTTCAAAGCCAGCCAGGGCAGAAAAGGCCACTTTATCTCCAATTAACCAGCAAAAAGACTAGGCTGGAGGCATGCCTCAAGTGGTCAAGTGCCAGCTATAGCAAGAAAGCTGAGCAAGAGCACAGGCCTTGTGTTCAAATCCTGGTATCAGGAAGAAAGGGGATAGGTGGATGATTAGTATTTATTTGTCTCAACATTCCATAACAAAGATTTATGATGTCATTATAATATAAAATGATATTTTTACTTGGGCCCTACATAGGGTCCAGTCCCTAGAGACAACAATACCATCTTCAGTTATCTCTGTCCTACCACAGCACTCAGGGAATTTTAAATGACTGTAAATAAAATGCTGCAATTGATGGAGATTTATTATGAAAGTTCAACTCATCCAACACAAGCAAGGTCATGGGCCTGGCAGAGGTTTTTCTTCTGGGTGTATTCCTTGTCCACATCTCCTACAGGAGATAGAGTTCCTCCACATCAAAGAATCATGGAGCAACCAAGAAAAAGAGTTCCTTTTGTTTTTGTTCAAAACAGTTCTGGTAAACCAGCCCCAGGCTGCAAATCTCTAAGTTATAAATAATTGCTACGGTGTGCAGTGAAATGCTAGTGCCTGGGGCAGTCACTAATGTCAGAGCAAGGGGAAGACTGAAGCCTGAAGCCTGAAAAAAATATGTGATGGTAAAGTTCTCTATGGATCCACAAAGTTTGTTGTGGACACCTCATAGACACCTCATAGATAGTACAAGAACTTTGAGGTCAGACAAAGGTGAGCTGCATCCTGCCTCTTCCACAAATAATTCTGTGGCCTTGAGCAAATTACTCAACCTCCTTGAACTTCATAGTTCACAGATGCAAAACAGGAATAGGAGACTCTTGTTTGAATGGATAATCTGATATTGAATGAATTTCCAACCTCTAACGCCATGCCTAAAGTAGAGTAAGTACCCAAGAGAACCTACTGTTGTCATCATTTCATTACCATCCTAACACTGGTATGAGCTGAAGAAATTCACAAAGCATGTAGCTTTGGAGAGGAAGACAGCAGACCCAGAGTCGGTCCATCCTGTAATATACTCAGCCTCTCCATCCTATATCCCATGGTTAAGTGAAAGTTAACAAAGCATCCAGACCTCTTACTCTCTACCTCCTCTTTCGTTTCCTTCTCCTCTCCCCTTCTGCTCCCCCTTTTCTGGGTGTGTGTGTGTGTGTGTGTGTGCATGCATGAGTATGTGTGTGTGTGTGTGTGTGTGTGTGTGTATGTGTGTTGTGAGGGATTAAATGAAAGGCCTCAAGATAGCTAGGCAAGTACTGTACTGTCCACTTATACCCACAGCCCAAGAGAAATCACTGAGAAAATTCTCTTGCATTTATACATCCCTTTAACTCCTCAAACTCTGACTCCTCCAAGCCTTAACCTCTTTGTTTGATTAGATGTGACATAGGCTTTCCCTTTGGACTCCTCTCTGAGCAAGTTCACCACAACTAAGCTTACTATTTTAACCACCAAATTTACTTATAGTATTAAGAACAAATTGGTTTATTACAAGAACCAAGATGCCTCACACTCATAAACTACTTTGTTGAAAGGCAGCTCCTATGTACAACTATTTAAAGATAATAAAAATAAATAAATAAGTATAAGCTGGACACCAGTGGCTTATGCTGTAATAATCCTACTCAAGAGGCTAAGATCAGAGGATCGTGGTTTGAAATCAGCCCAGATAATAAAGTCAGTGACACTCTTATCTCCAACCAACTACCAAAAAGGCCAGAAGTGAAAAGTGGTTCAATTGCTACCCTTGAGCAAAAAAAGCCAAGCAACCAGGCCCTGAGTTCAAGATCCAGTACTGGCCAAAAAAGAAGTACATTAAATAAGATAGAAAAAGATAAGTGCAGTATACAATGTATAGTTGATTTTTAAATACTTTGCTTGGTTTTGTGTTTGTTTTTTGTTTCATTGAATGTAGAATCAATAGACTGAGGAACCCTCAAGGAAAAATTTCCTTCAACAAGAAGACTAGCCATGCTTAAGAGTACATAGTAAAACAGAATTCAAGTCTTTTTATGGAGAAGTAGCTTCAATATTTACTTCAGTGTATCTCTTGCCCGTTAAATATTTCTATGTTTCTAAAGTACCATGTATTAAGAAATATGTATTTACTTTTGAGTGATATTTTTCTGTAACTTGATTCATAGACTTACATTTTAAACCATAGAGTGTTTCCATGAACAGATCCTCAGACTGTAAGATGAATGGGTTTTTTTCTGCTCTATTTCACATCAAGAAAGACAAACTTTTTCCTCCAATCAATTAGAAACAATTTGGAAAAATAAAACAGTATATTCTCATTATACTTTTGTCATATAAAACAATTGGGAGAGTTCATTTTGCTTGTCCCTATTTAAATGTGTAATGAACTGTCAGATAATTCAGCTTCAAGTCTGTTAGGTCTAGGAGCCCATTGTCTCCACTGGTGAAAAAAACATAAGTGATTGTTATAGCTCACCATCACACTTTGTATATTGAAAGCAATCTAAACACTGTACTTCATAATTTAAACTAGCACTGTTAATATAAGATGCATACCTTGTTCTTAGGACTAAAACACTGCATCAAAGGTTTACTTTGCAAGGCAAGGGATTTTTTTAATGATTACATTAACATTTCTCCTGTCCTTAGGAACATTTCACAATGCTATGGGTTGTGGCAGGGAGGGCTTAACTGTTCAAATCTCTCAGTTCTCCTTCTGCTGGGTTTCTGCTGGGAAGTGGCTGGTGCCAGAGACTGCATTTCCTTATCCACTCCTTCATCTATATTTGGGCAGGGAGCAGAAGTGTGTGTGTGTGTGTGAGTGTGTGTGTGTGTGTGTGTGTGTGTGTATCATATATATATATATATATATATATATATATATATATATATATATATATAACACTTCTCTTTTGGAGTGGTTTGCCTTTCCTACCTACATCTACTCTCTTTCCCTATTAGATCAACACTCAAGGTGACATGGGGTGTATGTGATGAAGGTGGTAGCCCCCAGCAACTCAGACCCCTACATTGTGTAAGGGAAAGGTTTTTCCCCTCCCCACTCCCAGGGACATCTGCATTAGAGTGTTCTCTAAAGAAAAAGAAAGTATATTCTACTTATGGCTAAACTTCACGGATTTGAATTTGATAGCAGCTAGTAGGTGGTAGGATTTTATAATCATTCAAAATAAACTAATTACACAATGTATCTACTGCAAAAATTAGCATGTTACTGTTTTGTGTAGGATTTACCAGTCTTCTGTAAATCATTGTCCTTTTCTACCATTCTGGAAACCACTTGGATTTGCTAAAAGCAGATACATATGCCCTAAGATCAAGAAGAAAGTAAATGGAAACCAAGGAAAGGAATGAAACAATTAGACAGAAAGAGATGAAGAGTCCTGAAAAAAAAGATGTACACACCAAACTAAAAGGATATTTTCATTGATGTCAGTGTCTAGATTGCTGGCCAAGAAAACTGAGGTTATTTGCAGAATTACTATACTTTTGTTTATAATCCATAACACAATATGACATCATTCTATAGTCCTAAAGTCAATGAAACTCTACAATATGTTTAGTAAATATTTACTTAAGAACCTTTTCTCAAAGTAAAAATTAAGAACCATATATGAGAAATATATATGTAAGAAATATATTTATACATATATATAAAATAAGCCAGGTATGATGGCTCATGTCTATAATACTGACTTGGTAGGATGAGATCATGAAGCAAGCCAGTCTGGGAAAAACAGTTTGTGAGATTTCATCACAATAGTAGGAATTGGTTATGGTGGTATGTACTTATTATTCCAGCTATGGCAAGAAGTATAAATAGGAGGATTGTGGTCCATGTACAGGGCTGGGCAAAAAGTCAGACTCTATCTCTAAACAGTCAGTGCACAAAAAATTGGGGTGTGTGGCTGAAGTGATAGAGCTCCTTCCTTATCAAACATAAATTAATATCTCATTAAAAAAATAAAACTTGGGGCTGAGAAGGTGGCTCAGTGGTAGGCACTTGCCTTGCATACACGAGGCCCTGGGTTCGATTCCTCAGCACCACATAAGCAAAAAGAAAAAAACCGGAAGTGGCGCTGTGGCTCAAGTGGTAGAGCGCTAGCCTTGAGCTGAAGAGCTGAGGGACAACGCCCAGGCCCAGAGTTCAGGCCCCACGGCCAGACCCAAAAAATAAAAAAATAAAACTGCCAGGTATGGGTGGTTCACATCTCAGGAGGCTGAGATCCAAGATCACAGTCCAAAGCCAACCTGGGCAGGAAAGAGTGAGAGTATTATCTCCAATTAATCACCAAAAAGCTGGAAGTGGAACTGTGGTTCAAGTGGTAGAGCACTAGCTTTAAACAAAACAAAACACACCTCAGGGACAACACCCAGGCTCTGAGTTTAAAACCCCAAGAACAAAATAAAAAAAAAAGTAAAACTTACTACCAGGACAATTTCATGTGGACAAGCTACTGATGATGAGAAAAAGGGAAGGAGGGAACTTTAAACAAAAATTACCCAATATTGTGTGTATGATTTAAAGACTGAAAAGTTTAGAATATATTTGAACTCAGTTCAGCGTGAGAAATGTCTAGCCACAGATGAAAGGTTGTACATAGCAACAAATACTTTAAATTTTGTATCTGTAACAAAATTATAAAGTAGGATTCACTTCTAGTGTATCATCAAATAAACTTCTCCATCATTAGCCTGCCTTATGGTCAGTCATCTGGACTACTGATCAAATGTGAACTCTGCGGGACAGGGACTGCATTGTTCATTGACTATTTATAGCCAACAGTCTCTAAGAGGGGAGTGAGAAAGACAGGCAAGCAATCTAACAGAATGCAAGAATAATTTATTAGAAATTCTATTGATCTTATTTTTTCATGATTAAATATGTTTTATAAGGTAATACCCTATTTTATTCACAAAATACCTGTTTGGGATATGTATGGCACTAAACTTGCCAATTAACATGGGTTCGTGTCAAAAAAAAAAGTGTGGAAACCTTTACCTTGTAGAAAATAACTTAAGGAAGCCAGGCACTGTGGCTCACGCCTGTAATCCTAGCTACTCAGGAGGCTGAGATCTGAAGATCACGGTTCAAAGCCAGCCCAGGCAAGAAAGTCCGTGAGACTCTTATCTCCAATAAACCACTAGAAAACTGGACATGGTGCTGGCTCAAGTGGTAGAGTGCTCGCCTTGAGCCAAAGAGCGCAAGGACAGCGCCCAAGCCCAGAGTTCAAGCCCCACGACCGACAAAAAAAAAAAAAGGCAAGAAAGCAAGCAAGCAAGCATGCAAGCAAGAAAGAAAATAACATAAGGAAAAACAGGAAAAGTTTTATAAAAATAACAAGCTGAGTGGGCTATTATTGCCATATCAGTGGTTTAGCTGCAGAGAAAATGAAGGGTGTGCTCCAGAGAGTGAATTTGTTCTTTCATCCAGCCATTATGCAATGGGTACTTGGCATATGCCAGAGGCTGCGTGGGGCAGTAGCCACTAGAGAAGTGATTGGATTGTTAAAAATAGAGTGAATGTCACAATAAATTCATGACCATTGTTCCCACCTGGAATCTCCCTTTCCTTTTCTGAAAAGTGCTCTGACATCTTATCTTCAGGTACTGACATCCCTAGAGAACCCCAACCATTCCTGTATGACTGAAAAACTACAGTCTACACAGAAGTCACTAGGTAAATACTTTTTTAAAAATGGTGAACATTTCCTCATGTGTTTCTTTGCCATTTTTATCTCTTCTTCTGAGAATTTTCTCTTTAGTTCCCTTGACCACTTATTAATTGCTTTGTTAGGTTTGGGAGGGATTAGTTTCTTGAGTTCCCTGTATATACTGGATATTAACCCCTTGTCTGATATATTGCTGTTAAATATTTTTCCCAGTTAGTTGGTTGTCTTTCTAGCTTGGTTGCTATAGCTTTAGCTGTGCAGAAACTTTTTATTTTAAGGTAGTCCCATTTGTCAAGTCTCTCCAATTTGTTGTGACCTGGGACTCTGTTCAGGAAGTTCCTGCCTGTGCCTATAAATTCAAATGTCTCTCCTACTTTGAGATACCACCTTACCCCAGTAAGAATGGCCCACATCCTAGTCAGCCAACGACAAATGCTGGAGGGGATGCGGAGAAAGAGGAACCCTATTACACTGCTGGTGGGAAGGTACACTTATACAACCATTTTGGAAAGCAGTCTAGAGGGTCCTCAGAAAGCTAAATATTGACCTCCCTTATGATCCAGTCATAGCACTTCTAGGCATCTATCCTGAACAACAGGAACCAGTATACAAGGATACATGCACCTCCATGTTTATTGCAGCACTGTTCACAATAGCCAGGATATGGAAACAACCCAGATATCCCACCACAGATGAATGGATCCAAAAATTGTGGTATCTATACACAATGGAATATTATGCAGCCATGAGAAAGGACAAAATAATAGCATTTGCAGGGAAATAGATGGAAGAAATCGTGTTGAATGAGGTAAGCTAAAAGCAAAGAGATAAACGGCACATGGGTCTCACTGGTAAGTGGATGTTAAGTCCAAAATATAAGATGATATGACAAAATTAACAAGACTTAAGAAACAAAGGACTTCCATTCATCTGGTCTAATCACTACTAAATAACCCCACGCTGCTGACCACATATATGGTATATATGTGTATACCAGAGGGAAACCAGGAGGATGACACAGAACTAGAGGGAATCAGGGAAAAACATACAACAGCAGGACCCATCAGCTGCACTGGACATTGACCAAAATGAACTAAGCAACTCAATGGCAGCAATGGAAGGGAGGGAACAAGTGGGAAAGAGGGAACAGCTGATGCTATGCAAAACAAAAGAAATGTACATATCACCCAATGTGGAAGAAATAACTGTATCGCAAAGCTCATAGAACTCATAAATGTTATAGACCATGATAGACAATTTGCTCCATGAAAGTTAGAATGTGTTTGTGACTTTAACTAAGCATCACCATCCCACAATACTGTGAAATGTGGAAAATTATGTAACCATTTAATCACAATAAAAAATTTGAAAAAAATGGAAGACAGACTTATTTTGGTTTATAATCTCAGAGGTCTTTTTTTAATAAAAATTATCTTTAAGTAGTTATACAAAGCTGCTTATAACTACATTGCATCTTGATAAGTGTTACCCCTTCCTTTACTTTCCTTAATTTTATACTATAGACAGTGAATTCTTGATTATATCTCTCCCCTTCACCCCTACCTTCATTTGTCTATCCTTCTCCCCTGGCCTCACCCAGCTCTTATAAGTTCCATTTCCTGTTTTTTTCCTTGGGCTTTGACTTTGACTTTCTAAGGAATTACAGCTGGCCCTAGACTCTACCATACTTCAGTTACTTCATTTTTAACCACTTGCATACTACTCAATCTGTTTACTTATAGATTTATAGACACATTCTAGCTACCACAAATGAGGAAAACCATGTGACCTTTGTTTCTTTGGGTCTGGCTTACTTCACTTAATATAATTTTCTCAAATCTTTCCATTTCCTTATGAATGGTAAAATGTCATTCTTTCTGATAGGTGGGACATACTTATTGACATACTTACTACAGCATTAACAAATTTGAAAAAATAAATTAATCCAAATGGTTCCAGCACTGTTCAGGATAATCAAGTACACATATTTCAAATGTATTTGAAAATATGGGCCAGATCCCAAGAGAGTAGATGCACTTCCATATAATTTGTTGTGAATGACAAAAAGAGAAGGCAAGTTCTCACTATACCTTCTTTTTTTAAAAACAGTTGCAGGGCTTGAACTCAGGCCCTGAGCACTGTCCCTGAGCATCTTTGTACTCAAGATTAGCATTCTACCACTTGAGACACAGTGCCATTTCCAGTTTTTGAGTGGTTAATTTGAGAAAAGAGTTTCATGGGGATTTTTCTGCCCAGACTGGCTTCAAACTGCAATCCTCAGATTTCAGCCTCCTGAGTAGCTAGGATTATAGGTGTGAGCTGCCGGTGCCCATTTAATATATCTTAATAATAACTTTAACAGATACCTTGGAAGCCCTGAATGCTACATTCTTTGTAACCATATTATAATTAAATAAACATGGATAAATAGGACAAGATTATGATACACACACAAAATAACAGTGATGTCTAAGTTTAATATACATGGAGAACTTCATTACTGGCAAATTACAAACATGATTTGAAACAATGTGATATAAAAGAAATATTTAGCTTTTCTTTTCTGTCATTTTTTCCCACCTTTTAAAAACATTCACACAGCTTGCTGAGCCTTGTAATTTTCTGTCTTGCAGACATCTGGATGAATACATTATGATGTTGTAATGCATGTTGTGTCTCTCAAAGTAGTGTTTCTCCCCAACTGAATCCCTGTTTAAACAAAAATGACCTCTAGCCACATTAAAATCAAGATCCAAAGAAATAAGCTTACATGATTATAATGACGGTGGCATCATTGCCCATATCTGTACAAAGGCATTTTAGTAAGACTTGACCCTTCTTCAAAAACTTTATAACCACCAAAGGAAGTCTGTTTACATAAAGAAAGCATGGTTGACTTAATAATTTTGGAAGACAGAAGAGGAGGAATCAATCAGTCAAGTTCTAGTCCACTCACTCCCAATACCTAGTCAATGAAGTCTCACCACAAAAAAAGTATTGTCTTCCTTGGTTTACAAAATCTGCCAGAAACAGCTCTGTTGTGAAACACTCAAAAGAGAGGAAAAACTGAATGTTACTGACTTTATTCAATAGGATAGAAATTGATCATAAATTCTTCATTGTCCCAAAGTCTTCTATTTGACCCCTAGAAAAAGGATGTCATTTGGTTTAGAATTCTGTGTTAATACGTAAACATACCCTAATAATCTTATTACATAATTAAGACTGAAGCTATTGAATTGTTTAAAACTGCATCAGTAAGAAAAAACTAGTCTTACAAGAATATAAGCAAATAATTTCAATAAATCCTAATGTATGTGCATGCGTATGAAATACCGAGTCTGTATAATAAAAATAGCATGATATAAAATATACTTGATCTCAACTTTTCAGGCAAAGGGTTCTAGTAGTATAGCCTTAAAGAAAGGGAAAAATGGAAGCCAACCAGTTAAGGAACTGATTAAGTATTCAGCAGAGAATTTTCTGTAGCTGTCAAAAAGCTCTGTCAGTGCATTTAGTGATCTGGACAAAAGGTTGTTGAAATCACATAAAGGATTTTCTCAATTCAAATGCTCCAGATGAAACAATATTCACATAGAAGCATGCCAGATCTTCAAAGCTTAGTAAAGGCCATAGCAATGTTTTTTATGGCTTTAACTTTCAAGTAGGGTAAGAAACTGATACAAAACAAGCCCAAAGAAATCTCCTTAGAAAGGAAATTTGTATTTGGACTTTAAGTATTTATTCAAGGAACACATTCAAGAGGAGGGCAAATACTAGGTCAGACAAAAGATGAGAAGTAAGCAGGTTATTTTGTCCCGATGCAAGCCATGCATCATTTGTATAGAGCCCAAAAAGCCTCATTCTGTGGAAAGTGGACAAACACTTTTGTGTTAGAACATTTGAAAAGAGACTGGCAGTTTAAAAGACTATCTGCAAACTTGCATTCAAAGTACCCATGGTATTCACATTTGCATAAGGCCAACAAATATAACTCCAAGCATTTAATTATGTTTGACAAAACTTTACTTTCTTTCTTCTCTTTTGGATAAGCAAATTTATAAATTTAACCAATATGCAGACGTGACCAAAAATGTCAACCAGAGGATATAGTACTTAGAAAGCCGGCTCTATTAAAGGGATTAAAACTCCTTTACTTTCCTGGGCCAGTGAGTGCCTGGGCTTCAGTGACCATTGCCCAACAACAGGGGAGGGGAAGAACCGGTCTGCTTTTCTCCTCACGGTGAGTGTGAACTCTGATATTCCTGTTATGGTTCTGTGCTCCCTATCAGTGGAATCTCCAAAAACGCTGGCAAAAGGAAGGTTTACAAGCTGTCATCTATAGACTTCTCAGCTCTGCAAAGCTGTCAGGAGAGAGGCAAAATGAGAGGGAAGCCAGGGAGGAAACATAGTCTGGCCTCTGAAAGGCCAATCTGTCTCCAAGACTTCTTAAAGAGAAGAGAGGAGAGGGTTCCACTGGTTTTTCTAAAGAAGAAAAGGAAGAAAGGAGAGGAGAAGGGAAGGGAAACTCCTTCCTTGTTAAGAGGAGAAAATAAGGAGATGAGAAAACTATTTTCTCAGAGTCATGAAGCCACATGGAGGCAGACCCAAAGCTTAGATTTAGGGACTTTGTCCGAATTCCTTCCAATGTAGACCCTTTATGATAAAGAGACCACTTCCATTTAAAGACATTAAGACTTAAAGAAATAGCAATGATTGAGACTTAGAAGTCATCTTACCCAAACTGCCACCCGGCACAGGCATCTCTCAAGGCTACCCACGAAGCCCTGTCTCCCAGCCTCCACTCAGGTGTTCAGGGTCAGCAAAGTCATTTCCTCATAAAGCACCAGATTTCACAACTGGGCACATCTACTCTAAAAGCATTTTCAGAAATTCTGGGGAAAGCTCTGCATCTTGGAAATTGTTCTCTTTTCAGCAAATCATAAATGTGATTTTTCAACTGTTTGCATTTAGGCAGAGTCTTCTGCTTTGCTTTCCTGTGACTACACAGGAATACTTTCAGTGGCTACTTAACAATCAATGTGACTAGTAATTGCAGAGATGGTAAATTCATATTTTTGTTTTCTTATTGAACAGTTTCAACAACAGTACCAAGATAGGACCAGTGGCTCAATGATGTCTTTCAAGACCCAGACCCTTTGCTCCTTTGCTCTATCATATATAGAATATCAGCAATATGCGTCTTCTCTTCTTGTGATCTAGGCAGTGTTCTATCTGAAGGACAGCAGGTTTACAAAAAAAGAAAAGTTCAATGAGGGAGAATTTCTTTTAATATATCAAATATTGTAGAGGTAGAAACTTATAAGATTAAACAGTGAATTCTCTTTGTGGAGTAGATATATATTCTTTTTAAGAACACAAAATAATCTACCTAAACTCAATTACAGTAGCCCTGGATGTATCATTTAACTCATATCTAGGAGGAGAAGCATATCTGATTGTGAAGATTTCCAGTTAAAATATAGCTTTCAATGAAGATTTTCCTATATGGAAATAAGGCAGTTAAGGAACAGAAGATTGTAGTCCTTTTAAGAAAGCAATAAAAAAGTGAACAGAAGTAGCTTTGAAGCTAGACAGATCTCAATTCATATCTAGGCTCGACTGCATATAAACTGCATGCACATGGATGGTTTATTCAACATTTTAAAAAGAATTTCCCTAGCTGGGCCCTGGTGGCTCACGCCTGTAATTCTAGCTACTCAGGAGGCTGAGATCTGGGGATCTCAGTTCAAAGCCAGCCTGGGCACAAAAGTCCATGAGACTCTTATCTCCAACAAACCACCAGAAAACTGGAAGTGGCACTGTGGCTCAAGTGGTAAAGCACTTGTCTTGAACTGAAGAGTGCAGGGACAGTGCCAGGCCCAGAGTTCAAGCCCCATGACTGACAAAAAGAAACGAATAAATAAAAAGAATTTCCCTAATAGTTGAATTCAATTTTTTATAAATAAAATTGGGGCATTCATCAATAAAAGAAACTATATAAAGGTTTGAACAAATAAGAGGAATTTGCTAAATGGTTCAGGAAAGAAGCAAGGACAAGGAGAAGGAAGGAGATATATTTCAACTAAGTTGATATTCCGATTTGTGTCATGTGAGATTAATTAGGGTAAACATCAAAACTCACCTGTGATACCAATGAAATTATGGTCTTAATTGTGGATTAATCATAAACTTCAATGATTCAACCAATAAATTAACACCCTAGATTCTTTGCTCACAAGGCCAACTGAAAATGGCAGCCCCAGACTGAAAATTCTAGACACCACATCCAATAGCTTTAACGAGTTCTTTAACATTGTTCTTGGGTCTGTACAATGAATGACATCAACCAGGTTTCTGCTTTCTAGCAGTAATCCTTGAAGATACAAAATATAGATGTTCACAAGAGGCATGGAGACTGAAAAATAAACCCAACCTACCAAGAACCAGGCTACAACATGATAGAAATTCAGATAGCTTATTCTTGCTTCCCAAAGAAAGTCAACATTTTCTCTTCCAATGACAGAATGCAGGCTAGAAGCTTAACTGCTTTCTTGCATTCTGTGACTATGATCACAGAAAAAAAATAAACTGAAAATTCTTGAATGTGATCAACGTGGCTCAGGCATATGGGAGTTATTATTAAGTGTGACAGAACACAACCTATTTTTTTTCCTGAGCTAAAGAACTTTAATAAACATCCTCCAGGATAAGACAGCAGATACTGTGATTAAAGCCACGAGCAAGCCACTTGGTTTGTAAGCTGGTTGGCAGGAGGCAGTGTGGACAGTGTTAGCACGAATGCCAGGGGAAAGACCTCACCTGCAAAGAAGTAATCAACTATAGGAACCAAAGGAGAACTTAGTTCCAAGGTGCAAGTGGCTTTTTTTGTGTGGATCCACTATTCAAATAGCTAAAACTTTCATAAAGCACACGTTTTCTTCAAATGTTCTTGTGTTCTGTGTAAGGGAAAGTGATATCTTTACAGAACAGAAGAAACACCTTTGAAGGATCTATGCCTTAGGAAATAGCACTGTGACTCAGATATTGCCTTACCAAGAAGTTTTGTGAAGCCATCCCAGTTCAAATCCTTTCTTTCTGTAGTGGCAGCAGGTTAGGTCTGCTTGATTTTTTTTTCTGACAATTTGTTTAAGTATTGTGTGATGACATCATTGGCTCAGCCTACCTGTTCTCACAGAATTCACTCCCTGGAAAAGCGTACTGTGATGCTCAGCACCGTAACGCTTTCTGTCTCTACGACAGTTGCTCAGTCTGCACCAGAGAACTGTTAGTGATAGGAAGGAGTATGTGCTGTGCAATGGGTCCCAAAGGATGCTGTTGGGATCCTGGAAGATCAGCACTAAGCTCACATGCGACCAACACCAGCCCTATTTGTCTCCAGATCTCCAATTCTCAGTTCTATTTCTGGGTGCCCTGATTACAGGCATCTAAAAACTCAGACTGCAGGTCAAATGGTCAATTCCTAAGGATCAAGATTAAAGTCAGCAGTTACTAATATTGGATGTTCTACAAAAGAGGTGCTGGCTGCTCACATCTATAATCCTAGCTATGCAGAAGCTTGAGATCTGAGGATCACTACTCAACACCGGCCAGGCAAGAAAGCCCATGAGAGGCTTAACCATCCAAAAAGCCAGAAGTGGAGCTGTGGCTGATGGTAGAGCACTAGCCATGAGCAAAAAGCTCAGGGACAGTGCTCAAGCCCCAAGTTCAAGCCCTAGGACTGGCACAAAAAAGAGAGGAGAAAATAACACCTAATTAACCTAAAGAGTTTATTACTTTGCAAGATCCAGACATTGACATTAAACTAACCCTTTAACATAATACCAAAGACCTGAAATAATCTCCTTTCCAGTCTACATCTTGTTCTTCTATGTTCCATGAGGGCTTACTCATTACTACTTGACTTTGACAAGTCAGTTTCCCAATGAGATTTTCCTAAAACTCAGACTAGTCCGTCACATACTTTATCTGTGCTCACCACTCCTGCACTAACCTAGGGTGTGGCACCTCCTGCTCTTCCTATGACACCGTAGTCCCATTGGTCTATGCATTACACATCTGTTTTACTTGAGTGTTTTTGCCTCTTAGCCTGGGGCACTTAGTAAATGCTAATAGAGAAGCTTCGGAGGACCCAGTGAAATACTGTGCATCAACTACATTATACAGGACTGGGCGTGTAAAATTATCTCATGAACACTTTAAATATTATGAACAACTCATTGTTAACAATTATGAGATGGTACCAGGGTGAAAGCTGTGTATCAAGCTGGGAAGGAACTTGTCCAATTCATTCTAGAAGCTCCAGGCAGAGTTTATTCAGAAGAGAAGCCAATAGACTGTATGATAGTTTTACCATAGCCAGTGTTTGATTTGAGAGGCATTTTAAGTCGAAGACAGGTTTTTCTTTTTTCCAAAAGCACCAAGAAGTAAATTAAAAAGAAAATCTAAACTCTAAGAAAAACTAAAGGATATAAAATAAGGGAGATATAATTCTAATATATTATATTGCTTAGAAATGAGCCTGATTATATTTTTAAATACCTACAATGTATAAAGACAAATATATTTTTCCTCATTTGTATAATCTTGACCTTTAAAATAAGGCAAAGTCGGGTTTGGAGGTATGACTCAGTTGATAGAAAGCTAGCCAACGAGCAAAAGTAGCAGGTACCAAACCAAGATCAAGTCCCAGTCTCGGACCTAAAAAAAAAGAAAAGAAAGAAAAGATAGAGTTGTAAATGAAGGATTGTTAAGGAAGACCTAAGAAGAAGGATTAAAGGGTAAATATGATCAAAAAATGTGCAAGAATGAGTAACAAAGAATAATAGATGGGTAAATTTGATCAAAACACATTATATGTACACAATTAAACTTTTTTTGTTCAACTAGGATATGCACAAAGTAAAAAAATCTGAGCACAGTGTCTCCATACTTGTCAGTTTTACTACTTGAGAAGCTCAGATGGGGAAGATTATGATTTAATGTCAGTCTGGGCCAAAAGAGGATCATGGTCTCAGGCCAGCTTGGGCAAAAAAAAATTCATTACAACAGTTTCTCTACAGATGTGGTGATGTTGTAATCCTTGCTGCAGCAATAAGTGTAAAAGGGCAGATTATGGTCCAGCTGGCCTAGGCAAAAACCAAAAGCCCAAGGCTAGAAACAGCTCAAGTAATAGAGAATTTGCCCAGCAGGTATAAGGCCCTGATTTTAAACTTCAGCTATTGCCAAAGGAACAAAACAGATTTTAAATTACTTTATTGAGATACTTTAAAGACTCATAACACCTGTTTATTGTCTTTTAAGAAGGGGACAGTATGTTTCTGTCTTAGTGGATGTCTTCAATCCAAAGATGAATTTTTGTCATATTTGTCAGGTTTTTGTTTTGCTGTCTTTATTAGAGAAATGTATTGGCTTGCCTTTTCTGGGATTTTTAAATCCCTTCCTTGTGCATGATAGTATATAAAATCATTAACCAAATAAATGCCGTTACTGTATTCTGAAAAATTCATAACTATTTTCAACTGAACAGTCCCAAGCCAGCAACCTCCTGTAATTCACATTATGCCATTTTTCCTCTTTCCATCTGATTTTAACTGGTTATCTTATATCCATAAGCAATTAGCCAATATGAAATAAAATACCTCTCCTTCTTGAATACAGATCACTTCCATTTTTGAAAAAATATATTGGACCTACTCAATATTGTCTTTTATAAACCTAGGTAAAGTACTCACAAAAAAAGACATACATAATAAACATTAAAAATTAGGAATGATTTTGAAGTCATTATAAAGAAGAAACTAATACAGAAATGTCACAGGAAAATGGATGTGGTCCCTAAAAATAAGAGTCATATCTATGATATTTTTCTAAATAGTGACTAATCATTTTCTATAGTTAAGTCTCTGTTTACATTGATGTGCATGGTAGGTAGTCCATGTACCAAGAGCACATCATACTTTGTAATTCAGGAGCCTAAACTATCATACTTTCACCACTAACTCCCTTTATTCAAGTGATTCTTTCAAGTCCCTGTAACAATTCCTGGGTCTGTGTTATGTATGAATGACTAGTCCATTGCTTCTTAAAATTAACATTCAGCAAATATTGATTCCTTTCTCTCACTTTTTTAATCAACCTCATAAAAAATAAGGAGACACAGCTAACCTAGAATTTAACTAATTAAAAAGGCAAAAAATAATAACTTAGCATGTAATAACTTAGCTAATTACTCACAGAAGTACTCACCAGAAATTCTGCAACAAGCATTTTATTTGACTTGTACCTCACAAGTCATTGTTCTACCTTTCTAAAAACACTTCCTTTGGCATATTTAATCAAAATGTCCAAGTACTGGAATAAAGCTAGAGCCAGGGGCTTCTCTGATTTAGAAAATTGTACCTTGATTATGCATGTTCATTTGTTTATCCTCAACATACATTTAAATATTTGATTTATTTTTACCCACTTCCTTGAAGCAATGCAAGTCAGCTAGGAGATTTTTTTTTAATTTAAGTAAGAAGAGAATGAGTTTGCCACACATCTTCTCTTGTTTTCATTTATGAGATATGCTTGCTTAATAAAGTAGAAGTGCTAGGGGAGATGACAAGTTCAAGCTGTGTGGCAATTTGGCCAAATCTGAACTGCAGGGAGAAAGTGTAAAAAGGTGGACAAATGAATAAACTGGATGAACAACTTGGGTTGAGTGCTTTGGGAACACCACCTGCTACACACTGAAACCTATAGCAACATTGCTCGTGTGGAGAATGAAGAAGGGTAACATGGAGAAGAATTAAGAATTGTAGATGAGCCCACTGGATGGAGACGGTTAACACAGGGAATACACTAGAGTTACCAAACTGAGGACAACTGTCTTGTTAGCACTTAATTAGGATGATAGGTCTATCCCTGGTACCCCATCAGGCCTCTTTCTTACTTTTAAATTGTAAGAGTTGGGTTATTAGGCATGGTCTCTTTAATTACCTTTATAGTCACTTGTCCAATAAAACTGATAACAGTCATAGTGTCCTTCAGACTCAAAACATTAACTCTACCAGCAGTGCAAATGAGTAAGAGGGAGAGGACCCTGCTCACCTCTAATAGGGCTTTTCAGCCAACCCTCTCATCAGCTCTATAGCCTGCTTATTGCTGTGAGACCTGAAGATCGGTAACAATTACATGAATACTGGGAAGGAAGACTTTACTTTTTGCCTCTTGTGCCCATTAGCCCAATCTCACCCAAATATATGTGCAAACTACTCAAGAGACTTCTGAGAAAAGGAGGCCTGCATAGATGTGGGTTCCATGATACAGCAGGTAGTCTACCCCATACATATACTGTAAACTGAAGTCATAAATCCACTGACAATCCACAGGGTGGGACTTCACTAATTGCCACTCCATTCTTGAATCCTACAGCCAGAAAAGATCTTAGTGAATAATCTCAGTTCCATTCCACAGTAAGTGCAGCCCTCCTCCTTGATCATGCGCAGTGGAAGATGATTGATGCTCAAACAAAAAGAATTCCATCTATTTGTGTTAGCATTATTATCTACAGTTTAACTTTGACTTGACTATAAATCAATTGAATTAAAAATCAATTTTCTAACAAAACGTTGTAAAGAATTAAATGAACACATAACTCCTGACCTCAAGATACCTACCAAAGGGCAATAGAGAAGGGGCAAACAAAGAAAGTTACATATGACCTGCCATAAAAAGAACTTGCTACCTTAGTGATGAATTCTTTTGCTCTAATGGGGTACCCAGTGCCCATCCTGTGGCCAGTTTGCTAGATTGTTTGTTCAGCCTCTATTGATTGCAGCCACAGCTGGATTTCTGCCTATATTTGTCCCTGAAGCTCAGAGTTGAGACAGAGAAACAAACATGTCTTAGATGAGAAAGATTCCAGCCAGGGAATCCAAGAGATGCTGAAATTGCAGATACTTTCAACTATGTAGAATTTCCCTAGTATAGAGGAACTAACACTATTGGTCATATCAAAGGTGGTTTTTTTTTTGGGGGGGGGGCGTCTGGTTGTGGGGCCTGAACTCTGGGCCTGGGCGCTGTCCCTCAGCTCTTCAGCTCAAGGCTAGCGTTGTACCACTTGTGCCACAGCGCTACTTCTGGCTTTTTTCTTTTTGCTTATGTGGTGCTAAGGAATCGACCCCAGGGCCTCATGCATGCAAGGCAAGCACTCTACCACTGAGCCACCTTCCCAGCCCTCAAAGGTGTTTTCTAAGCAATTCTCATCTTTCAATTTTACTTACTACTACCTTCATTCATTTAAGGACACCAGGAAGTTTACTTTGAATGTTATAGTCATTTTTACGTATTCCTTAAAAACTTTCGAAAGTGTTCCTCACAGTTCTAAATGACGCACAACTGGTTTTTTCATATCATAAAAATAAAGTTCCACTGGATACATGTGGCCTAGCTATTTAGAAGGCTGAAATCTTAGGATCCAGGTTTGAAGCCAGACTGGGCAGGAAACTTCATGAGATTTTTATCTCCAGTTAACCACCAAAAAGGCTGAAGTGGAGCTATGGTTCAAGTGGTAAAGAACTAACCTTGCGAGAAAATGCTTTGGGATGGTCCCCAGACCCTGAGTTCTAGTCACAACATAGATACAAAAATAATAAAGTCCCATCTCTTCTTGTAGTGATTATAATTCTTGCTTCATTGACTCATGTATTTATATCACATTTTGGTAAATCTCAAGAGAACTTGCATATAGGTAGATGATACAGTGAATTCAATAATTAGGCTTCTGTCCATTATTCTGAGGATGGAGATCTATCATCTTACCAGATAAAATACCCTATGTCTAAAAGCCACTGTAGAGAGCAAGCCTGTTCTTAATTGGAAACCTAAAACTTTAGTTTGAATAACTTGTTAATGCATCATCCTTTTCTGTGTGTAAGCTATCATAAAATACACTAGTGAAAATATCGTCCAGATCTTTCACTATGGCATCTGATGTGTATAGAGTTATCTATTATGTATCAAACTACATCCTGTTGTAACAATAAATATTGTAAGTAATGTTGAGCTTGGAACATGAAGGATACTTCAGGCTCCTCTTAGCCCAAAAGTAAGTGGCGTCTCCTCACAAATTTTTAAAGTCCTAAAGGCAGTGAATGTCTCATATTCAAATCCTAGCCTCCTATAATCTATAAGAGATAACTTGGGGCTAAGGATACTGAGATGAGACTAGTATCCATTCTCAAAGCAACTATAAGAGTCAGGGTCCCTATAAGACATGAAAGTCTTCACCCCCTCCTTCCAGACTGTTCCTATGTAGGCTCTTAATAGAGGAAATAATTACAGAACTAAAGGCAGTGTTAAAGGAACCAAGACACTGAGAAGCAACAAAAGGAAGTTATTACCACTCTTTGGTTAAAGAAAAAAGGGAGGAAATTGTGTTATCAGAATACAATGAAAACTGGAACCACTAGGAACAGTCTTGGAGGCAAAGATTGTTTTTACTCACTGCCAAAGATGGGGTACCAAAAGAGGGAGAGACTGGAGATTAAATTCCTGATTGTCTCTCCTCCTGCCCTTTGATCGCCTGCCAGGGTTTCCTATTGGCTAAGCCCAATCAGGAGCAGGTTTCAGGGCTCTGACTCCTGGGGCACAGATCAGGACAGAAAAGAGAATATACTGGAACAAAGAAACAGGAGAACCAGCAAAAGCTGCATAGGCTCCAATCTCTTCCAAACTCCCGGAAATTTCTGTGTAAACTACTAAAAGAACTATATAACCCCTTTAATTTTTGTGTCTATTTTTTTTGGTTGATGAGAAGTTTATGACAGCATTTCAAATGGTCCTGGTCTGTACATGGTTGGGAAAAACAGTCACAAACTGAATGGGGAAGACTTGAAGATTTTTACCAAGACCTATAGAAATAGAAACCAAATAAAATGCAGTGATTCATGTTTATCTGAATTAGGGAAGGTAAGGGGAACAATAGAATGGTAAGACAAAGCAACAGTGATATCCACAAGACAATATGTTTGAAATGATATGTACAACTTGGGGAGGGGAATGAAGGGGAGGGAAAATAGGAGAAAAATGAGGGAAGAGTAACAAGTTTGACAAGAAATTTACTTATTGCCTTATTTATGTAACTGTAACCCCTCTGTATATCACCTTGACAAAAAAAAAGCCAGGCACTGGTGGCTCACACCTGTAATCCTAGCTACTCAGGAGGCTGAGATCTGAGGATTACGGTTCAAAGCCAGCCTGGGCAAGGAAAGGCCGTGAGACTCTTATCTCCAATAAACTACTAGAAAACTAGAAGTGGCACTGTGGTAGAGCGCTCGCCTTGAGCTGAAGAGTGCAGGGACAGTGCCCAAGCCCAGAGTTCAAGCCCCACAACCGACCAAAAAAAACAAAAACAAAACAATAAAAAAATAAAGAAAGAAATAGAAAAGACCAGTCTAGTCCATGAGTGGCTACCCAAAGAGGTACCAAGAGCCTTTGTGAACATTGGCCAACCACAGACTTGGTTGAAAGTATCTGCTAGTGTGGGTTAGTGATCCACTGAAACTCAGAGCAACTTCTTTTTTCTTTTTTTGCAGGTGCCAGGGCTTGAACTCAAGGCCTGGGCATTGTCCTTTAGCTTTTGCACTCAAGGCTAGTGCTTTACCACTTGAGCAACTCCTCCAGTCCAGCATTTTGATGGTTATTTGGAGATAAGAATCTCATGGACTTTACTGCTTGAGCTGGCTTTGAACCATGATCCTCAGATCTCAGCTCTCTGAGTAGCTAGGATTACAAGCAAAAGCACCAGGATCCAGCTTTTTTTTTCTTTTTCTTTAAAAAATATTTAAAGATTTTTATTTAACATAGGTTGTTGTACAAGGGAGGTTTCATTGTTAACATCCCATACAATGTACCTTGATCAAACTCATTCCCTCCTTCGCTCCCCTTTCTCATCTCTATACTCACTTGTTGAAACAGTTCCAAGCACTTTCTAGCACTTTCTTTCTAGCACTTAAAACACTTTCAAGCACTTTTCCCAAGGCGGGAAAAACATGCAGCCTTTACAACTCAGCCAGTGCCAAAGGCAAATTTGCCATATCTCCTTCTGCCTGCAGACTTCCATGCTATTCTAAAACTTACATATATGGCCAAAAGCCAATTTTCTTTCTGTCATCCTTAGTTCTAATATGGATATTATAATACTGTCACCTAAGAATGGTATGATCATATCATCTTCTATTGTTTGATTTGGTTTGGGGGTTTTGTTTTGATTTTTTTTCAAAAACATGGCAACCCTCTTGCTTCAGAATCCCAAGTCCTGGGATTATAGACATACACCATCATGCCCAGCTCATATGGTCATCTTTGAATCCTCCAAACTCACTAGTAGCTGGATCCTGAAACCTATCAGAAGCAATTTTCCTCATCTGGGTCATTCATCCATTTCAGTATCTTGAGGAACTTCAGTTCTTTTCACTGTAAAATATCCCGGGAAACTTCTTGATTCTGTGGCCCATGTTGCATCCTTTAATGGATACCCTGCTTCTCTGATGCTTACTTGGGATCATTAAAGGCATCATTTTCACCTGCCATCTGTTTCCAGCATCTCTATGCTAATAACAACCTGATACTTCCTATGTCCTGGGCTGAAAAACAAACAGCCACTGCTCAAATTCCATAGACTCTATATAAATACGTTTCTAATTTAAAGTAATTTTAAGGAAAATGTTGAGCTCCTTTATTCACAGAGTATCATAGCGAGGGCTAACTCTGCTCAAAATTGTCATTCAACGAACATTGACTTTGTTCTTAGATTTTCTCTCAAATTTCCTTCTGTACAGCAGGTATAGCAAGAATAGAAGAAGCATCAGACCTTACCTGGGAAAATGGTTCTCAACCTGAGCTGAACATGGACACTACCCAAGCAGCCAATACCTGGGCTCCAGTCCCGTGGGCTGCTATTGCATGGTGCTGTGCATGGTCTAAGAAAAGGGTCTTTTAAAAGTTCCCCCATCCACTGTAATCCTAATGTACACCCAAGATGAAAACCTCTGCTGTTGGTCTGGGGACAATCTTCATTCTTTCTGTGGTGGGCATCAGATAATTAGAACAATTGACCTGCTTAGTACTTGGCATATAGTAGGTGCTCAATAAATATGTGTCCTGGGACAACTATGTTCTTCCATTTTCCTCTCTAAAAGTGCCTCTAGGGTTTTAAGTCCCTCTTGAAGGAGCTACACTCTGTTTTTTTGTAACAACTATATTAGTAAATAATATTTACACAAGAACAAACCATTAGAAAGAGAAGAGCCTTTTGAATTAGAGGAAGAAAGTAAGAATGAAAAAAGTGTTGTTCATAAAGGAATAGCTACTAAAAGTCAAATCTGCCAATTCATTGTCAGTCTCTTCAAAGGATCCAAAAATGATTTGAAGCGCATAAAGATCTTCCTCTATTAGCCATGGTTCCTTTGTTTAACACTTTCTTCCATCAAAGACAGAATTGGTCACTCATTAATGGAAGCATTTTCAAAGAGCCATGTAAGAATCACCAGAAATCCTCGCTCTCATGACACTCAGAATCCAGGCTAAATGTTGTGTCTTCTAAGAAATCTTTTAGATTCTCTGGGGTCTAATTTTTAATCTCTCTCCAAGTTAACATCGTGATTCTTCATCCATGCACACAGTATGTGTGTATGAGATGCTCATGTGTGCAACCATCTCTCCAAGGAACCAACCATCTCCAAGATCTCTTTGATCTCATAAAGCAGGGACAAGAGTTGTTCATCTTGTGCCCACTGCTATGTCTGGAGTAGTTCCTGATACATGAGCAGTGTGTCTAACTGCTGGGAAGCTGAAGTGTGTGTTGGTCTGTATTACACATACAGTTCCCTAGACTGTGGCACACGCACTGGAGAAACCACTGTATGTACCTTATCTTGCAATATGAACCGTGGGAAAAAAGGAAATATGGAGTTAGTAACAAAACAGTTATCACAAATTAAAACAAAGTAGGAATCTGGTAAAAAGCACTACTACAGTCTTGCACATGTTAAGTGGTTAAGGAATAAACAGACACAATAATAAACCTGACACTTAATTGGAACAAGTCCTAAAGTCTGCCTGCAGAAGCATTGTGAGTCATTGTAAGGGGTTTTCTGAAGCAGGAGGGCCAGTTATAATCACAGATGGGGAGGAAATGAGCTCAAAATACAGCCAACTACCTAAGAGCTGGTAGGTGTGTGGAGTATGGGGTGAGTTTTGTATATTCCCATGCTGCTACAGCCAGCTGGATGTAGTGTCCCATGTTTACCTCATGTTTCTTAGAATAAAATTGCACATAAACAGATGTGAACTTCACATCAGGCTCAAATCATCCACTCACTGTCATGCCAGAACAAGTTCACATTTTTAACCTAAGTGTTTTAGCACAACTAACTTACCACACTGCATAAACAGGATAAATATTCTGTATTTGGATTTGAAAATAGGCAGCAAACTACACCAAAACACATTCACTGATGCTTCTAAAGAAAGTAAAAATAAAATGATAGCCTGGGGTTACAAGAGAAAAGGAGGAACTATGATCTCATTTCAGGACATAAGTAAGGTGGGCAAATCACTTATACTTATTCCATTTATCTTTTATATTTTCTAAAATAGGGATAACCTGCTTTCTCCTCGTCGTACAGGAGTAGCGTGAAAGACAGCTAGAGAATATTCTACAGACCACTGAAGATGGTAGTCATTTTGATAAGCTCAGAGGAATGAGTCTATATATATTTTGTAACAAAGTTAAATTGTTTACACATCAAATATTGAGCTGTGTCAACATTTGTTTGCATTGGGTGGAAAATCAACATTTCTATATGTGTATTATTCACAGAAAATTCACATCTAGCAAAATTAATCATGTCTAGACACCGCCAGCCATTCCTGCAACATCATTTCCAACTTTCTTGTGGCCCCAATAAAGCAAGGAAAAGTGGCATGCCACATCACTGGCCAAGCAACAGCTTCTCCTGTCTAGAGCTTCTATTGCTTTTAATTCCATTTTTAAAAGATAACTAAAAGCTTAACTTGAAAAAAAACTGATAAAGCTCATATTATTCAAAGTATGTATGTGAAAACAGAAGTAGGTCAACAATGAAACCCTCTACATATATTGTACTCAAAAACTGACATGTTGAATTAAAGCCTCTTTGTACAACTACTTAAGGATAAATATTATTTTTTCAAACTCCTAGTGAATTAATATATCTACAATGCAGTTCAGGCTATAAGTTGAGGATTCTTTTTATAAAAACACAGTTGTGTTAGTTATCTTTCTCATCCCTGTGATAAACTTCTAGGCATAATCAACTTAAAAGGAGGATTTGTTTTGGCACTTGGTTTCAGAAGTTTCAGGCATCCTTGTGAGGAAAGCATGACGGAGTAGAGTAGCTCAAATTCTGGCAGACAGGAGATAGAGACAGACAGACAGACAGACAGAAAAGTCTGCTCATTGGCTTCTCTCTTCTTCCCCTTTAATCCCTCCAGTACCCCCAGCAAATGGGATGGTGATACCATGTTTAGTTAATCTTCACTACAAATGCCCTCAAAGACACACCCAGAGATGTGCTTCTCAACCTACTCAAGTTTACAAGTAAGATTAAACATCATGGTCCCAGAGTCACTCTCCCACATCCCCCAGAAATAAAATAAAAAATTAGACATAAGAATTGGATGAGATGGTTTATGAAAAGCCCCACAGGAAACACATGTCATACGAAGCCACCATGGAATCATAATGCAGCCACATGTGTCAGTCAGTCTAACGACAACACAGACTGGGGAAAGTCTTCCTGAGGGCCCAGGAAGAGGGAATGAATGAGAATTGGAAACATCTGACCATCTGTATAGTTGGTCACTTTAATTATCTCCATATATTATAGAAATATCAGAGTAAGTTCCTGGCTTCCAACTTTATAATAAGTATTATGTGAATTTCATGAAGCTAATGAGGTTAAAATGATCAAATGCACAAGCTTAATATATTCAGTTATACATTTGTTCTTTCCTTTTAGCTACTATAATTTTACCCAATCTAACTTCATTATAATTGATTATAAGAACTAAGATCATTTTAATACCATAGTGAGTTATATAAATATATTTTCAATCTTAAATTATAAGTATGCTTCATTAAAATTCTACCTTCAAATTATACTTTGATAACAGAACAGAAAGCATTTTCTTAGCCTGTTACACTTCTGTTAAGATATAGATAGATAGCTAGATACATACATACATACATACATACATACATACATACATACATACATAGATGATACAGAGAGAGTGTGTCTGTAATAAATTTCTTCCTAATGTAGCTTTATAACACCAATTAATCTTTGCAATAACTATTTAGTGACTAGTGTTGGCATGCTATCATACTGGTCAATAAAGCCTCTGAAGCAGATTGTGTCTTCAATAATAATAAAAAAAATAACTTACAGCTTTGAAGTATAGTTTAATATTAAGTGTGAATTTTAAGATAAGTAGCAAGGGGACAATTTCATTTCCTTTTACTATACTGAGGAAATAAACACGCTCTTCAAAAATGACTTGAGGCAAAAGTCATTAATGACTCTTCTATGCTCAGATAGAAGAAAGAAAAGCACATGAATGCCACATGAGATCAGCCAGTTATTTCCTGAGACTCTGGCTTGGATTCACAATTAATAAAATGGAAAACAGTTGTGTTATATTTCACTTACTGGCTATGATAAAAGGATCTGTATGATAAACTGTTTTGAATATAGCTATTAAGGGCTCATTCATCCCAATTACAGATAATCAAATGGTTCATTTGTTATGGGAAGGAAGTGTAGCACAAGTGATAACATGTTTATCTAGCAAGCGTGAGACCATGGGTTTGATTCCTAGTGCCACCAAAATTAGTAGCTTTTACAAGTTATTGATTCTGCTACTCAAATTATTATGTAGTATCAGAATGCTTATATTCTACTTTTCGTATGATCTTTTACTACTTTTATAAAGAACTATCATAATTGTAGCCAATAATTATGCAGGGTTTTTTAAGTATCATACCTAATCTTAATATTCCACATGGCCTTAGAATGCCTGCTTAATCAAGCACAATGCCCTACATTCAAATCCCAATATTCCAAAATTAAAAGTTTTTTAAAGTCTTCTCTTCCTTGTGTATTGTGTAATTATTCTTAAGGAAACTGTGAGGCAAATAAGTAATTTATTCAAAGCCAAAAATCCTATAACTGTTGTAAATGGCATTTGAAACTGGGCTGATGAAGTCTGTCCTTTCAAACATTATATTCTACAGCCTTCTTCTATTATTGTATATATTATTAAACTTATTCAGAGAAAAAAATTATTCAAAGAAACGTAAGTTTCTTTGTTGACAATTCATGTTCTCGATCGTGGTTCTAAATCAGCTCAAATTGCTTTTGCATCAAAACTTACCTCTCCCCTCTTGCAAATGCTCTAATTTCATAGACCTTCTTTTCCCTGCACTTTAGTTGATTTTGGTGATTAAAGAGAACTGTTCATCTGCAACAAAAGCAAAACATTTCTGCCGATAGCAAAAAGTGACAGCTGAAACAGCATTTAAAGTACATCTTGAATAAATGTTCAAAAGCATGGCCTTAGGGCAATTTCCTGTTTTACTGGAAAATCTACTTTGCTAGTGTCTGATAAAATTGTACGAACAGTGGAAGCTTAATTCTCTGAGGCATGTTCTATGAAGCATTTGACAGCTTATCTGATGAAATCCACTCTACTACCAGTTCAGAGAGACCATGTGCCCCTCATGGAGAAAACCTTGTCTGAATGGCTCTTGTAGCCTTGGGGCTGATGTTATTAGTTCCTAAATGAACTGATTAGTGTTTCCTTGACTTATTTCCCAGCAACTGTACTCATGCTTGACATGCCAAAGGCTTTCCATCTTAATCAATCCAGTGTTGAAAATAACTTGCCAGTGTGTGGAAATATTATTAGGGCTATTTAATACTTTGAACCATCCAGGTGATTCGATAAATTTAGACAAAATTAAATCATCACTCATATAAGATTGGATGAAGTGTCAGTTTAGCCTCACAATTAAATGTTCCACTCTCTGGAAGATGGACCAGGAATAAGCAAGTACTCACAAGTGGATTGCTAGTGCATGGTCCCAGGACCTCATGCTACAAAGTAGTAGAAAAAAGCATGATTTAAACATTGTGCTGTCTAAGATACTGCCTACTGTACAACCATTACTAGTAATTAAAAATAATAACTCTTGGAATTAAAGTGTAATCTTTAAGATTTCCCCTCCCCCCCAGATCCAATGATGTGTGCCAGCACTACTAATTCTGAGCTTTACTATTTCTCAAGCCTTATGGTTTCATATCTAACCAATATCAGAGATATTACAAATGTGTGGCTGTACAATAAGGCTATCCTCCTTACATCAAGTCTGGTCAGTTTGGTTTAAAGAGAATATTTTTTGTCATCTGATGCAAAAGAGATCCTTCCAAAACAATGTAAAATGTATCTTTTAGGTTCAGCCACTTTAGCATCAAACAATAGCATCTGCAAGAGCCCCATGAAATTATATTGAGAGATCTCTTTAGAATTATTTGTGGAGTTGCATTACATTGCTTTTTTACTCACTCAGGCTTTATAGTATTGTCATAGAATAAGAGTCAAATGTGAAAAGATTTGCCTATATTTACCAAACAGAGATAGAGGATATTGTTTCTTACTTTAGTGTCCTTTTTGTGAGAAAGAAGGGATATTTCCTGGAGGACTTAATATTGCTCTGCTTTTGAATCACTGACTTTTTGTTTGTGTTTGGTTTTTTGTTTTGTTTTGTTTTTGGGCGGGGAGGGTGGTATTGTTTTGTCTTGTTTGCCTTATGTATACTGTGAAGCACACAATTGGTCTTTCTCTTCTAGACAATGTAGTATAAGACTTGCAGTTCAACCCTAGAAAATGCAAGTGCTTTTGATGAGTTTGGGGCTCTACTTCCATTCCCATCTTCATTCTTTGCTTTTAATTGTATCTCCTCTGGGTATACTCTTCCTCTGCCACTTATTTGAACAGATATAACTTCAGGATATGCATAAAATTACTCTAGAGCATTTCAGGGAATAAATAAATGAATGATTGAATACCTTATGGTTGAGCTCACCCATCATTCACTCTGCAAGGTGATTCTTGTGATGGTGTAACAAAACCTAAGTCAGTATAAGAATATAGATTTCAGTGTTCACTTTGGCAACACATATACTAAAATTGGAACGATACAGAGAAGATTAGCATGGCCCCTGCGCAAGGATGACACACAAATTCGTGAAGTGTTCCATATTTTTTTTGTGGAGGGGAAGGGAAAAAACAAATCATTTAAATAGGGATACAGGTGGACACATTGCAACAATGAGATGTACAAGTCGTTAGGTCAAAAAACGAACTTTACAACTTTGGTGGGTGGTGGGGGAAGGATCAGGTGGAGGAGGGGGAGTATGGGAAGGGATGGGAAGGGGAAACAAAGGAGGAGGCTACAATACTTGATAAGAAATGTACTTGTTATCTTGCCCATGTAATTGTAACTCCTCTGTAAGGTATGCTCACAATAAAAAAAAAAAGAATATAGATTTCGGTGACCCTGAAGATCTGCCAAAGTTAGTAATAAATTAATATCCTCCATTTGTTACCTCTGTAATGCAAAGTCACTGAACTTCCCTGACTCTATTTTTGTATTTTTACATGTGAAAAATAATATCCTATTTTTTGTGAATACTAGACAAGAGCTTTCACTGCTTTATTCAATAAGTGAAATAACTACTAGACTATATTTAACCAGCTCCTCTGTGTGTGCACTGCAGATAGAGCAGAAAGCAAAACAGGATCGATCAGCAAGGGTTCCTCCTCTTTGGAAATGCCCCTTATGTCTTATGGAAAGAGACATAAACAAGCCACCTAGTAAATAAGATCATTCCGATGGCAATAATTGCTACAATGGTTGTGATAGTATTGAGCTAAGTCTTGAGCTGTGGGTAGCATGTGTTATATGAAGCTGAGGGAGGAGCACTTCAGACTACTCCAATCAGAGACTCCAGCAAAGTCAAGACTCTGAGCTAAGAATCTATTAACTACTATGGAAGAACAGAAAAAGAGTCACTGAGGCCTAGTATGGCAAGTGAGGACAGAAAAGTGGACCGAGAAAGGAGATCTATGGTCCATGCTCAGCACTTGGCACACTGCCAGTCTTAGCCTATGGTACATGTCAATTACTGTTCGGCATTTTTAAGCAAAGACTGAAAAACAGAAATTGCTTAAAGTTATATGTTTTCTCCTCTTAGAAAGGAAAACAACAGAATTTCATTTAAGTTCTGCCATGAGCCAAAACATAAAGCAAACAGAAGGAAAGGGGCAGCCAGGGTTTGTTTTCTGTACACAAGTTCGGAGAAGCTCAATAAACATTACTGTCAGTGTCATGAATACAGTACAGGACCTTGATCAGAACCTAAAAGCTAGACCTGAGAGCTAACGTGGGTTCATCTTCAGTCTTGTTCCACCAGTAGGAGGAACTGACTGACCTTTATGCAGTTAAAAGAGCTCTCATTCCCCTTCTGAAGACAGAGAGACAGAGAGAAAGACAGAGGGACAATTTAGCCTCTTCTCTTTAGGTACTTCGTAACTTCCTAGAAATCAAAACATATGCATAAGAAAAAATGAAAAATTGCCAATACAGTGATACAATCTCTTCATATGACAGTTTAGTAGCAATATTCTATGCCTGCCATATTTGGCAATCAGTCTGACATCAGGTTATACACAGGGGGGAAGATAAATCTGGAAAACTTTGTATATAATAATCATTTAGAAAAAGCAATGTTTAACTGGACACCAATGGCTCACACTTGTAATCCTAGTTACTCAGGAGGCTGAGAGCTGAGGATCATGGTTCAAAGCAAGCCCAGGCAGAAAAGTCTGTGAAACTCTTATCTCCAATAAACTACTCAGAAAAATCCAGAAGGTGCTGTGGCTCAACTAGTAGAGCTATAGCTTTGAGCAAAAGAAGCTCAGGGACAGAGCCCCGGCTCTGAGTTCAAGCCCCTGGACTCACAAAAAAGAAAAAGCAATATTTATTTATGACTTTAATTAGCACAATTTTAAAGGTAGCTTTAGAGGAGGATATAGACTTTTGATCATTTTAAACTAGTTATTAACTGCGGTCATAACTAATCTTTCATGTGACTGCTGTTTATGTGAAAAAAAGTATAGCTATCAAACCTATAAAGCTAAACTATCAGAAATACCCAAGAGAACTAGGTGATTCCTTCTTGCATCTATCGATATGAAGACCCTTCCCCATAGCAAATATACTCTCTTAGAAGACTTCTGATCTTATCTGGGAACAAGAAGCAACAATTTTATTTCTTTTGATTTTTTTTGTGTGCCAGTATTATGATTTTTTTCCATTTTATTTTATTTTTTGTGAACATACTGTACAGATGGGTTACAATTACATGGGCAGGATAATGCGTACATTTCTTATCAAGCATTGCAGCCTCCTCCTTTGTTTACCCTTCACATCCCTTCCCCAGTATTATGATTTGAACTCAGATCCTTACACTTTTTCAGATTTCTGGTTCCTGGTTGGTGCTCTACCACTTGAGTCATGTCTTCAACTCAGCTTTTAGCTGGTTATTTTGGAGATAAGAATTCCAAGGACTCTTCTGTCCAGGTTCGCTTGAACCACAATTCTCCAGGTCTCAGCTAGGATTATAGATGTGAGCAAATGGGTTTCTAGCTACTACTTTTTATTTTAGTATTTTCAGGGCTTGAACTAAAGATCTCATGTTCTTGTTTGGATTGCTTGCTCCTAGCTGGAACTCCACCACATGAGCCGTATCTTTACCTCCATTTTGTTTTTAATTGATAACTCAGCATTGTACATATTTATTATATACAAAATGATCTTTTGATAACTGTATATATTTTCCAATAAACAATCAAGGGGTTTGGGAATATCCATTACTCCATGCAGTTATCATCTCTTTGCAGAAATAATATGATGACCCAGCAATCCCACTTTTGGGCATTTACCCAAATGTTTACAAACAAGACCACACTAAAGCTACCAGCACAACTATGTTTATTGCAGCATCATTTACCAGAACTAAGATATGGAACCAACCCAGATGCCCCTCAGTAGATGAATGAATCAAGAAAATGTGGTATATATACACAATGGAATTCTATGCCGCCATCAGAAAGAATGACATTGCCCCATTTGTTAGGAAATGGAAAGTCTTGGAAAAAATTATATTAAGTGAAGTAAGCCAAGCCCAAAGAAACATAGGTCCCATGGTTTCCCTTATTTGCAATATCTAGTAAATGTATGAGTCAAGCAGAAAAGGTCAGATAATGTGATGTTAGGAAAATGAACCCTTAGATATGTATTTAAATGTTTTTTCTTTCATGCATTTGTTTCTAACTCATTTATAAGATTATTTCTTTGTTGCTTTGTATGTCCCTCCCCCACAGTATAACCCCCGCTTTCACTATATTTGATGTCGGTATAATTTGTGGAGGAGATGGGGAAAAACAAGTCGTTTAAAGATACAGGTGGACCCGTTGCAACTACAAGAAGTACAAGTTGTCATGTCGAAAACGAACTTTACAACTTTAGTGGGGGGGGGGAGAGATTGGGGGGGGAGGCTGGGAAGGGATGTGAAGGGTAAACAAAGGAGGAGGCTGCAATGCTTGATAAGAAATGTACTCATTATCTTGCCCATGTAATTGTAACCCCTCTGTACAGTATGTTCAAAAAAATTAAAATTAAAAATTAAAAAAAGAAATAACATGAAAAATCTCTTTTTACTATTTTGTATTATTGAAATAATTCAAATCCTATGTTGTATCATTATTATCATTTTATTGTGCAAGAAAACACAAGAATTTATCTCGTGTTATCTTTTCTCTAAAGGTACCTTTGTGCCCATTGACCCTGCCTCCTCCTCCCCCCAGCTACTGGTAACTACTATTGTGTTCTTTCCCTCTCTAAGATCAATTTCTTTAAGTTCCACAAATGAATGAGAACATTTGGTACTATCTTTTTGTGCCTGACTTGTTTTACTTAGCAAAATATCCTCCATGTGACTGCAAATAACAGGATTTGGTTCTTTGAGGGGGTGCAATGGTATTCCATGTGCCCATGTACCACATTTTCTTTATCAAATGTCAGACATTAGATTATTTAATACCTTGGCTATTGTGAATAGACACAGTAATCAAGTGTCACTGGTCATATATCATTATACTTAGGCTATCAAAAATGGTACATCTAAGAAAGTTCCCAGAACTTCATCACTGAGTACTCTTCCAACAGCCTCCTCAACACTGCTTCAGCATTTGGTACTAGAGTGGAGTAGAATCTGACACTTTATAAATTAATTCTTTTCACCAGTTCCCCACCCCTAACACATTCCTCTATCTCATTAAAAAAGACAAGAAAATGCACTCCAATTTCTAGAATAGATACAAATATGTACAGAAAGATCTTTTTTCCTTTTTCCACTCTAGGAAAAATTTATAGATAGGACATCGACTTGTGGAGACAGGATAAAAGCCACCAGCATCTTCTCCTGACGTGACTTCCTGACATCTATGTGAAGTTTTATGAGAGAAAAACCATCTGGCAGTTGTCGGACTGTTGGATTTAGGATCTAAGGTCCAGTTTCTCTTGGGTTTTAATTGTCTATTTATGTAAAAATAGCAGAATGGCCCTCGATATCTTGCTTTTAACATTCTCCTCTAAAACTTTAGAACTTTCACATGAGGGACATAAAATGAACTTATTATGGGATTCTAAAAACAAACAAAAACATCTCTTGCTGATTAGTATTCTGAAGGCAGTTGAGTGAATTTGCTTTGGCTATTTAAAATTATTGATAGTGGCCCACTAGAACAATGCATACCCTTAGTTGGCTCTTTAAAATAATGAGACTCTTACACTAGCAGGATTATACTTGTAAAAGGACACAATTTTTCACAAGTATAACAATTATTTCCTATAGTTACAATTTTCTCTAGGAGTTTTTTTAATAATTAATTTTTCCAAGCCCAATATTTTTTGTAAAAATGAATCTGTTTTAGTAGGACTTAACTGCAATTAAGATCCAGTATTTGTCACTAGGATTTCCCGTGCAGCTCAGCCAGGATTTAGAAACACTGATGGCCTTCCACAGTTGATATGACAGCTACTTCTTCTCAAAGAACAGATGAAAAGTGAAAAGTGAATACATAAGGTTTCTCAGAGTTCATAAATCTTGGCAAAAAAAACCCAATAACCTAGAATGTATGCATGAAAAGATCACAACAAAACAGGGGCAAAAATCGGTAAGCAAGTCTAAAGCCAGGGAGGGGAGGGACAATAAAAAGTAATGGAGTAAGGATGATTCAAGTTAAGTATATGGAAACATCACAGGGAAACCCCTCAGTTTCTACAGTTAGCATATGCTTTAAAAAATTAACTCAGAGCAACTGCATGTCCACCTATAATATTTGGCTTCCCAGCTGTCTTCTCACTGCAAACACAAAATCTTTCTCACAGACTAAACCAAAAGTTTTGCTGCACAAAGTTGGCCAACATTCAAAATATAAATCAAAAGTGCTTGTTGGGTTCATGTAAGCGATTGAAGACTCCCCCCCACCCCACCCCCCGACACACACAACCCTTTCAGGAAGACATGTACAGAAACCTGCCTGACTCTCAGAGCAGAAAAGAGAGTGACAGGCTGTGTGAGTTCTACTTCCTTCTGAACACTCAAGCAGCTGGGAGCAAAGCCTTCGCCCTTCCTCTACACAGAGCAGCAGCTGAGTGTGACACACACAACAGGGGTTGTAATCTTGTTCCAGGGCTGCCTTGGTGCAGATTTTGTTCCTACAGATCCATGGACCTCCAAGAAATCATAAACAAGAAAGGTAACTCAGCCCACAATCTTCCAGGACAGGAATGGCTTCCCCAAATGTTCAGGAATCACCTCTCTGAAATGTCATCATTCCTCACAGGTCCCAGAAGTCTTCTTCGTCTCAAACAAGAAAAGCGAGTAACGGGTGTTATATAACAGGCCCAGCTGGTAGAGAGCCTCTCAGAGCCAAGCCTGAAGGACTTTCAGGGTTAAATCATACCTGGTGAACAAGATAAGACACACAGACATTCCAAAATTGCCAAGGACTCAAATTCTTCAGCTACAGAGATGCTAGTACAGAAAGCCAACAGGGACAGGGTCAAGGGAAGAGTCCAGAGGACATCACAAAGTTAAGCTTCATAGAAGTTTCCACAGAGCAATTTTATTATGTTTATTCACTGTCTGCCAAAAACTGAGCAGGAAGGAATCTTCCTTGCCCTTAGTCAGATGGAGGCTGGAACAGCCCGAGGTGAGTCAGGAAGTTGCCTGGTAGGAAATCCATAGTGAAAAATTACCTGACATATACATCAGTGGCTTAACTCTTCTTATTAAGGGTGAAAAAAATGTTTCCTTCACCCTAAAATAAGCAAGTATATCTGTAGAGTAGAAAATAAAGACTAACAATCAGATAGAAGAAAGAAGAAAGATACAAAGAACGATCACACACAGGAGAGGGAGGGAGAAAGAGAGAGTCATTTAAACATCTTTAAAAATGTAAATAAATCTGGGTGACTGATGGCTTACACCTATAATCCTAGCTACTCAGGAAGCTGAGATCTAAGGATCATAATTCATAGCCAGTCTATGCAGAAGAGCCCATGAAATTCTTCCATCCAATGAACCACCAAAGAAGCCAGAAGTGGAAGTGTGGCTGAAGTGGTAGAGCACTAGCCTTGAGCAAAAAAAGCTCAGAGAAAGTGTCCAGGCCCTGAGTTCAAGCCTCAGGACTGGCATGCGCGCGCGCGCGCGCACACACACACACACACACACACTAAATAAAATAACTCTTTCCAGGGAAGTAGCTCTGAGCACAGTGACTATTAACCTTAATCACACTTGGATTAAAAGGAAGCTGACTGCTACAGTTTGGATCTAGTGCCCCGCAAAGGCCCAAATATTAAAGGCTTGACTCACAGCCAATGTCATTATTGACACATTATCAAATGGGGAGTACTCGATCTTGGTAGCACCTTTAAGAAGGGCTTAGTGGGAAGTGTTAGGTTATTAAGCGTACCCACAAAGAGGATTGTAGGCCCCTGGTCTCCTTTGCATTGGGGCCACAGGTGCATAGATTCTTGCTCCAACATGTATTCTGCACCATGATGTGATGTCTCATCTCAAGCCCAAAAGCAATGGAGTCACCCAAATACGGACTATAGTCTCAAAAGTCAATCAATCAATTAATTAATTTAAAAAGTTTTCTCTTTAGAGTTGTTTTGGGTGTTTATGACAGTGATAGAAGGCTGATATCCTGGAATTTTAAAATTGTTTTATTCTTTCAGAATAAAAGAAATACAGGGAATCGAAGCCCACTCCTTAATATGGACCTCAGTGATATAGGTGGGGTATTTCACAGTATAGTGGTATTTCACAGTAATTCTATTGACTAGTAAAATCTCACAGCTATTTTGTGGCATGGCCATTAACCTTCCTACTTAATACATGAAGAATCCACTTCAAGTGGTTAATTTAGTGCGCGTCACACCATGAGAAGAGCAGGCGTTTGCTCACAGAGCCCTGGATGCTGCGTACCATCTTCATATCCCAAGCTGACACGGGCCTGAGCCACCCATTTCCAGTTTCCATTCTTTCATGAGCCGAAATTTGATACAACCTTATCAAGATCTTAAACTCCAGCAACGTCAGTTATTTTCATCTTAAGAACATTGTTCAGAGTAAGACTGTTAAAGAGATTTTGACATATATATTTCCCATCCAGTTGCCAAATGGCTAAATATTGCCAATTTTAGCACTTGTGACTCAGTCTTAAAAAGTGTTTCTATAATCTGAATATTTCTCCAGATTCTACTGATACTCTCTTACTTTCAGTTACCATTCCTTCCCACATTTACATCTGCAGCAACCCTGCCTATCCTCAGCTTACTCTCTCCCACTTTTAGAATTTATTCCCAAGTCCTTGTCATGACCTGTGAGTTCCTACATGATCTTGCCTTTCTGTGCTCCTCCCAGTGCTCCTCCCCCTTCTCACTCTCATTTCTTCACAGTAGTGATCTCTTCTTGCTGTCTCTCAAACACAAAATCATTTCTATTGCAGGGCATTTGCACATGCTATTCTCTCTCAGTATATCCTCTCATTTCACTTCTCTCTCTCAAGGATGCTGTGCACCATCTTTGCCTACAAGTATTCCACTCTCTTTGTTTTCAGAGGCATTTATAGAGCACTACTTAAAGCCAATTGGCCCCTCTAAATATTTGTCAAGTGAGCAGATAGCTCACTTGAAAGACAGGTGGAATTGGAAATAGCATGCAGATAAGAGACAGTATGGCTAAAGTGAGCCACAGTAAATGACACTGGGCCTTCTAGAACAGAATCTCAACTATAATGTTCTAATCATAGTAGAACACTTGTTGGGGAACCTAAGGAGAAATGAGACCTTGTCTGATTTATGCTTTTAAAAATCTACTTTGTGGGGATGATATATATGAGTGCAGGCAATTTTTTGAATGTGTGTGCAAACAGATTTTAGTAAATTATAGTTTTGATACATTATTGAGATCCTATTTTCACAAAACAAAGAATCCATGAGCAATTAAGCTATTATCTACTTTTCCTGTAACAAATTTTCATCTTTAAATAGGATAATAGATTAAATAAACTCAACTACCACAAACTAAGTTGTTTTGAAGCAAAAAAATTTAATTTAGGAGAAAAAAAAGTTTATTTCTTGTTTTCATCCTCTATAAACTCATGGAACTCGGTCATTTTTATGGCCTGTTGGAACAAGGAGAAAAATTCATCTTCAGACTTTTTAAGTTATTTTCACCTTACACACGTGGGAAAAATACATAGATAGAAAAATAAGCCCTAGTGTAAAAAGGCCAAGAGAAGGAATTACAAGCCAAAGGAAGGTATCAGTCCAAACTGGATTCCATGTAAGCTTATTTTACCTCATGAGAATGATGACTTCCCCCTTTCCAGAGTTAGAATGAAAACACAGAACTAACTAATGAATCCAAAGCAGACATTGAACTACACTGAAGAAATATAAAACAATGCAAAAATATGAAACATCACTCAGGATTATAGTAATAAGGAGATCTATTTTGCAATGTTCTGCCATTTTTAAGTGGAATTAAAGTATTTGAAGCAGCAAAGGCACATTCTCAGATATTTTTATGCCGCTTTTTCCACATTCATGAAATTATACAGCCATTCTGGGAAACTGAGGCAAAATGTACTTGAATATAATGGAATAATCATAAAGAGGCCTTCAACTCAAGGTCTTTGCCTTTATCAGCACAACTGACATCCCCTTTAAAAATGTTTACACACAGAGGATGGATTCAATTAAGATAATAGGAGAAACCAACTCCAACCCCATGTGTGATGCACAAAGAAATCCAAAACAGATGAGTTCACTGCCTTCAGCCCTTGTGTTTCAGGGGAAAGAATGGGTGGGTTTGAGGCAGACTTCCTAATTAGGGGCTAACAAATGCATTCCAAAGTTGACACACCCTTTTATGAGAGAAAAATAGGGAAATTGAGCAAATGTGGGTGGCATCTGAGCTATAAAAAAAAATCATGAATTTAGCGATGACAATGTTTCTGAATGGAGACAAAGCGGAGCAGAGAATGGAATTGGGAAGGGAAAAAAAGGAAAATAAAATCTGGTTGTTTTGAAATATTTTAACAGTAATGTCAGTGTTAAAAAGCACTGCATTGATGGTTAAGATCTTGAAAGACACCAAGTATGTCTGACCACTTTTAAAAAAACTCTCAATATTTAAAGTTTATTAGAAGTTAGATATTAGTAATTGAAGAGGAAGAGAAACAGGGGACACAAAGAAAAGAAAGAGAAAAACAACAAGCTCTATGATGAGAGGCCCTCTTAACCTTGCAGCCAGAAGTAAACAGGCACCATCAGAGGTTCTTAGAATTTCAGCTCTGCAAATGTGCACAGGGTCTCAGTTCTCCATGCACCACTAGGGAACACAGATTGTAGGCAGGTTGGCAGATGTAGGCGAAGGGAAGAAGTGGAGACCTTAGTCTGCAGAACTGCAAAGCTACCCAGGGTCCCTACCAATCACCTGGCTCGGCCTTTTCCTGGCTGTGCCTGTCCACCAACGCACACAAGGTGAACAGAAGCACTGCAACAGGCCATCATCTCTGGCGTCCTCTCACACCTCCAAACATGCTTTTGCACGATAGGAAATGACCAGAACGAACCTTTGGTCCAATGTGAAAAAGAAAAATCCCCTTTCAATGACCCTGCAAATAAAGACAACTGAAATAATCGTCACTGACTATATTGTTTAAAAAAGGATTCCAGAAGGCAGAGTTAGTCATGACACTGCTTTTAAACACACACAAGTGCTCTCCCAAGGTGTGTCTGGCTGTATCTAAAGGCAATAATCACTGATTGATTTAGTTAAGCCAGAATAATAATTCTACCAGTGGAGCATTTACTGATGTCAAGAGAGACAAGGTTGATCAAAAGATTCCACAAGAAGGAATCTGGCCCTGCAGAGAGGCCTGGCAATTCCTGTAAGCCCAGACAGGCAAGGTCTGAGATAAACAGCTGGCTAATATATGAGGAAGAAAGGAAGCCTCGGAGATCAATCTGAGACACCTGAAATAAGATCTCTTAAAATGGGAGTAAAGGAAGGGTCTTGAGGGGATGCACCCTGACCTGATCTGATACACTCAAGCAGGGATTTCCCACTAATAGGCATGGATTAAGCAAATCCACTCACCTCCAGCACCACCTCAATCCCTAAAACTTAGAATTAAAGAAAAGATACTAGTCAATAAGAACAAAAAGAACTGTCGATGAGATGATAGGAAATGATGTATGTCAACGACATTTTAGAAGATGAGAATTCCAAGAGCCATTTACAACTGACTTAATGGAGCCCAGAAAACCTAACTGCACAAAGTCAATTCCCTGTAGTAAACCCACCTCAATACCCATGTGACTCTGCTTTGCTGGCACACCTTCATGACCCATAGAGTTGAAACCAATAATATATATATATATTCCTTGAAGATATTTGGCTACCATTCCAAATGTAAAGAACTTTTGGATGACATCATGTTTCTCTAAAATCATTAAAAGGTGTCTCTGAGATGCACATGTAATCTTGGGCCATATTATAAGCCCTTCATAGCCTGCTCACCTTCTTTATTTAATATAAAATTTGTATGAACATGTAAACATTTTGCACAGTAAAATGCTTTAACATTCTCAAAATAGCTTCGTTGCGACTGATTTATCTCCTCAGAGAATTGTTAGGCTGCTCATTTAAAATATTTGCAGGTCATATTTTTTATATTTGGATTTTATTATATGTTTATATGTTTTTAGAAAGATTGCATTCCAAACCCTTATGTTTTTTTACTTGCAAAGCATACTAGGACCTCAAAAGCGGTGGTTGGGCGGGCTATTAGAGAAAGGGAACTGTGGGCTTCTCAAAACTGAGCTAGAGTTTCTCAGCTCTGGGTTGAGTCTTATTGGAATAGCCAGCAGTCCGAAGCAGAGTGCATTAAAGCAGGTAGAAATAGCATCACGTAGGCTGTTTGAATTGCTTACAGGGCTGCTCATGTGGATTTGTCTGAGGGAAAGCAGAAATCTAGCTGTGATCCGAAATACTTGAACTGTTAAGAGGTCTGAGCTGTCTCAGATCCCAGCGTAGTGTAACCATGAACCTGGATAGCTTTGACTGGGGAAGGAAGGAAAGCTCTACCTGCCTAGCATGCATAAAGCCCAGACTTCAAAACCCAAAACAATAAATACATAAAAATCAAATGATGGGCCAAATTTAGCCAATGGACTAAACGATAGTTTACCAATAATCCCTTACATTAGAATTTGTGATTCAGCCAACAAAGAGGTTAGCAGATGTCTGTCATTTCTCTAAACTCTTTTAGAATCATTTCCTTGGTGGGTCAGCTAGGCCACGGTAGAACCCACGTGCACCTGACCAGCACTCAGCAGCCGTAGGAAACCTAAGAGGGCCTTGTCTTCATCTTCTGGGAACAATCAAACCATGTGCCCTGAATCAAAGATAATTATCAGAAATTAAGATATTCGTGGCTGGCAAACATCTACCAAGAAATCCAAACAAACCAGCTTGCACTGGCTCTCTCTGGCTCCCTACTTTAATTATCTAACCAAAGATAGGAAGGATCACCTCTGAGTGGAGTCGTACTACACATGTGCCCTTGGATTCATTTGTCCCACAGAGAAACCCTCTGTGGGCCCTCTGGCACTGACTGACACAGGAATAGGAAAGCAGAGGGTAAGGAAAGCATCTTTCACACTGAAAATCTACCAAACTCTTCAAGTTCCCATCAATGCAATCCAACAGAGAAACACACCGCCACTCTTCTCCACATTTACCAATCCAGTCATGAGCCCAAACACTCTGAACAACCTCTCTTGGCGACAGGATTCTCCAGGTCACACTTCCTTAACGAGAAGGACAAGAGCTGCCCATCGGGCAGCAGTGCTGTGCTGGTAATGTCACCTGAACCGGCGTTCCCAGGACCACCGTGGGGCAGCCACAGGAGGGGATCCAGGAGAGAAAGTTGGCTGAGCCCTCTGGAAGCAGAGCGTTTTGTTACTGGTACGCCCCAGCTGCCTTCATGCTCCTCACACTGGGCTGCTTGGTGCTAAGATCAAAGCCCCTCCTTACCTTCCCAGAGGCCCAATCTGGGAGAAAATAAAAGCCGCCTGGTACCTAAAGACTTGTATATGCTTGCTGTTTTGCTTCTGCTTGCAGTCTTGCCTTTCCCCCAGTGATTTTAGGAAAGTTTCGGTTAAAAGTCCAAGAACACTGATAAGCTCGGTCTTTGGGCAACCATTCTCACCTGAGGCCTGATTGTCAGATGTTTACATGCTTGTCTCTTCTCAATGTTACTTTCCTATTTCAAACCCACTGAAAGCAGCAGAAGGGAATAAAACATTTCTGGGAATCTAGGGCCATTTTGGTCTCAGGGCTTTATTTTTAAAAGTTCCAGTTACAGCTGCAGTCCAGTGCCCACACCCCCTCCCCACCTCACCTCCCAACCCCCTGGAAAAATCAGCATCTTGAATTTGATATTTATCCTTCTTGTACTTTCCAAGGTTCGTATGATTATAATGTGTGTAACTAAGCTGGACACCAGTGGCTCACGCCTGTAATCCTAGCTATTCAGGAGGCTGAGATCTGAGGATCATGGCTCAAAGCCAGCCCAGGCTGGAAAGTCCATGAGACTCTTATCTCCAATAAACCACCAGAAAACTGGAAGTGGTGCTGTGGCTCAAGACATAGAGCACTTACCTTGAGCCATAGAACTGAGGGACTCCCAGGCCCAGAGTTCGAGCCACATGACTGACCAAAAAAAAAAAAAAAAAGGAAAAAAAAGTGTGTAACTTATCATTTATTTCAATATTAAAATCTACCTAGGGCTGGAGGTGTGGCTCAGATTTGTAGAGCTACAGGGTAGCAAGTGTGAGACCCTGGGTTCAAACCTCACTACCACCAAAACATAAATAAGGAAAGAAAAATTCTAGCCAAGGGCTAGCAGCTTATACCTGTCATCCTAGCTACGGAGACAGCTGAGATGGACGTGATGTGATTCAAGGCCATCAGAACAAAATTTCACAAGACTTCTTTCCAATGAAGAGCTGGACACAATGGCCTATACCTGTTATCCTAGCTGTTGGAAAGCCTAACACATGGATCACAGCTCAGGTGAGGGCTGGTCAAGAAGTGAGACTCTCCCCTCCCCCAGTCTCAAAAATAAGGAGGCAAAGTCTGGTCACAGGTGGCTCACACATGTAATCCTAGCTAGAGATCTGACCTAATCAAGATCTTCTAAGGATCACGTTTGAATCCAGCCAGGGGCAGAAAAGTTCCCAGGAGACTCTTATCTCCAAATAATCACTCACAAAGAACAGAAGTAGCGCTGTGGTTCAAGTGGTAGAGCGCTATCCTTGAGCACAAAGAGACTCAGAGACAACTCCCAGGCCCTGAGTTCAAGGCTTACAACCGACAAAAAGAAGAGGAAAAGTCAAGAATGGAAGGATCCGAGGTATGAACACCTGCTAGATAAGAACCAGGACTAGAGATAAACAAAAAAACAGCTACTTAAATATCACCATTCTGGTCATGCCTTTTGCCATTTCCTTGAAGTCGTGTTTTCAGGGCCTTTCCCTTTTTGTTCCATGTAATTTTGCTCACTCGGTTCAACTACCCTATGGTCTTCCGTCATATTTTCTGTCATGATTTCTTTATCTTCCTATTTGAGACTCATTCAGATGATTTCCTATTTTTCACTACTATAAAAATGACATCCTCCGTAGATGTTCTTATACTTGGATCTTTTCATATGCCACACATACACTTTGTTTTTTAGACTGTCTACTTTATCAGTCTCTTCCTTTTCAGTAATAATGATGTAAAATAAGATATAACTTCAAAGAAGAAATGTTTCCCTCTCTCCTCATCCTCCTGTTCACGTTTGTCTCCATGGTGAACAGACCCAGTGCCTTCCCAAATGTCTATTCTGAATTAGGCCACATGCAGCAACCTCCTTGATCATAGAACCCAACTCTGCTTCCCTTCTCTCCCTGCCCAAGGGTGTGACTTTCTAAGAGTTTTCTGTAAACGAGACCAAAGGGAGAATGTCTGCAGATATAAGCTTTAGCGTTGTTTTGTTTTCCTCCCCAGTTGTTTTCAAGCTGTCATTTAAAACAGTTGTTGCTGGGACCCTAAATATTGGGACATGTCAGTCTCTGTTCCTAGCCGGGGAAGTCCGCAAGCCGTTTCCCTCCAAACACTGGGCTATTTCCTGTTCAAGCACTGGGATAACAGGCAGGTCCCTGGGGTGGGTCGCCCACGCAGCCACCGCAGCTGCGTGGCTGGAGTCACTTCTGGGAAAGAGGTGTTGAAGAACATGGGTTGTTTCTGGCAGCCGGTCCCAGCTGGGGGCGTGGCTGTCTCCGTGGCCATTTAAGCAGTGTGAAGGGAGGGGTGTGATGCCAAACGGTTATCATAGCCTCCTGTGATGAGAGATGCTGAGCTTTTTATGATAATGTGTTGTCTTCTTTCAGAAGGAAAGGGTGGGAGGTGATGATGGTGGAAGGGATGATCTGAGTAAGATGCATGCTACACATGTTCAAGTATGCAACTCTTAAAATGTAAATGAAGGGGATAGAAGGAAAGCAACTTGTATTGTAGAATGGTGGAGCAAGCTCTGCAGAGCTCCAGCACATGTGTGGTTTGGGTTTCTGCCATCAGGATGCTCATTCTTCTCCCCCCAGAATTGGAGCTTCTCGTCCCCCTGGATCCACTCAGGATCCAGGCCCAGTCCAAGGTACACAGTGAGTTCCCCCATATTTTTCCAGAATCACCTTCCTGGGGTCACACTCCCCACACCCTAGCAGTGGACAGGCCAGTGGTACCTTCCTACAAGTCCAGGTAGCCAAGGTCATGATTTCACCAGAGCAAAGCCCTCAACTGTGCTGCCACACCCCTCCAAACTGCTTCTGACTCTAGATGGATCCATATAGCCTACAGCTCCCATCCGCCAGTTTCTTGGCCTCACCCACTCTACGTTGGACACCTCTCCCACCACCACCACCATGCTGGCAGAAAATGGAGATAAGGAGGGCTTGTGAGAATGGTATTTTGAGCCAAGAAAGCAACACATTTGGACAACCAAAGAGAAGAGAAAGCAGGTCGAATGTCCAAACTTTTAAAAGTAGCACCTTAGCTTAAAAAAAAATAAAAAAAAGCTACATGCTACCACCTAGGTACCACCTAGGTAGCTATAGCCAGCCTATCTCAGGCCATTTAAAAGAATATAAATGTGCTGACAGCCAGTGGCTCACACCTGTTATCCTAGCTACTCAGGAGGTTGAGATCTGAGGATTGATATTTGAAGCCAGCCTGAGCAGAAAAGTACATGAGAATCTTATCTCCAATATACTTCTCAGAAATAGATGGAAGTAGCACTGTGGCTTAAGTGGTGGAGCACTAGCCTTGAGCACAAAGAAGCTCAACGACAGCACCTCTGGCCCTGAGTTCAAGCTCCAGGACTGGCAAAAAAAAGTATAAATGTGACTCAGCCAATACAACACCCTCAGAAATAGAATTATCTGAAACAAATGCACACTTACAGCCATTGCTATCACCTGTAACAACAGAGGCCTATGTAAGACAAAGGGCAGGAAACTTGCTGCATATCTAACCAGACAGCAGGCTGCCTATTTCCTGTGAACTGAGTCACAAGGTGGAGTCATACCAGCCCAGTGTTCTAAGGTGAGAGAGGTAAGTCCAGAATAGAGGAGAAAAGAAAGAATTCAAAATGGTTTACTTTTCTCATATCTAAAATATACTTGGAACTCAAAATTTTAAATCCCCCAACAACAAATTCTCAAAGAAACAACTGCCCAATAAATAAGTGGGCTAAAGACTTAAAGAGAAACTTCTCTGAAGAGGAAAGAAGGATGGCCAATAGACACATGAAGAAATGCTCAACCTCTCTAGCCATAAAAGAAATGCAAATCAAAACAACATTGAGATACCACCTCACCCCAGTTAGAATGGCTATAATCAAGAACTCTAATAACAACAGATGCTGGAGGGGATGTGGACAGAAGGGAACCCTACTGCATTGTTGGTGGGAGTGTAAACTTGTTCAGCCACTTTGGAAAGTAGTATGGAGGTTCCTCAAAAGACTCCACATAGAGCTCCCCTATGACCCAGCAATCCCATTTTTGGACATTTACCCAAATGATCACAAACAAGACAATACTAAAGCTACCAGTACAACTATGTTTATTGCAGCATTATTGACCATAGCTAAGATATGGAACCAACCCAGATGCCCCTCAGTAGATCAAGAAAATGTGGTATATATACACAATGGAATTCTATGCCTCCATCAGAAAGAATGGCATTGCCCCATTTGTTAAGAAATGGAAAGACTTGGAAAAAATTATAGTAAGTGAAGTAAGCCAGGCCCAAAGAAACATAGGTCCATGGTTTCCCTTATTTGCAATAACCAGTATATGTCTGAGGCAAGTAGAAATGGTCAGATAAGATGAAGTTAAGTGAAATGAACCCCAAGATAGGGAAACAAGTGTTTTTTTTCTTGCTTGCTATTGTTTCTAATGTATTTTTTGCGGGGGGGGGGGTTACGGTCGTGGGGCCTGAACTCTGGGCTTGGGCGCTGTCCCTCAGCTCTTCAGCTCAAGGCTAGCGCTCTACCACTTGAACCATAGTGTCACTTCCAGCTTTTTTCTTTTCGCTTATGTGGTGCTGGGGTATCAAACCAGGGCCTCAGGCATGCAAGGCAAGTGCTCTACCACTGAGCCACCTTCCCAGCCCCTCTAACATATTTATAAGGTACTGCATAAGTTTTTTTGTTGCTTTGCATGTCCCTCCCCCACAGTATAACTCCTGTTTTCACTGTATTTGATGTTGGTATAATTTGGGGAGGGGAAGGAAAAAAACAAATTGTTTAAATAGGGATACAGGTGGACCCATTGCAACAATGATGCTGTATTGAATACAATACAAGATGCTGTATTGAAAAACGAACTTTACAATTTAGGTGGGGGGGGGGAGTATAGTTGTGGAGCGAAGGGATGGGAGGGGAAAAACAAAGGAGGAGGCAACAATGCTTGATAAGAAATGTACTCACTACCTTGCTCATGTAATTGTAACCCCTCTGTACAGTATTTTCACAATAAAAAACTTATTTAAAAAAATGGTTTACTTGAAAGGAGGAGGCTACAATGCTTGATAAGAAATGTACTCATTATCTTGCCCATGTAATTGTAACCCTTCTGTACAGTATTTTCACAATAAAAAAAAAGAAAAGAAAAAAATGGTTTACTTCTTCCTATAAACCATGATTAGATTCAATCCTGCAAAGGTCTAACATAATCCTGCAAAGACTTAACAGTGAAACATTTGATTAAACAGCTGGATTTTGGTGGTTTGTAGGTGCAGAAAAATCTTTCTCCAGCATGTCTCAGTCTGAAGATAAGATGATTTCTGCCTATTCTACAGAGCAGGATTTCCTCCTGCATGTTTGTCTGGTCACTCACAGAAGCGGCAATTCTAAGAACCACCAACCAGGATCGATGTCAGAAAGCCTGTGAAAGGCAACTCCAGGGAGGAAACGGAGGAAGACTTTACAATGAATCTGAGTCTGCATAAAATGTCTCTCATTGCATATCCTCAGAGCCCAGTCTTTCTGGGACTAACCTGTATCACCTGACTAAGAGATAAGACAGAAGACAGAAAGAAAAACTGCAAAAAGAAGCTGGGAATAAAGGGAGAATTCAATTATTTTTCCTGGACCAGACAAAATCAATAAATCATAGATCTTTTTTATTGACAGGACCAGTTCTTAATTACTCAGCATAAGCCACTTTTTTCTTAAACTTATACACTATAAAATAATTCATTTACCAGGATTTCTAGATTCCCTAGAAAACAGACCATGGTCAGCTCAAAAATACCATGAGCACATGCTGCCCTCCTGTGGACTCATGTGGTATTACTGATTAAACTTAATGGTTACTCTGAATTTTTCACTTCAATCCTCTTATCCTTCACACTGATATTACACATGCAACACAAAAAATATTGTAAATTAGGTTTTGAAGATTACACATTTATCACTTTGTGTTTGTAGTTTAATCCACATTAATTTAGAGACAAATATTTTGTATTAATATAGTTCAATGTTTTTCTATTTTAAAAAAAGTTTTATTACTAAGTAAGACATTTATGCACTAAGAATGTGTTTTCCAATCCATGGGTCCTGAAACCCATTTAATGAGTTATGACACTTATTTTTTTAAAAAATGAGGGGCTGGGAAGGTGGCTCAGTGGTAGAGTACCTGCCTTGCATGCATGAGGCCCTGGGTTCGATTACTCAGCACCACATAAGCAGAGAAAAGCTGGAAGTGGATCATGTTGTACAGTTCTAGCCTTAAGCTGAAGAGCTCAGGGATAGCACCCCAGGCCCAGAGTTCAGGCTCCACAGCTAAGAAGGAAAGAAAGAGAGAGGGGGAGGGGGAAGGAAGGAAGGAAGGAAGGAAGGAAGGAAGGAAGGAAGGAAGGAAGGAAGGAAG
>NW_012267217.1:2868985-2914446 GCF_000151885.1 Dipodomys ordii
AGGAAGGAAGGAAGGAAGGAAGGAAGGAAGGAAGGAAGGAAGGAAGGAAGGAAGGAAGGAAGGAAGGAAGGAAGGACCGGGCACTGGTGGCTCATGCCTATAATCCTAGCTACTTAGGAGGCTGAGATATGAGAATTGTGGTTCAAAGCCAGCCCAGGCAGGAAAGTCCATGATACTCTTATCGCCAATAAACCACCAGAAAACTAGAAGTGGCGGTAGAGCACCAGCATTGAGTTGAAGAGCTGAGGGACAGTGCCCAGGCCCAGAGCTCAAGCCCCACAACCAACAACAACAACAAAAAAGAAAATAGAAGGGGTCAGAAGGGGTCACAGGATCCTTAGCAAGATCTATGTGGATTGTGAACTTGTAAATGCTTTAAGACTTGAAGAATTGTAGCAAGTGTCCTAGCCAAGAAAAGTCACCTCCTTTCTTCTTTACAAGTGTCTCATTTGATTTTCTGAGATGTGGCCGTTCATTTGATCATCCACAAACGAACAGTGTGGTGGGCAGAATTTGGAAATGGCATAATTCAGACAATATTGGCTCCAGGTACTTGCTGATATGTATAATTGTCACTCCTTGAATTTAACCCAAGTGTGGTCTATGATGAAGTACACATCGTCTGGGATCAAACAATCTGTCAACTTTGAGTTGGGAATGCAGGTGGGTCAAATGTGAGTCCTATCTTTAAAGGGTCTGGATCTCTCTAGAAAGATAGCTCTGAAGCCTGAGGGAGCACAGGAGGAGGATCACAGGGCAAGCCACACATTACTGGTGATGTGGAGCTGAGCTTGAGCTCCATCCCACAGCTTAAGAAACTGAGTTCTTTCCATGACATGGATGAACTTGGAAGCTGCTGAACTTCAGAAAACAAGGCAGTTCATGGATAGTTTGATTTCTTCCTTGTGAGAGACTGGATAGAGAATCCAATTCAATCCAGCTTGGACTGTTGATCTATAAATATTGAGAGATGTTTGTGCTGTTCTCAGTTTGTAGTAATTCGTTATGGAGTTCTGTTCTCCAATTCATTTTGTACTTTACAATTATTGTGAAGCAAACTATAATGTAACTTTATCTTCTGTGTACAAATATGAGATTTTCTCCTAGTTTGGGTTAAGTTCTATAGGTATTACTTTAGGGTACACATCACAACATTTTCCTAAGCTCTTGATCACTGTTACTGTCTCATTGTAATGAAATCATTATCATCCTTGGAACTAAAATGATAAGTGAAGAATAAAAGTCTAAAACGTGAACATCTAAAAGTAGAAGTAACACGATACAAGATAAATACTCTAATCATCAAACTGATTTCATTTGAGCTTAATCCTAGCAAGAAAATATATAGGATTTTAGGCCATCTAATATTTATTTTGTTGATGATATAATGGAAGTAATAGAATATCTTTAATTATCCTTAAGACTGAAAGCTTCCACACTTCAAAACTAATGAGAGATGGAAATACAAAATATTATATCAACAAAATTAGCTAGGTGCTGATAACTCACTCACACCTATAATCCTAGCTGAATTCAAGAGGCTGAGATCTGAGGTTCGAGGTTAAAAGCTAGCCTGGGCAGGAAAGTCTACGACTCTTATCTTTAATAAACTATTCAGAAAAAAAACAGAAGTGTTGCTGTGGCTCAAGTGGTAGAGCACTAGCCTTGAGCAAAAGAAGCTCAGAGCTAGTGCCCAGGCCCTGAGCTCAAGCCCCAAGACTGGCACAAAAGAGAGAGCGAGAGAGAGAGAGTTGATGAAGCTATTATAACTATTTCTGCAGCTATTAGAAACCCTTACATAAAAATTGGATTAAGACTACCTGATAAATTGGAATGTAGAGAGGTATTTTTCAGAGCTATGTAAAATGTTAAAAAAAAAGCTGTAGCTTTAACAAACCTAACACACTTTTTTAAGTAGTTAATTTCTTAATATATAAAATTACATATATATATGTATATATATACTATACATACTATATATATAGTATAGTATATATAGTATATATATATATACTATATATATATATATATATATATATATATATAGTACATACTTACCTGCTATTGGTTCTAACATTGGAAAATACATGAAGTCCATCATCCAATCATCCCAACCACCACTGGGGAATGAAGGGAAGTCGTGGTATGTATGATAGATGAGCACTGCACAGCAGGCTTACACATTCCTCTTCGTGGATCAGCACCCTGTGTTCCTCTGCTTCCTTTGCAGTAGAGACAGGCTGTGTCATGGACTGTGACCAGAGGTGACACATGTCTCCTTCAGCTGGAAGCATGACAAGTTGGTGTCTATATTTTTGTGTGTTCTCACTTCCTGCTTGAATCCTGGTGGCCTGTTGAATTGCAAGGAGGGTACCAGGCAGCCCTGTAAGAACGGAACAGGTAATGTGCCCACTGTAGGACACAGCCCAGGTCACAAATGGCTGTTTTCAACCATGAGGTTTGGAAATTCTTCACTACTAACAGATCATTGACACTAGAGACTGACAAGTTTCTTCCGTAGTCAAAGCAAATGCTCTAGGCTTTGTAGGCCACGTGGTCTCTGCCACATAAGATTAGTTTCTTTTCTAACATCTATATAGAAGTAAAATTCATGCTGATCATTCTTGGCTTGTAAACTGTAGGAAAGCAGACTGCAGATAGGATTTGACCTATGGGGTATAACTCACCAACCCTGATCTAGGCAGTTGTGGAAGGTTCTATAGTAGTTGACAGTAGTTTCCATGTCTGGGAGAGGTGGTTTTGCCATCAACCATTGGAGATGGAGGAACACTAACACCCTTCAGGACACAATCACTGTTAGAAAGTGGTGAGCAAAATACTTCAGTTCAGGTACGATAGGTCTGAGGCATGTAGTCTATTGTTCAGACATTCCTCATGGACCCAGGCTAGTTCCCCACATTGGCAATCTGCTGAATCAGCCCTTTCTTTCCTAGTCTCTTCTTGTCCCCCATCTCCTTCAATATTTTTTGCAGCACCAATGAAGCTACTTGGCCTGTCTCAGGATGGTCCTGGGGAGAATGCAAGCTAGCACATCAGTCCTTCCTAATATAGCTGCTAGCACAGTTAGCAGAGGCCTTCTGTGACTCAGTGGGAAAGGTCTGTCACTAGTTCGGCAGTCAAGCACAGTGAGATTAGAAAATGGTTATGTTCCATGAAGCATAGCCCATACCTCTGCTTGGGAGATAGTGGAAGAGGAGACCACAGCCATTGCCCGCCTCTAATCCCTGGACGAGACTGACTTGCATTGGAAAGACTCTGCCAAGTGTAAGCTACCTAGTTAGATTAGCTTTGTGGAAACCCAAGTCTTTTCATCAAGCTATCCTTTCCCTTCCGGTCTGCCCATGTCTACAGAGTGAATGCAATCATCTTATGGTCGATATGATGCTACGTGTGGCTGTCCTCACAGGTCCACCCAACATGGCTATGAGTTCTCCCAACAATCTTAGAGACAATAAATTCCTCTCTTAAATTCTGCTTTATTTCACTGAACCTAACATTCTCCTGTCTCACCCAAACTGATATAAATGACAGAATTTCCTGTTTATAAAGCTGACTAATAGTACTCCATTGTATGTATGCATCATGTTTTAATCCTTTCAACCGTGGATGGGTCTTTATGTTGTTTGGGTATCTCAGTGAATGTGAAAGTGTGGATATCTCATCACTAATTTTAATTGCTCATGGTATGGATTGCAGATACAGAGCAACAATGATCATCCTACCTGTAGAATGCTGGTTATCAGATGGTGGAGGATTGTTAATAGGAATGATGGTGCCCAGGTAAAAAGCTACAATTACATAGGAAGACTAAATTCTGGTATTTACCTACAATTTATTCTTTGCACACATTGTTCGTTTGAATGTACTATTTCTACAGTAAGGAATGCTCATCGACTCTGCCTACTCTATCTGTAACTCTCAATAATCCATTCTTTATAAGGGTAGCAGGAGTTTTTACATTCACATTTGCTCATGTTTGTCCTTTTTTGTTAAAAGCCTGGCTTTGACGCTAGCCTCTTTTAGCTTATAACAAGTTGTTGTTTAACATTTCTGTATTTTTGTTTCATCCTCTTTAAAATGCTGGTAATAGTACTTAACTCCATGAGGCTGTGTAAGAATTGTGTGCATTGGTACAAGTTCCAAAAAGAATTAGGAAGAACATCGTGACTTGAAGTTGAAATAAAACTGAGTCTCTACAGGGTCCTATCCTTCTTCTGAAATGCAGTTCTTACTACTTTCCCACTACTGTGGGTTGTTTTTGTAAGCCTGGACAGGGCCCAGGCTTGGTTTAATGCTCTACTGTCATCTTGCTGAAATCCTGATGCTCCCAATCAGGGGTCCCACAAATCACATAAGTCTTACCACTGGTCCAGCCAGAGTATGTCTTCTTTTTGGTCCTTCAAATACCCTAAATTCTTCCCCATCTCTGCCTGGAATCATCAAACCCCTTTTCCTCATGTAATTCCTATACAACCTCAGCTTAAAATTCCGCTTTCAGAAAAGCCTTCCTGGAAGACTCTATTAGGCAATCAGCCTGTCCCTAGATCTTCACTTTTGCCATTCTGTTCCATTCTCTGTCTTGTTCCCTCTGGGAGAAAAGAACATCTTCCTTATGTGGTTTGAATATTTCCCACAAGAATCAAGAATGTAAGTTTCATGAAGGTAAATCTAGCTCGACTTATATTCTTGCCATCTAGCACAAAGCAATCAGTTCCTCTCAATAAGCATTTGTTGAGGGAACAAACACTAGGTCTCATTTAAGATCACACAACCAGACCCAGGCTACCTAAAAATTTGTTGATCCCACCAACATTGGTAACTCCCTTAATTCCCTCTCTACTCTGTGGAGCTATCTTTAAGTCTTTTTTTTTTTTTCATAACGATTTAGCAAACATGGCATCCTTTGCTTGGCAGTTTTCTCTGCCTTTCAGAGAACATAATTATTTAAGATACTTCCTTCCCATTCTCTGGCTGAAAGCTGGCTTGCACAAGAATCAATTAGATGGAGAGAGACTGGACATCTGTATATTGCCTTAGAACATAGGAAAGATTAATACTGTTCCTTTATAATACTGTTCTTGAGTAACCACTAGTAGAATTTCAAAAGAGAATTATTATACACCTTCCAGATAATAGAAAAGAGCCAGATGCTGGTGGTTCACATCTGTCTAGATCTGAGGATCGCAGATTGAAGCTAGCCTGGGCAAGAAGTCCCTGTGAGACTCTTACCTCAAATTAACCACTCAAAAACCAGAAATGTTGTTATGGCTTAAATGGTAGAGTGCTAGCCTTGAGCATAAAGAGGCTCAGGACCTGGGTTCAAACCCCACAACCAACAACAACCAAAAAAAAAAAAAAAGTACAAAGATTAAACAACACAAGTGTGGATACAAATGCAAACAAAGAACAGATACAGCACACAGAAAGCTGAAGTAGAAGATTTAAATCTAAATATGTCGGTTCTTTACTATTTTTCAGCAAAAAACTGTTTTATACAAAAGAACGCTCCAAGTTTGAGCTGGGCATGGTAGGAGGTCCCTGTAATCCCAGGTCTAGGGATTGAGGCAGGAGGAATGGGAATTCAAGATCTCTTTGGACCTTTCTTGAAAGAAAACAAATAAATCAATAAATAATAAGGCTAAAAGCAAAAGGTTAATAACCAAAAACGAACTTAAGAAATCTAATGAAACCACCTAGCATCAGGAAAAGATTTTAAAACATGAGAGAGAGAGAGAGACAGACAGACAGAGAGAGAGACAGAGAGAGGGGATGGCTATCTGCCTGAGGCTCGTGCCTGTAATCCTAGCTACTAGCAGGCTGAGATCTAAGGATTGCATTTCAAGGCAGCCTGAACAGGAAAGTCTATGAGATTCTTACCTCCAATTAATCACCAAGAAAGCCAGAAGAAGAGCTGTGGTTCAAGTGGTAGAACACTATGCCTTACGCAAAAAAGCTCAGGGACAGTGCCCAGGCCCTTACTTAGTCCAAGGCCCAGGACTAAAAAAATAACAAAATTAAAAAAAAATAGCTCCAGGGGCTGGGAAGGTGGCTCAGTGGTAGAGCGCTTGCCTTGCATGCATGAGGCCCTGGGTTCGATTCCTCAGCACCACATAAGCAAAAAGAAAAAAGCTGGAAGTAGCGCTGTGGCTCAAGTGGTAGAGTGCTGGCCTTGATCTGAAGAGCTGAGGGACAGTGCCCAGGCCCAGAGTTCAGGCCTCACGACCAGACCCCCCCCCAAAAAAAAAAAAGCTCCAATGATGTCAGGAAGATAAAACATATTAACTGAGAATGCATGAAAATCATATGACTTCCAAAAGACATAAAGCAAAATTGGACACAAATATAAGGAGAAATAAAAGCACCCACTATTTTAGAGGAAAGTTTTATATCAGTGCTCTAAGAGCAAAATAAATATATTTAAAATCAGATTATAGAAATACCACATGACCTAGATACTAGAGCATCTAAAAGATATGGAGTACTGAAATTTCATAAAATTGGACAAAATTCCTAAATATTAGTAAATCAAGTTCATCTATTTTGTTTTTGCTTTTTTTATTGTCAAGGTGATGTACAGAGGGGTTTCAGTTACATAAGTAAGGTGATTCGATTTACTTAAATAATTCAAGATTGATTCAAATATATAATATATAGGAAATGTTTAATATCAATTTTCTTTTATTAAAAGATATTGGCAAATTTAAAACTAAATGGTAAAACTAACTTTTGGAAATAACAAAAGAGAGATATCTATCACTTATACGTAATATTGTACTAAAAAGCTATTAGCATGGAAGAAAAACTGAGAAAAGGAACAAAGCAACCTAACATCCATACACCTAACTATATAAAAAGACTCTAAAGATAAATTACTATAATTACTATTTATTTAAGGTTGTTGAATAAAATTCAAAACAAACCACTATAAATATTTTTTATAATAGCATAAAATGTCAAATACCTAGGACGTAGACTGATGAATGTGTCTCCCATAGAAACTTTGCACCATTCTATTGTAAGATTAAAGTATTTGAATCAATAAGAGGTAGACTGACATATAAGACCCAAAATTATAAAGATTTAATTCCCCTAAAATAGAATCTCTATCCAAATTCCAAAAGGATTCCAGGTTCTCTGAGCCCTGACCAGCTTGTTCAAACCTGTATATAAAAATTTAAAAATAACAAGAAATCTAAGACATTAATCTGTCTGTCTGTATGTGTGCATGCACGCATGCACATGCTGGTACTAGAGCTTCAATTCAGGGCCTGGGTGCTCTCCCTTAGCATTTTGGCACAAGGCTGGTGCTCTACCACTTGAACCACATCTCCACTTTAGGCTTTTTGCTGGTTAATTGGAAATAAGAGTTTCATGGACTCTCCTGCTTGGTTGGCTTTGAACTTTAATCCTCAGATCTCCATCTCCTGAGTAACTAGGATTATAGATGTGAACCACCAGCAGTTGGCTCTAAGTCATCTTTGAAGCAAAACAAGATAGCAGACTGCTCTGCAATTTAGAAAACTCATACAGCTGCAACAATTATGACCATGTGGTCTGGTGCAGGTGCAGATAACCTCAAAGCCAACACATACATGCTCAAGAGGGCCTCTGCTGTGTGACAAGGAGAGAGTGAGAACAGTTCTTTCCATGTGTTGATAGCACTAGGAAAGTATAAAAATACAATGAGCCTGTTTCATCCAATGCACAAAAATCAAAGCGATAGCTCATAAATCTAAGAGAAAAAGCAACATAATAAAACTTACACAATTCAGGAAAAAAAAAACATTCTCAATCCTAAAGGCATATTCCTTAAACAAGACTGAAAAAGCACTAATCTTTTACAAAGCATGGCAAATTGTACTATATTAAAATAACAATTCTATTCATTAAAGAGAATTAAAAGGCAAGCTAATGTGAAGATATTTTATAATATATAATGAAGGGCAAAATATTTATAATAGACTATATAAAAAATTACTACCAATCAATACGAATATTCCCATAGAAAAAGGGGCAAAAGATCTGAACAGAAATCCATAAAAGAAAATAAACAAATGTTCAATAAATGAATGTAAGGGAAATGGTATTCAATCTCACTAACAATAAAGGAATGAAATCATTTTCATGCAATAAGGTACCTTGAACTCAGGGCTTAGTACTCACACTCATCTTATTTGCTTATGGCTGCATTCTACTATTTGGGCCATGTCAACAGTCTGGCATTTTACTGGTTATTAATAGGCTGGCTTCATACTGAATAATGAGTATTGGATCTCAGCCTTCTGAGTACTAGGCTGACAGACATGAGCAATGGCACCCAGCAGAAAAATTAAACCACATACAGATTAAGCAGTTAAAAAGAAACACCAAAGATGAACAAGAACTGGCATCTTCATGTGTGTGCTGTGGAGAAAAAAAAAATGTCAAGTAGTACCACCATTTTGGAAATTAGATTGGTCTCAGCAGCCTTTTTCACAGTTTTGCATCATCATATACGGGGGTTGATTCAGAAGATCTGAGTTGGGCTTGAGCATATACAATCCAACAAGTCTCCCAACATGATGCTGTGGCGGCTCATGTGGGAACCATACTCTGACAGACAAGACCCTAAGACATCTGGTGTGTGTGATATATTAAATTCAATTCTCCAGAATCACAGTGACACATCACCTTGGGGGTAGGGGAAACTATGAAAATAACCACTGACCCTGTTCTATGTTCTATACAGCTGCAAGAGAAAAATCTGCAGTGTTAACTCTTTCCTCCAGCTCTTTGTTCAGTGGGGTTTTCAATGATATTGATCCGGGTGATTCTTGCTATAATATGAACTTTTCCCCAACCCCATTTGTTCCCCATTCTTGTTACCAGCTCTCCCCTTCCTCCCTGCCCCACCATGGCACTCATGATCCAACATACTGAGATTTATATAACTATATCAGATTATATTCTCTCTCCCCAGCAAGAATACAGAATCCAAGATGCAGGATCTTTGTGTGCTTTTCTAAGAGGGGATCAAAGTGTTCTGCATATAAAGCAAATATTCAAACAAAATGAATTAAAGTTTTCATTTTTTCCAGAATATATAAATGGTTCTTTAAATATACAAAACTACTTGTGTATAGGAAAAAAGTATAATAGCAGGGGGGAAATAACTAAGAAAAACAATTTTTTTTCAGCAAAAGAGCCTGAATTCTAGCTGGACACTAGGGCTCATACCTATGATCCTAGCTACTCAGGAGGTTGAGATCTGAGGATCACCATTCAAAGTGAAGCCAGCCTAGGCAGAAAAGTCCATGAGACTCTTATCTCCAATAAACTACTCAGAAAACGCCAGAAGTGGTTTTTGTGGTTCAAGTGGTAGTGCGCTATCCTTGAGCGTGAAGAGGCTCTGGGGCAGTGCCAAGGCCCTGAGTTCAAGTTCTAGGACTGGCAAAAAACAAACAAACAAACAAACACCTGGATTCTAGCACCTTTACTATCTGTCAGCTAATTGTTTTCCAGAGACTAGTGTCACCTTTTTGGGACTCAGTAGCTTCATCTTTGAAAGGGTGGCAGCAGCAGGTGATTGTTAGAATTAAATTGGATGAATTATACAAAGTCCTTATACCATGGTCTTGTCATTAGACAAAAATCCTATCTCACCACCTTCTACTCACACTTAACTTTAAATGTAAAATTGTTTTTAAAATAATCCTTTTAGTTATATTAGATATAAATAGAATTATATATAAAAGCACAAAAACAAAAGTGTTTTAATAATGCTTAATGGCTGTGGAGAGAATTCTCCTTAAAACCTAACATAAATCTCTTTGCTGAAGTTTCAACAGCACTTCGGTATTTTACAAATACTAAGGAAGTATTTTGAATTCAGCTCCCATAAAACATTAAAATCTCCCCAAGAGTATTCATTCATAAACTCTTTTCTGAGAGGCGTACTTTAGTTCTTGTGGGCTCTCTAAACAGGACTAAACTCTGATTATAAACTAAAGCCTCACATTTCTCATCAGTAGTATTTTAGAGGCAAGAAACACAGTTTTCACAGATGTGAGTATTCTAAATCTAGCTGTTTAAAATCTAAAGCATCTGACCACCGCACTGTTTCCAGGATTACAGTGAAACCCAGACACATGGTTCCCACAGTTCATGCTGCACACTCATGCGTGACCTGTTATTGCTGAAATAGAGTCTTTATTTCTGAACATTCCAAAACAGCAGTGTACACAGTAACAAATAGTATGTCATTCACCATAAGAAAGCATTCATTAGTGCAAATGGATTTTGTAAAAGGTCTATCAAAAAGATTTATTTGCTTTAAAATGCATTCATTTCCAGAAGCATTGTTAATAAAACATTACAGTTTTATCCTTTGTAATAAAGTATTGAAAATCAATGGTGGTAGAGTAGCAAACATTGCCTGTATTAAGTACAATGAGCTTGGGATGCCTTATAAATATGAAGTCCATGTACAACAATAAATTAACAGTGAAAAAGACAAGACCATTTAACTCTGCTGTCTGGCTATATCTCCTTGTAATGCTTCAGATTACATTGTGCTCGTTCAACATAAAATTATGTCTCAAATTGTATGGTGTATTTTTGTTGATATATCCCTAGAGCTAAAAAAATAGTACCTTACCACAAAAATATTTTTATGGCACAAAATTTTCAGTTGTCCCATAGTGGCTCACAGAGGCATAAAAAGAAATAGGCACAAAAAAATAAAATTCCTGTAAACTATAAAAAAGTAAAATTCAAAGCATATGGTTTAGAACCTAGTTGTAAAAATGCAAAGTATATAATTTAAAAAAAAACCCAGAATGTAATGGAAAGATGTTTAGAACACATAAGTAAACTGGATAGGTTACTTAAAAAAAATCATATGGCAAAGCATTATTGATACATCTCCATTCTTTCAAAAAGTATTCAGATACAGAGTAGGTCTACAAAAACTTCCTAGATCTAAGTGTCACAATACTGCAACCACGGGTTTGAGAATGTTGCAGTACTTCATGTAAATATTTAAGTGCAACCATTAGTCTCTGGTGATTGGTCCATTGAAAAACAATGCAGGAAATGTGTTAAAATGCAACAGGGAAAGAATATCCCCACATCCACCGTTACCCAGCCAGCTAGGTAACACACCCTCATTGTCACTTCTTTCCCGCTGTCCTGGGTACATGAGACTGCTTCAATAGCAGCCATCTCTCCAGTTCCCATCCCTCAGCGTGCTGAGCGAAGATAGGGGCTTCGGAGGCTGCAGGAAACTAAAAAGAGATGAAAGAGAAGAGAGTGTTAATAATCCTGTGAGTCTCATCTCTCACTTTGATCTCTTCTCCACCCAGGAAGGACAAGCTCCTGGCATCGCCCCAAGTATACCTCGAGTTTCATGTTTCTGAGCCTTCAAAGCAGATGCTGGCCTGCTGGAGCCCCGGTGATGGCATGGGGCCATACATGCTGCACAATTTAACATGCAGCAGAATGTATAAAAATATTTAAAGTTCAGAAAGAAAAGGATGAATGCAGTGGGGAAAACCATGGCAAATATGAATAAATGGTGACTTCGTTGACTACATATACCAAATGTCCATGCAGAAACTTTTAGTCTTACTAATAAGCAAAAAAGTGCCTATCATATTGGTAAAGCCTTTTAAGAGATAATAATGCCCAGTGTTTGAGGAAAAACCCTCTCACACAGTCTGGCAGTGACATCCTTTTCTCCTTGGAAATATATATCCAAGGATAAATGGAGGAGCCATAATAACTGATATACATCAAATTATGTGACTCAATTAGCCACAAACATGATACAGCTCTGAATTTACTAAAGAGAACAAGACAAAAATGTATTGAATAAACATAGAACCAAATGATTTCTTTCTGGATAGTAGAACTATGGGTCAGCCTTTATTTACTTTTCTATTTTTCAGTAACTCCTGAACAATCATTGCTTTTAATCAGAAAAATCAAAACTATGAAAAGATACATAGAGAAAAAAATTACATATCCCGACTAAATTCCTTTCAAACTTTTACTATGGTTCTCCTCTCCTCCTTCAAATCCTTACTGTTTTCTACCACCAGTGTCTCTTTCACTCACTGGTAAGGATTTTCTTTTCCTCACTATGAAACAGTCTATGATATCCAGTTGAAGAGGCTACATTATAATCAGGGAAAATGATGCTTATCAAAATGACTCCAAGAAGTGGAAACAAGAGGTTTTTCACTGTACTGTTTGTGGTTCTTTTTTTCTTTCTCTCTTTTATTTAGTTTATTCCTTTTTGTGGCTGTTTTATATTTCTGTACCCTTTGTCTTAGGTATAAATTTATCTGATTGGGGAGGGGAAGGAGAATCACAGAAACAGGGGACAAAGAGTGAACTAATTCAACAATGATACTCACTAGACACTATGTTGGAAATGAACTATACAATGTGGGGGAAAGGAGGGTCAGGAGGGGAAACACTGGGAGATAATGGAGGAGGTGAAACTGTTCAAAAAATATACTCATTACTTGATTTCTACACCTTTACAATAAATTTTTAAAAATCAGGAGCTTATCTAAAATGTGACTGCAAATACCCTAAGATTTTGAAGGAAAAAAAAAAAAAAAAGACCTACATGGACTACTGAACTTACCAATATAAACCGGTAAAGGCACTGGTGAGTATCACTACCATGGTTTTTCAAAACTGGGGGAGGAAGGTGTCATTTTCCACATTCGTTTGATATCCTACCCAATACAGGACACTAGCTCTTGGCTACAGGGGTACAGAGCAATGAACCCAAGAATCAACTACCCCTCTACCTTCCCAGATTGCAATTTTAGACAGGGGAGTTACTGTGAGCGAAAACTTGACAGAGGGCAGGAATAAGCTACACAAATAACTTCAGGGACAGAAGAGAGGAACTACAAAGGCTCCGTAAACTCAAGCAAAAGCAAACAGAAGAGCATGCCAAGAGTGAAGTGATAAGGTAGTAAGGGGAAAGGATGAGGTAAGAGAAGAGACTTAAGCACAAAGGACTTAACCCATCACTTTACTAAGAAAGGTACACAAGTCAAGCCATAAAGGACAGTGACCTCCGTGACCTAAGTTTAACTACGGTTAAACTGAGCCAAAGGTATGTGAGGCTGGTTCCTGGAGTAGTTCTGAACTGTCAAATTGCAGAGGAAGGCATGTAAACAAAGGAAGGCCCCTTACCTTCTGACAGGTTGTGCAATTTTGCTCCGAGGCAGGTTACTCCCATTTATTGCCAGTGAAGGTCTGGGAAGTGCACTGCGGCCCATGATCCCGGAAGCTGCAGCTTTGTTTGGGGTGGGGATTCCGGTGTTGGAATATAACTGTACGCCGCCATTGGATACAGGGAGATTACTGCTGCCTTGAACTGTGGGACTAACATAAGCTGTGGCTTTAAGGGGTTGCCGGACAGACACCGGGAAATGCCCCACGCTAGGGACCCTGTGTTGAATCTGTCCTGGTGATGGAACTAGAAGAGAAAATGATGCTTATGTGAGTTACCATCCAACTAAGGAAAATGTGCATGACATTCAGAGGACTCTATATAAAAGGCAGGCTCTAGATACTATTCAGTAGGAGAAAATTCATTGACAAGAGTCTCCAGTTCTGTCCATTCGCAGCACTGAGGAGTGCCTAACTGATAGCAACCCCTGAACCACCTGGGAGTCAGGAGAAACAAAGCCGTGTAGTAAAAAATCCAAGTATAACTCAAAACTCCCCCAAATCTCATTAGTCATTTCCTGTTGACCCAGATCTTTGCCAGTAATATAAATACATTGTATGTATTCATACAATGAAAGTTTCACTGTACTTTCATTGAAGTCTTCATTGAGTCTTAAGTTCCAAGAAAATTCTTGAATATTGCAAGGGATAACTTTTTACTGTGATAGACAATTTCCTGGAGAGCAGAAATGCTCAGACAGAGATGATCAGTGACATGGGGCATTTTCAGCAGGTTCTTGCAAGACTTGAGCTCACCAAGAGGAACAGGATGTGGCTACAAAATTATCACAGTAGCCAGTATTTCTTCAGTTAATTTTAGGCAGTTATGATTTAGTTCCTCATCTTTGCATTTGTTTACATTTACCTTGCCTGCAAATAGGGACATGTATGATCTGTAAGTGTGTGCATAAACTTCAATGAATTTTAACCTTTTATCATGGTTGTATGCATACTATCTGGTAGCAAATGATAAAAAGAAGCCTATGTTCTACCTCTATTTTATTCACTAATGGCACATCTAACCTTTTTCTTAATTTTTCCATTATTTTTTAAGTCACAAAGTTCCATTCATCCACAAGGTTTGTCAAGATTGTAGCCAATCTCCAAAAGGAAAAGACAAAAAAAAATTGTCCATATGTGGGCTTATGCAGTTCAAATCTGTACTGCTCAAAGATCATCTCTATTTAGAAGCTAGTTCTAAGCAGAGCCTTCTCTCCTTTAGTACATGAAATAATTTCTTGGTTCTCACAAACTCTTCCTTGCTTACTTGGAAGCCATTCAGATTTTTTGAGAGTTGCTCAGGGAATGGTTTGTAAAAACAAAATAAGAGGATAATTAGTAGTTTTAATTATGGAAAGGAAAAAGAGAAGTTTATGACAAACATATTCCTTAAATAATATTCATTATGGATTTTTAGGAGAATGTGAGAGGGTCACCAATGAAGAAACAAAGAGGTAAGTAAAGCTAAGCTGAGAAAAGCATGTGACATCAGAATGTTACAGCGGTCAAAAACCTAACCAGGTATAACCAGACCTGTGTTTGAATCTGTTGAATCTTCGCCTCATGCCCTGGAGAAATTATGACTTCTCCTATCTAAAACTATTTCCTCATCCAGAAAACAGGAATGACAAAAGAAACTACATCATACATACAATAGAACAAAATAAGATATTCATATAAACCAGTTAGCACAGTCCCTTCTAGAGTATTGCTGTCACTTTGTTGTTAGGAACTAAGACATGAAGAAATGGAAGACTATCACCACTTGGAAACTAAAACTGAGTTTGAGGGATAGGGGCTACAGACCAGATATCTGTTTGCTAACTCTCAGCCAGTCTCTCTGCACACACCTTGGGCCTCCCAAGACTGGTCTGTGACCTGTGTCTTCCTGATGCATCAGTCTAAGATTTAACCAAAGCAATCCATATGGAGAACATGTGTAGGAACAGGGAGAATAAATCTAGAGCCACCACATCCCCATGCAAACTGAAACAAACAGCAATAGGATTAATGCTGCCTCCACTGCAGGTCCAAGGAAACAACTTGATTGTGTGGTACATTAAAATGGATTAGATAAAAACTACTTCATAACAGACAAAGGACCCAGTCAAACCTAAAGGCATCTAAATGATAAGAATGTACTCTAGGTAAGAATAATGTATACTGTAACAAATGAGTTGTATTGATAGAAAATCCTCTTCCAAAGGAAGACTGGGCACAAGGGTATATAGGAATTCTTTATAGTACTTTTACTAACTTTCTGTAAATCTAAAGCTGTTCTAAAAAATATTCTTTGCTAAAGCATTATTTGAAAATCCAACAGACAAATGGAATGAGTGAATGAATTAGATAGGTACATAGATAATAGACAATAGAGTCTAATTTGTGCTGGCATCAAACTCACAGTCCTTCTGCTTCACCTTCCCACGTGCTGGAATTACAGATGTGTATCATCATACCCAGTGACAATAACTCAGTTACGCTAAAATCATTTGGTGAAAAAATGGTTAAAAACAAAAACAACATGTGCCAATGCTCACACCTATAATCCTAGCTACTCAGGAGGCTGTGATTTGAGAATCACAGTTTGAAGACAGCCCCGGCAGAAAAATCCATGAGACTCTTATCTCTAAAAAACTACCAAAAAAGCTGCAAGTGGTGCTGTGGTTCAAGTAGTAGAGGACTAACTTTGAGTAAAAAAGCTCAGGGACAACACCCAGTCCTTGAGTTCAAACTCCAGGGCCAACAAACAACAATAACTGAAATGTAATTTTATTTGGAGAGAAAAGTGCCACAGAATGGTTTAAAAAAAGAAACAATAATTCTCTGACTAAAAGTGTGAGGATTAACAGCTAGAAAGAGGAGAGTGTTATTTTTATTTAATAAATGGATACATAAATGAGTATTTGCTATATCTGCTGACCTTGAATACAAAGGTCTCTAATTTACTATTATTTTATTATTAGTTGGCAACATTGGCGTTACTTCAATGCAGTGACAAAATACTAAAGATAAGTTATAAGACAAGGAGAAGTTTCCTTTAGTTTGTAGAAAAGGAGGAGGAGGAAGAGGAGGGAGAAGAAGAAATGGGGTTATGACGAAAAGTTATTAGAATATTAGAAGCTGCTATACTTACTACAAGACTGTATTCTTGAAAGTCCATTCCCAGCCCCATGCAGGCTGGAGTCAAAACTCTGACTGCTCCTCACGGTAACTGGAGAACTAATGCCGCTACTGACTGTAGCTGTACTTGGCATCCGGGCTAGATTAGGCATGCTTCTTCGGAGCTTATCTGAAGGAGAAACAATTTTTACTAGGTTAAAAGTCCTAAATTTATTGACAACTGAAACACTTGTTTTTCCAAAGAAAAATAAATAAACTATGCACCTGTGTGGCCGGGACAGGAGGGGAAAGTAAAGGAAGCAGTAACATAGTCCCAAAAAGAAACCTACTCATTACCTGCCTTATGAAATGGTAACCCTTCCATATAACATACTTTTGGTAAAAGTATGTGCATTATGGATGGGATATCAGAAATCTGTTGTATTGTAAGCAGAGTTGCAACCAGAATTTCCAGATAGACTATTGTTAAAAGAAAATAAGTGTCTTATAAAGAGATCAATTAGCTGGCTGCTCCTACTCAGTAACTGGATGAAACTATCATATAAAGCTAGAGAATGTTCTTTAAAATACTAGAAATAAAGTTTTGTACTTATTTAATTTTTTTTTAAATCTAAACTAGGAGAGTCTAATGGTGAGCACCAATGGTCAAACCTGTAATCAGCTTCTCAGGAGGCTGAGATCTAAAGATCCAAGTTTAAAGTCAACCCAGGCATGAAAATCTATGAGACTCATTTCCAGTTAGCCACCAAAGCACCAAAAGTCGATCTGTGGTGACACCAGCCCTGAGTATAAAATGCAAAAAGACAGTGCCCAGACCCTGTGTGCAAGACCAAGTACCAGCACACACACACACACACACACACACACACACACACACACACACACACACACACAAAATAATAATTATTATAAAGGAGTCAAAACTAACACTTACTGAATATTTTGCTAACACACCGAAACGAAACACATGAACAAAATTCCAATTTGAGATGGCTTAATTTATCCACTCATCACATCAACATGATGACATCAACTTCTGGAAAGTTTTAACTTTCATCAGTATGCCAACAACTGTTTGCAAAATAAAACTCATTGAAAACTGCTGCAAAACAGGCAGCAGGAAGTGGTGCTGTGGCTCAAAGTGGTACAACACTAGCCTTGAGCAAAAAAGCTTATAGACAGTGCCCAGGCCCAGAGTCAAGCCCACAGACCAAAAACAAAAACAAAAAGAAAAGAAAGAAAGAAACAAGCAGCAGTGGGGATGGGGAAATTGAGAGTAAGCATAGTGGTCAATCTGATTAAGATACTGTATACGAATGATGCATGAAACACCAACGTGAAACCCCTTTGGACAAGTGACCTATACTGAAATAAATGAGTGAGAGGAATATAAAACAGGCCTTGTTGTGGATGTGGGTATTAATAGGAGGGAGACACATGTAAGAGAGTCAATATGGCCAAAAAAATTTTTTTTGTCAGTTGTAGGGCTTTAACACAGGGCCTGGGCACTGTCCCTGAACTCTACCACTTTGAGCCACAGCTCCACTTTGGGTTTTCTGGTAGAGATAAGAGTCTCACAGGGGACTTTTCTGCCCAGGCTGGCTTCAAACCGTGATCCTTAGATCTCAGCCTCCTGAATAGCAAGGATTACAGGTGTGAGTGACCAGAGCCTGGCTAAGTCAAAATATTTTATGTTCAGGGGATAATGAAGACTGCAGAGATTGGTTTAGGAAGAGAGGATGGGAGTGACAGAGGTTGGGAGTCTGATCAAGGTATACTATATGACATACAGACATGGCAAAATGAAAGCCCCTGGCACAATTACTTGATGCTAGCAAAAATGTGAAGGAAAACAAAAAGACCCAGAGTATGCCCAGATTTCTTTCTCGTTGCTCAGCATATCTTCTACCACCAAGAGGCAGCAGAGAATCAAATGCTACCTCCGCCTGTTGCATTTCTTGGTTTTCATCATTACAGCAATTTTCCCTGATTCTCAGGGATCCCTTCCAAGTTCCCCATAGATTCCACAAAGCATGGGTAATAACGAAACATAAACTTATTTTTCTTCATACATGTGCACACCTATGACAGTTTAATTGTTATGATGGTAAGAATTAACTTATAAAAGTTTACCATAATCAAAGTTCTTTAAAACTCATGGATCATTTCTGAGACTTTTTGCATTTAATTCTGATCACAGTAGGCAAAAAGTTATAGAAAACAAAGCCTCAGGGGGGAAGGAAGAACCTACCATACTTCCTTCCCCCTCCTCCCTCACAAGGCTGAAGCTAGAATCCAGGGCCTCACATATGCTAACAAACACTCTACCACTGAGCTCCATCCTGGGCTTACTTGAGGTCTACCTTTAACAATATTTATCCCCAAGTTCCTCTTAAAGTCTTTAGTCCCATGCAGCAAGCAATACATTGAATAAATAATACACATTATGTATAGACAGAATATGTAGCAAAAGTGAGGAGAAAGGAACATACATCTTAGCGCCTACAGGCCAAATAAGGCCTGAGAAATCACTTCATATATGACAGAAAAGATACAAATTCTTCTTGGTTGTCTATGGCCTTCTGCCTGTATTGGTATTTTTTATAGCCCTCAACTGTTATAAATATACAAATGACCCTTGGTAGAAAAAAGGTTACCTACCCCAGAATCTTCTGACATCACAAAATCTTATGTGATGAAGAATCTCAGTCAGTATCAGACTACATTACTTTCACTATATACTTTTTAAGGTAACTGGGAGGCAAAAAAAACTAGTATCTGGGAGGAAATAATTATATTCCATTAATTAGAATATTGAATTAGAATATTAGAATATTAATTGTTTCCCAACTACTATAAAAGATTTTAAATACATAAAAATATTGGAAAGAGGGCTGGGAAGTTGGCTCAGTGGTAGAGCACTTGCCTTGCATGCCTGAGGCCCTGGATTCGATTCCTCAGCACCACATACGCAGGAAAAAAAAGCTGGAAGTGGTGCTGTGGCTCAAGTGGTAGAGCGCTAGCCTTGAGCTGAAGAGCTGAGCGACAGGGCCCGGCCCAGAGTTCAGGCCCCACGATCGGACCCAAAAATAAATAAATAAATAACAATTAAAAAAATATTGGAAAGAGTGCCATTAATACCTGCATGTTTTCTTCTTAGGTCTAACAGTTGATTTAATTTTGCCGTATTTATTTGCTTTAGTTAAACAAAATCAAAAGTGCAGACATTTGATCCGTTAACCATAAATTATTATAAGATTCTATAGAAAACCTTATAGGAACCTGGTGCCTGTGGCTCCCGCCTGTAATCCTAGCTACTCAGGAGGCTGAGATCTGAGGATCACAGGTCAAAGCCAGCCCAGGCAGGAAAGTCCCTATGAGACTCTTATTTCCAATTAACCACTCAAAAACTAGAAGTAGCTCAGGTGGCAGAGTGCTAGCTTTGAGCACAAAGAAGCTCAGGGACAATGCCCAGGCCCTGAGTTCAAGTCCCACAACTGACAAAAAAAAAAAAAAGAAAACTTTATAGGATCAGAACACTTCTGTCACATGAAGCAAACTAACAACATTCTCACTTAAACACAAAATTTTCAAATGTTTTATTAAGTTTTTGCCCCTAAACCACAAAACAGTCAGGGTTTACACATTACTGTGGGTTATATCTCTCATCTCTAGTAATCTATAATGCAACAGTCTTTTAAAATAATATGTATTTATATAAATGCCAAACCAATTTCACAAAGCTTTAATCCTAACATCTACTCCTAAAACTAAAGCCATCCACATATAAATATTTAGGCCACTATGCCTCTTGGAATTAAGCTGTGATATTCAAGTTGTGTCAGACCAACTGGATTTTATGTTCACTTCTTTGTCAAACAATATGGAATCAGTAATAATCACACACACTTTAAAGTTCAAGGAATGAGAAGCAATGTCCTAGTTCTATTTTCCTAAGATAGTAATTTCATCTTCAAGCACTGAGATGCAACAGAAAGCTCAAAGTACACACCAAGTACAGAACTCAATTGAATGTGCTCATGAACAAAAGGCAGCAAATCTCAGCACTCCATAGAGCAGACAGGGGAATCTTCAGAAACCAAAAATGAGATTTAGTTATCCATCAAACTACTTGCTCTGCCAATCACAGTCACAACAGAATTCATGCAGAAGATACTTCAACTGCTAGTGACCACATAACACCACTGCTATGTTTGAAAAGATGCAGGAAGTTTGGTCGAGAATCGGCAAGATTTAGTTATTCCTAATAGCTGACAAATTGTTTACTATTTGGCAAACTATTTTTAATGGTATGGTTCCCCTAAGTACACCAAGAACTTGTTAAGAGCTGTTTCTTTTGAAGCTAACAAGTATAGGAGCTATAGAAGAAGTAGATACACATATGTATTTCTGTATTACTTTTGAGTATTTTTAGATAGATGGAAGAGTTATTCATTATTTTCTCCTATTTATATCACTGAGGCAATTTAGAAAATGTTTGATAGATTCATTTCAAAGTTACAATTCTTATTTCTCAATTTTGTTCAAATAATACTCAAATAATATTCTAACAAATGACGGCTCATATATACGAGCCACATGTTTAAAAAAAATTAAAGGGTGGATGGAGTGGAAGACAAATTTTATTCAGAACACTTACCCATGCAATGAAACATTCATTGTTTAATTTATTCCTTATAACATACTTAGGCTGGGAGAATACACAGCAGATGAGTGGTGTAAAATTACAGTTTTCTAAGAGATAGGTATTATCTTCTTCACATCTTAAAGCTAATGAAACTTGCAAAACTACAACATGAGAGGGTCAAGTGGCAAGAAAGACTAGAAATCAGGGTCTACTGCACCTCAGAGCCATTTGTATTATGCTAGTCAAAACCAAAAATCTGCCTTTGTATTTGTAAGGAAAAAGCAGATCATCTAAGAAAAGTAAAATCCCACAAACAGACCCTGCATGGCAGTAGTTCTCCATGTCCATGTGAAGTGTATCACAGCACAGGTTTAAGGGAAACTTAATCCTTTTCAAAACAGTATTTAATGAAAGCAGGTATCAATTTTCTAAGGTGCCACAAACAAGAGCATAGAAGAAAGTAATCCTACTGACAATACTAATCAAAATGCAGAGCTAGCACCTGCCGGATGGCAAGACTGTGGTGTTTTAAAGCAGGTGACTGAAACAACTCCAGAGCCCAATTCTCGATTCTAGCATGGTAGTAATAGCACCCAGTAATGCAGCACTGTCATTAATAAGCTAAAGGTCAGAATCCCTATCTGGCAGGCTTTCAAATTTGCAATTTGCAAATTTGCAATTATTCATATTATAAATACTTTCAAATAAACTTTCAGCTCATGAGAACAGATGAAGAAAAAAAGCTAAAAAACATGGTAAAAAGTTAATCGCTACTAAAATTTGTATTTCATTTGGCTATATTTTTAAATATCATTTGAGCACTTCTAGGCCTACCTTCAAGAAACAGTATGGTATAATAATTGAATGCTATAATTAAATACAAAAACTTTTAAGCTGTTTGCTGCTCTTCTAGTTTATGGGATTTTTTTCTTTGAGGGTATAAAACTGTAACAGCTTTAGAATATTATACAATTGTTCGCTATATAGATTTTGGAGAAAAATAAATGATAAAGATATAAAAAAGAAAGAGAATGATAAATAATCCACTCTACTAGGGTGCCTTTAGCACAGATAAATTCCCTGTTATCATAGCAAGTAATAGTTTCCATAAACCTCTGCCACAGAGATCTGAATTCTAGGTATTAGGAAGTCAGAAAAACAACCCAAACTCTCCCTAAATCTGGATGTGTGACAGCAGCATCCTTTCTAAGGCATCATTGTCATATCGATCATCACTGTGAGCCAGGAAAAGGCAGTAAAAGGTTGGTGGTTTTATGAAAGGTAAAGATGGATACAACTCATACCTTTGGCTTACAACCCGTTACTACCTTTCCCCATACTACAGTAAAATTAGCAACAACCCAAAGATGTTTCATACCTATAACTCCTTCTGAGCTAGTTACAGGTTGGCATTCTTCTTGAAGTTATATTATAATAATTCTGGGCGCCGGTGGCTCATGCCTGTACTCCTAGCTACTCAGGAGGCTGAGATCTGAGGATCCCGATTCAAAGCCAGTCAAGGCATGAAAGTCCATGAGACTCTTATCTCCAATTAACCACTAGAAAACAGGAAGTGGTGCGGTGGCTCAAGCAGTAGAGCACTCGCCTTGAGCTGAAGAGCGGCAGGGATAGTGCCCAAGCCCAGAGTTCAAGCCCCACAACAGACCAAAAGAATAAAAATAAATAAATAAATAATTTCAGGATATGTAACTGAAACGGTTAATTTCAGATATAAATTTATAAGACCAAATGCTGCTAAGGTCCTGAAGATGAGCTTAATAAATTTGAGAAACAGCAATTTTTTTAAATTGATTATAAAACACAACCTACCTCCATTGGTCCTATTTGGTTGCTGATCTGGAGTCTGGGGCTGAGGTGAATAATACTGTTGTTGCTGGTAATTGTTTGAAGGAAAATACTGAGTACTGGGGTTCCTCCTACAATCCCGAATGCTGGAGAAAGTCTGTGAGTGGGGAATTCCTCTTTGGAAAGGTGAACACCTTGGAAGACGAGGCTGGGGTGGTGGCAAATGATCAAATTCTTCCTCATCCTCCAGACTGTATCGATCGTACTCTTGATCACTACACGTGCCTTTCTTTCCTGAACTCAGTGATACACTGGAACTATGTCTCGAGACAGATGCTGAAGTAGAAGCATAATCTTGCCTGAGACCTACAGAACAACAAATAGTGTTGTAAGTTGATCTAGCTAATATTGAATTATAGTTAATCAAGTATCTGATAAACATGTACGCCAATAAATTTTTCAAGTAGGACTCCTAGATCTTGGTTTTTAGTTTATTAAACCCATCCTCCAAAATGAATATGTTTATTGCCTGAAAATATAACTAATACTAGAGAATTCAATGTTGTAAAAACACTTCCTGCATTCCAATGAAGATTGAATGTACCTGCCACAGCACCATCAAACAATACCTATGAATATTCCAAAATCAACCCTTTTCAAATCTGGAGATATTTAAAAAAACAGATTAGGAAGAAGTACCCATCATTACTCATTTTCTCTGAATTAGGAGAATGAATCAAATTTCTACCCAAGTAAGAAGACAGCCTGCTCTCTACACTTTCAAAGTCAGAAGGAAAGTTTAAAATATGAAATAGAAATACTTTCTAACAAGGTAACTCTTTCATTCTTATTTTTGTTAATATTATGTTTCAAAATGTTCTGATGTTTTAATATTTTAGGCCATCCTAGATGGCAACCCTTCATAAATAGTCAGAACTGCAAATTTTTCATTACTTGAGTGATTGCCCATACAACTTTTCTTCTAGAAGTAGTCTATTTGAGCCTACTTAATTCTAAAACTGACATCCAACCTTTTAGCCATATATTTTTAGAACAAGCACTTAAGTTTATTAATAATAGTAAAGCAAAAATAATAACCTTCTACCTCAAAGTATACCTTATTAAATCCTGTATAAGTGTTACCATGTTATCACAGTAGCCTTGATAAGTCAAAAATTGAGAACCTGGTATGCTTAAATGACAACTGACTATTTCTATGTAAGTTTGCCTGAAAAGAAAACCCTAAAATAAGGTTGGCTCGGTTTTGTGATCTACATCTTCCTGTAACATAATGGGTGATATGTAGTACTAGATTACTTGTAACTATATCGCAGAACCAGTGAATGACTGCCCATTTCCCATTTTCTACTCTTCAACAACCATTTATCTGCAGGTGCATCAATGCATTTTTGGTGTTGTTTTAATTTTGATTTTGAAAGACTGTCTTACTCTGTAGTCTAGACTAGTCTCATCTCATCAAACTTTCAATCCTCCTGTCCTTGCCTCTTATATGCTAGGAATACAAATATTCACCACCACATGTAGATCAATACATTTTAATTGCGTTTTCCTTAAAACAACTCACATTCAGTGCTAGAAAATATCAATATGCGCTTCATTCCTTCCCCCCCAATAATTTGCAAAATTACTGACTAGTATAATATCCAGGGTGTTAGCATTAAACATAATCTGCTTTTCTATTCAGATTTTCCCAGTTTACTCATGTACTAAAATTTCATGACTAACAGATTTGCAGATCCCTCAACAGTGAAAATATCAGTTGCACCACAAAAAAAAGAATCCCTTGTGTTGCTTGTATTGCCACTTCCCTCTCCTTTCTCAGACCTCAGGTGCCACCCTAATTCCCAACCACTAAACTGTCTTCCACTTATAAAGTTTTCTCATTTCCAAGTGTTATATGAGTGGAATTATACAACATTCAATCACTTGAAATCTTCTTTACTTCACTCTCAGTATGATTCACTGGAGCTCCATCTAAGATACTATATCAATAGTTTGTTTCTTTTTATTGCTGGGTAGTAACTCACTGTATACCACAATTTATTTAACCATTCTCATTCTGAAGGACACCTAAACTAATCTCAGTTTAGGACCATTACAAACAAAGCTGTTAAAACACCCAGGTACAGGATTTTATGTCAACAAAAATATCTGCTGTCCTGGGTAAATACTCCAGAGTACACATGGTATCCAAAGAACACCCATGTGTTATGAGTGCGCCTAATATCTTATGTTCTTAAGCACATGACAGACATATAACTCATCTTCATCCAGTTCTACTAAATAAAACAAGAGAAATAATCAAAGTATTTGCCCATTGTGTGGGGACACGTGCTTGAGCCTCCTTCATCACATCTGGATCACTTGGAAACCTCGCTTTCATAGTTAAAAAAAGAACTTACTTTCTTCTTGTAGACGAGCCATGATCTGAACATCAGTGAGGTCCTGTAATTTATATCCCATGGAGATAGAGTCATCCTCCAGTTCTGAAGTACTCAGCTCACTGTCAATGGAGGACTGGGGACTGAGAGGGGAGCCTCGGGAAGTGTAACCTAAAACACAATGGAAATATGCATCTCATTTAGTTTAAAGAATGGGTAGATGTTCTACAGCTCAAAAAGAAGGGGCAATACCTTTTACTTATTTACAGAACTTCAGAAAATAATTATCAACATATACCATCACTTAAAGCCAGACAATAAGCATACCTTCACGTGTTCATAATTCATATGTACAAAAATTTATTTACTGTTTTCTTAAATTTTCAGAATTTACCCTCTCCCTAAATTGTGTTTAAGACAGTTATTTTTTTTAATGTTTAAAGGATATTTATGTGAATTTCCTTTTTTTTCCTTATGATGTTGAGATTAAAGCTAGGACCTCAAGCATGCTGGACAAGCACTCTACCACTCAGCCACATGCCCAGACCAGTTAGGTGTTTTATATCACTAAGAAAAAAACACTAATAACTATTATGATATTGTAATGATAACTACATGAATGGTAAGGCATGAAAGTACATTTGTGTACATTTTTATTTAGTAATGAGGCATACTTTTCTCTGGTTAAATGTTTGTTTTTTTGGTCAGTCGTGGGGCCTGAACTCTGGACCTGGGTGCTGTCCCTCAGCTCTTCAGCTCAAGGCTAGTACTCTACCACTTAAACTTCAGCACCACTTCTGGCTTTTTCTGCTTATGTGGTGCTGAGGAATCGAACCCAGGGCCTCATGCTTGCAAGGCAAACACTCTACCACTGAGCCACCTTCCCAGCCCTGGTTACATGTTTTAAACCTTAAATTTAATGTGGTCTACTCTTTAATGAGTAGACACAGGAGTGCCATAAATGGATAATATCACACACTAGGCATATAATACACAAAAATATATACAAAACCCTCATAATCAATGAAAGTGAATATAAAGCAGCAATGGCTTTAGATAAGAGAATAAATAACAAAATACTCAAGTGGAAGAAAATGATAGGAATGGAATGATACCAGTGCTGAGACACATAAAGAAATGGTGAGACCCTCAGCTTATAAAAAATAAAGAACCTACTATATCTATTCTTTCTACAGAGCCCTAACGTTCAAAAAAATCTACCAGAAAAAAAATAATTACATAAAAACATAAAGGCTTATGATCTCGAACATTTAAAAAAAATTTGTCTAATTATATTTGACATTTAGTCATGCAAGCACTTAAGGCATTTGAAAACATGCAACTATGTTGGTGTGCATTTGCCAAAGGGAAGACAGACAGACTACCACACACATCAGAGAGCAAGCAATTCAGTGGTAGGAGAATACACATTTTTTTTTGTATCAAAACTAAGTGTGCAGCAAAAAACTCTCCATTATAATAAGATTACCCTCAAGCTTTCTAGTGAAGGATGGATGTCAGAGTTGTATTTAGTGATTGAATTGCAAAGCAAGCAACTGGTCAAGACATTGAAATATTACCTGTTTTTTCAGGTGTTAGTATTGCTTTATTTGAGGTTTTAGAGAAGCTGGGAGTATTAATGCCATTGCTATAAGGGCTGAGTCTTGCAACAGGACTATAAGAGAAAGCCAGGGAGGCAGTTGAAGAGAAGAGACTCCGCCATCGGCTAGCTGTCACAGAAGCAGAAAACAGCAGTAGTTAGCTATGCAGAAGCAGATGTTGCTTTGTCAGAAAGGGAAAAGGAAGAAACTAAAATTTTTTAAGTGGGGGTAGGGGAGAGATAACCAAAAGTACTTTTCATAAGAATATCTTAACTGATTTCTATTTATCTAAGGAAAAATGTATAAAAATAGTCAACTTGTGAGTGAGCACCAATTTACACATCAACTAAGAAAAATCAAATCAATCTCACTTTGAAAGCCAGTAGGCCTGCATGAAAATAAAACTTTGTTTTCAATTTCTACATTAGAAATGTTTTCTACTTCTGAATAAAGGTATGTTTTTAATTAATATAAAAAAGAATAATATTAAACTTTTTAAAAAGCCTTATAGTCTTTAGAAATTATGGAGAATGTTTTCACATTCCTAATGTTCACATTCCTAAATGTTTTCAGTCTATTTTCACTATATTTAATATCAGAAGACACTTAAAATGATTATTTTGTTTAAATGGCCTTGAGTCTAAAACAGTTTTTAGGGAAAAATAGTCTACAAATTAGGGAAGAGATTTCTACACTACAATATAATAACAGTTATAAACTATTGGTCATCTCTTTTTTTAAATACATTTGTTTTCAAGCCAAAATTTTTTCAAAAATATAAGTTTTCTGAAAAGCATATATACTGTTACATGTAACTTAAGTTAGATTACATACATTAATATCTTAATACCATTTTGATATGGATGTATTTAAAGTAACATTAAGAAACTACTCACAATGACTAAGATGATCTAATTCTCACATTACCTCACTTATCGTAATTGGTTTATTTCCCCTATACAAAACTATCATCTCCCTATTAACTCTAAGTGGTAGGATCATGAAAAAGACCTCCAAAATCATAAAAAAAAATTTTTTTTAGTAAATTACACCAAACATCATCTGCTGGTTCTTCATAAAACTCAATTCGGCAAACAAACTGTACATTTCCTAAAAAATAATCAGTTACATACATATTAAGTAGGACACTAAGAGACCAAAAGAAAAAGAAAAAAAATGGGTTACAGTAATACAGCAATACATTGGTTTATATTTACTGGAAATCTGACAAAACAAAAAAAGAAAGGAGCATTTGAAATGCACTTCCCAAACCCCTTCTAATGAGAAATGCGAATGAGCTGTTGAAGAACAATCACCTCCAAACTAGGATCCTTGAAAACTCCGATCAGTATTACTTAAGATCAATGTTTCCTCTTACTTCAGCAAGAATTCTTAAATAAGTCCCACTACATTCCAACAACTGTTTGTGGGGGGGGGGGTCTTTTCCTATGTAGGTGAAGAAGTAAGCAGGGAAACGATTTACTGTAACACTCAAAATGCACCAAGTTCCATGGCCAGTATTTACTGAAATGTGGTTCTCAACTAACACAGCCCTGTGTGTCCCTTACATCCAACCTGTAATCTACTGTGTTCCTGCAGGCCTTACTGCTCTGGGTCAGAGCACAGAAGTGTGCTCCCTGTTCTCTCAGCTCCACACAGGTCAACTTCACCCTGAAATACACTCCAAAATAGGGGTTAACGTGCAGCACACACAATACAGCTGCTCTCATCTTGATTATTAGATGGGTCTCATTAAAAATTCTCTTTAAAAAAAAAGGTCAATAGTTCTTTGTGACTGTATCTCCTGCTTACAGATGATGTTATTTTATATCAGTTTGATCACTAGCCAGACGAATTACAGTGACTGTGTGTTCTCGGCCACAGATGTTGGGGACCGACACATCACGAGTAAACAGCATTCATTATTCTGTACAACCTCTACTGTAACCCAGCCTCCCCGCACAATGACACAGTTATTGTGGCTGTGACAGCAAGATCCCAACTAAGAACACAATTAACGTCTATTGCAAGAAAGAATGTTCCACATTGTTCTTCAGCACTGAGGCTTTTAAGAAGAGGGAGGAGAATTATTGTAGAGGCAAGCCCACAAAACAAAGGTTCTCTATTACTGCCCCAGGGTACAGTGGAGGAAGGGAAGGGAAAGTAGCGGAAAGGATTGCATCCTCCTATTCTTTTTTTAAACTTTATTTTCCTGTAAAGATGCTGTACAGAGAGGTTACAGTTACATCAGTAAGGGAATGAGTACATTTTTTGTCGAACATTCTTCTCCATGTAAGGAGAGTTGTAAAAAATTTAACAGAAAGCATTTTTTGTAAGGAACAAGGGGAGGAAGATTAACTAGGGTTTGAACTTTGCTAGGCACTGTTCTACCTTTTGAGCCATAACCTAAGGCCTGAAGAACTTTTATAGAGGATATTTTATCTCCTTCATTGTATTTTCATGTAAATTTATCAGGTTGTTTTGAGAGACTCAAATAGGATCAAAATGTTATAGGAAGAATAAGAATTTTGCCAAAGGAGAAAATGGGCAAAAAAATTCTAAATAACAGTGAAATTTTCCTATATTCCTATTCCAAAGTTCTATCCATAATAAAAGGTCTCCCTGTAAGAAAAATTGAGATGACATGGATTATGTAATTTTAATTCCATTCCTTAGAATAGCACAGAGTTGGCCCAAACAACTCTGATGCATTGATTAAATGCATCCTGTTTGCCAAGGTTTTCTTTCCCAGAAGTTTTAAACTAAACCACTATGAAGATCTCCCATACTGCAAGTTCTCTAGAGTTCCCACAACTTCCTGTAATCAGGGCCTCAAAACTAGTGGCTAAAGATCAGGAATCTATCTTGTGAGACAAAATGCCACCTCGGGTAGAGAGAGTACATATGAAAGTATGGGGCAGGAAAGACCACTGTAGAGTCAAGGACTGAGAAATGTTTAGGCCAGTGCTCAGGGTACATGTGAGAAAGGAGCTGGGAAGGTGGGTGAAATTCATATGCTTGTAACAGTACATTCCTTAAGGTACAGTTAATGTCCTGACTTTGAAAAGAAGAAGAAAGACAGAATTAGAGATGTTATTTTATGATGATACAGCCCTATAGATGATGGAATAAGTAATTCCCCAGATGGACTGATGACTGAGACATTAATTAGAAGACTTCTCCGACAAGCTCAGTAAGACAAGACAAAGTCCTCAACTAAACATAAGCAAAACACTCAGGTAGAGTAAATGCAGTAAGCCACATCTAAGGAAACAAAGCACTGAACCGTGAACACTCAACAGTATGAATAGGATAGTCAACAGTTCTTACTTGTTTGTTCAAGAACCACATCAAAGAAAGTAAGCTATAAATGCTACATCATCATTATTATTATTATCGACATAGATAACTTGTTCAAATCTTATCTTGACTCTTAAATAATAAGGTTCAGTAACCCAGAGTTCTGGAAAGGAGAGGGAAGCAAGGCCAGGTTACCAGCCCTCCAATCCTTCTGCATTTTCCTTTCTTCATGCTACAGGCTGTCAGGCCTCAATTCACACCATACACAGGAATTCAATTACATGGTCTGCACGAATACTAACTATAGTCAAAAATTAGTGAAGGTAAAAAGGACATTGGCTCTTAAAATACTTTTTATTCTCCCATTAACCGGAAGCTTGATCTAGACCACAGCATTTTAATCTATGCCCACAAACTACCAAGACAGAAAATCCTTCCTTTCCATAAACAATTCTCTTCAATATAAATGTGCTACAGGACTTTATATATTATACCATGAACACCTACAGCCTTCACACACACTTGGTGTACAGACATAGTCAAATATCTGGACAAATCTTAAGAAGAATTTTGAAACCAAAATGAAGATGGTATTGAACTGTTTCACTCTTCTAAACTGCCCTGGCTGAGTAAAAGCAAGCCGCCATATGTCAGCACCATTGAGCTCGCTCCAGCCTGAACAAGCAGCCTAGAGTGGTAACATATGGTCGGCTGCTTATCTGATCTACTATTTTTTACTGGTTAAACGTGAGTGGCATTAATTTCTCCATAGTGTTCCAAGACTGATTTGACAAACATATGGGGTCTAGAAAGTCCTACCACTACTCGTAAACATATGCTCACGATGCTCTTTCTCTGACACACACAAAATAAAAGAGAATTGAACTGTAATGTAATGGTCAATTCCATACAAGGAAAAGGTTAGTGATCTAATGGGTACAGTTAGGAACCACTTAGTTACTAGGGTAAATAGTTGTTATTTCAAGTTTCTCAATCTTCAAATTACAGACAGAAAACCTACTAGAAAGATAAGTTAAATCTTTTTTTACAGTTCACATTTATCCAACCTGTAATGACAAATTCAATTTAAAAGAAGTATCTGTAATATGTATGTATAAGGGCCTATGATTCCAGGACACTGTAAGTACTCGTTATTTAAACTTTTAGTTGTATTCAAAATGTAGACATCTACAAAACATGATTCTCATATCACCCTTAATTAACATCTAATACAAGTTCAATTACTTAATCACTAATACCCTGATCTACTCAAGAAAGGTCCTTTCAACATTCCAATTAAGCTTAAAATATATTTGGTTTAAACGAACTAAGAGGTTGTAAAACTGATATGACAAGTAACATTTAATAAACACTTGCTCAATGTCAGCTACAAAATTTCACTGTGTTTAGGAAGGCTTATTACTTAATACCATTTATTTCACTTATTTAATGTTAAAATGTAATAGGTCAAGTGTTTCCTAGGTCATAGTAGTTATTATAAACTTAGTGGATAAGTGTCACAATTAAAGAATTAGATCTTTTCTATTTTTCAGATCTTAACTCATAGTCTATCCTCGCTGGCATTTCTGACTACTGTATTTCTGGAAGATCTCTCTAACAACATGGATAGTAAAAGTACACCTGAGAAATGAGGATCAGAAGGGGAGTTCCTGTGGATTGTCATTTTGTTCTGCATTATCACTGACAATACTGAAGATAGGACATTAGCCTAAAGCACACATAGATTGAATCCAGTATTACCTAAGACCAGAATGCTCTTGTAATCCCAAGTGATCATTAGACTTCAATAATAAGATAAGTATCAAACTTTATAGAAATTTCACTTCAAAGGAATGTGTAAAAATTTCTCTACTTGCTAGCAAGTGCAAAGTCCTGAGTTCAATCCCCAGTACTGAAAAGAAAAAAATTCCTGTTTAATATGTAACTAGCTATCATCCTAGCTACTTGGGAGGTAGAGATAGTTAAATATATATGTGTATGTGTGTGTGTGTGTGTATACAAACATGTATGTGTATACACATATACACGTGTATATATGCAAATAAATATATACGGATATAAATATATATAAATACATATAAGTATATATGCATGACTGGAGGTATAGCTCCAGAGGCAGAGTGCCTACCCAGCTGGTGTGAGGTCCTGAGTTCAAAGCCCAATACCATAAACAAAAAGAAAAAATTCTATTTAGTGGAAGCCCTTTTCCTCTTAGGCCTGTTCACTGCAGCTTAAATCAAATTTGAAGATAATGAAAATAGCCACAGAATAGGTAAGGAGATTTTAGTGAAAGTAATAATTGAACAGGAAAACAAAGAGTGACCTAATGACCAGCTACCAATGTGACACTGTTACGCAAACTAGTCAGCTGTTTCCAGTTCAGACTAAAGCCACAATGGAAGCCATAACTACCAGCCAGAAGAGCCTGCAAGTTCTAAACTGCAATCATTACATAAATAAAGATGCTATGGAGTTTAATTCTCTAAAAAAAATTGGCTAACTAATCACCTGTCTGAAAGGAAGAGAGTCCTGCTCATTCCAAAAAGATCACTTACAAGAGTCTTCTCATTCTGGTAGAAAAGCCAAACACAGTCAACTGTCAGAAAGCTCTGTGAAGTTCCCCAATAGAACAAGGAGATCAAAACTCCCAACAATCCTTCCTTTCCAGTGTCTCTTGGGCTAAAATGTTCTTCTTCAAGTTTGGAGCACAATATATTTCCTTTATATTCCAGAGGGCCTCTGGCCTCTTCATCTTCAAAGGCAGTAGAAAGTTAATATACAAATTTAGTGTTTTGATCAAGAGAAAACTATTTTATGATCCCAAACAAATCCATTCATGACATCAGTAAAATATCTGCTCCCCAATGAACATCAAAATAAAGCTAAAGGTCTAAAGCAGAAATCTCTTTCCCTTTACCCACCTTTTCCACTTTACAAAAGTTTTCTCAGAATTTGGAGCCAAGTTAAATATTTGATCTTTTGCTGGGTACAGTGGTTCACAACTGTCATTCTAGCTACTCAAAGGCCAAGGTCAAGAAGGATATGGTTTGAGGCCAGTTGCAGCAAAAAATTCATGAGGCCCTATTTCAAGCTCTTCGTCCAGGCCATACAGGGGAAAATATGAGACCCAAGTAGAAAAATAACAAAAGCAAAAAGGGTATGGCTCAGACAGTACACTAGAGTGCCTGTCTAGAAAGTCTTCCAGGTAAGGATCTGTCCCTCTTCAGTTCCCATCACACCCAACCACAATGCCCAGCTAGTCTCTTCCATGTTGGACTTCTTCCTATTGCAAGGCCTTTGTTCTGTTCCTATGGTCTATGATAACTCTTCTACCATCACCCCACAGTGATGGGGCTGGTTCTCTCACCAACTTTCAAAACCAGATGGGAAACCTCTCAAACTTAGTTAGGTCTCCTCTTAGCATCACACCCCTGATTTGAGGCAGAGGAAAATACAGAACAAAAGGCATGGGTACTATCATCTGTTCCTTGCATTGGACAGACTCCAAAAGTGAGGCATTAAGCTGGTCTTTGTGTGTGTGTGTGTGTGTGTGAGAGTTATAGGGCTTGAACTCTGGGCCTGGGTGCTGTCCCTCAGCTCTTCAGCTCAATGGTAGTGCTCTACCACTTAAAGCCACAGCACCAATTCTGGTTTTCTCAGTGGTTTATTGGAGAAACGTGTCAGGGACTTTCTTGCTCAGGCTGGCTTTGAACCATGATTCTCAGATCTCACCCTCCTGAGTAGCTAGGATTATGGGCATGAGCCACGGGCACCTGGCCACTAAGCTGGTCTTGTTTGCCTCTGTATCTTCAGTACTTACCCTTAGCACTATGGCTGCAGCTAATAAGTACTCAGTACTTTATACCACTAAGCATCCTAATCATCTCTGATTAAACCCCAATATTTCAGAAAACAAGCGTCTAGAAATTCTTACTTAAATTTGGCTGTACTTTTTAGAAGTCTCAAAAATAGGCATAAATAATAAAACCAATTTCACTGTCATACAGTCAAATTTAATCAGCATCATGTCAGTATGAAAGCAGAATGAAACTATTTTGGGGATTTGAGGGTGGATCTCAGTGGTAGAAAACATCCTGCCCATGTAATTGTAACCCCTCTGTACAGTATGTTCACAAATAAAATTAAATTAAATTAAAAAAAAGAAAACATGCTGAGCATGCAGGAGGCCTAGGGCTTAATCCTAGCACACACACTTACACGCGTGCACATGCTCTCTCTCTCTCTTTCTCTCCCTCTCTCTCTCTCTCTCTCTCTCTCACACACACACACACACACACACACACACATACACACACAAAACCTTCTTTGGAAGAACTTCCATTACTTTGTTTCTCGGTAGGCATGGGTAACAAAATAATATGTTCACTTACCAATTTGCTGCAACAACTATTACACACTGTCATGCTAATTATTTTAATAAATTCCGTGTGTGTGTGTGTGTGTGTGTGTGTGTGTGTGTGTGTGTGCATGGCATGTGTTTACTGGTATTGAGGCTTGAACTCAGGGCTTTGTGTTCCTGCTTAGTTTTTGGCCAAGGATGCCACTCTACCACTTGAGCTATACCTCCACGTTTGGCTTTTCTGCCTAGACTCACTTCAAAGGGTAATCCTCAGAACTCAGCCTCTTGAGTAGCTAGGAATACAGACCATGAACCACCATTACTCAGCTATATATACCTTTCTAAACAAGATGAAAATGTAGAACAATAAACATAACACATATAGAATCAACAATAGATAAGAGCAAAAGACTGTTTAAGGTATCTGACAAACACATTATATCCAGGTTGCTGGATATAACAGACAGAAACTACATATTTCATAAACATACAATCCCTGGTTATTTCTAACTTATTGTACTAGATCACTGCCAATACTAAAACAAATGCATGGAGGCTATTCTGAACATAAGAGCAGAGCAAATGTGATAAAAATAGAAGAAACCCTTAGTAAGAGCACCTGTCTTCAACTTTGAGCACACAGAAATACTACCAAATATCAGGAGATCTTGTCTCTGCACAAAAATCTTAGTTCTGATTTCAAATTAATTTTTCCAGGGAGAAAGGGAATCCTTTGTAAACCTTACCTAAAATGAACTCCATAAGCTAAGTTTTAATTTTGTGTTCCAAATTTGACAGAGCACTTCATGAATGGAAACTTGAGCTGACAGGGATAGCATCTTAGGCCAAGCAAGGAGAGACTGGACAGTTTCCAGGAGACAAATACTTGATAAGCTTTTTAGTGTCTTGGTTCACTCTTTGTGGTTTTAACCAATGAAAAGGCCACCATCAGCACACTGGGTCAGTCCACAACTTTCTTCTTCACTGGCTAACTATAGAAGTAAACCCTCACTCATAACCACTGAAACAAGATTGGGAGCAGTTATAGGAAGATAAAAGAAAAGCTCAATGAAAGAAGACTGTCTGTTCACATCTTTCCTGGACAATACTGGAGGAAATAAGAGAGAATGCTAGGGAAACATGACCCAGGATAGTAATTATGCAGGTCTATGCTATTTGTGAAACTACACTCCTTAAATGTGACCTGTCCTGATTCAATAGTAAAGGATATTTGAGCACCTTACGTCAAGATAAGCTTTTATTACCTGGCCCCATATTAACTGAGCCACACACTGAGTGTTTTGAATTACTGAGATAAGCTTTTGGATCATTATTTGATTAACATCCCACCCTCATGACATGGACTTATCAAAATCTCTATATTATCCTTATTCCAATTTATGGAATCATGTGAGTTAATCCTACCCATGGAAGTCTATAGGGCTTTGTTACTTTTATCTGACAGAGTAGAAGGCAGTAGGAAAGTCTAAAGATGGACACTTCGCAAATGGAATATAGATTGAATAGACCATATATGAAATGCTTACAACCTGACATGGTACATGTTTCAGATTTTCTTCAAATTCTGGAATATTTTCATCTTCATAATGAGGTGTCTTGGGGATAGCACCCAAGCCCAAATACAAAATGCATTTGTTTCATATGTATCTTACAGTCAGTAGGCTGGATATAATTTAACCAATATTTTGAATAATTTTGTGCATAAACTAAAATTTCATGGTGTGGGATTTCTCTACTTATAATGTTATACTGGCTCTCGAAATTTTTCAGAGTTTGGAGAAATCTGGATTTACATTTTCAGGTTAGAGATGTCCAACTCATACATGTAGATCTAAGAAGCAGAAGAAAAAGGCCAGACCAAGAAGGTTTTCTAAGCATTTTAATGTTGTTAAATAAACTACTTCTAAAACTCTTCAGTTAAAATCTAAAAACTCTAGCAAGTATCTTTACAGGTAAAGAAACATCTCTCCACCACCTCTACCACCACCACCACCACCCACAAAAAATGTGGGAAATGGTTTTTAACCTAGAATTCTAGGCCTAGCCCGAAGAACAACCCAGTGTTAGAGGGAGGATAGGATAAATTTCTAAACATACAACTTCTCAAAGCTCACCTTCTACATACATTCCTTCACTTCCTACTCACTCTAAATTGGAATTGAAGAATGGTTCCATGAAGGAGGAAATATAAGGAAACACAAGTCTTAGCATCAAGGAATCAGAGGAACATTGAAGAGAAGCCAGAGGAACTCCCTGGATAAAGCAAAAGGAGATTCCATCATGACAGTTGTGAGGAAGATGCAAAGGACCAATTCTAAAGAGAGTAAGACAGCAAAGGCTGTGGCTAGGAGGAACAAAAACAGGACCAATCCCTGGACTTGTGAGTTTCACTCAACTGAGATATCTGAAAAGTCTGGTAATAAACTAATAGCCAGAAGCAAAATAAGCAACAGGATGTCTTTTAAGAATAAAGTAAAAACCAAAAATGTTAATGACAAAAGAAATACAATAAAATATCACAAGCCTTATAAATGTTTCTAACATAGTTGATACTCATGCATCCTAAAATTTATATAAAGCCACAATGGAAGGATATGCAGAGCCGAGATACAAGCAAAGTGTTAAAAGGATTAAGCCTACAAAATCGAAGCCAAATGTTAATGGACAATGTTTAAATTGGGAATAGAAGCCAATAGACAAGAAATGAAATTTATAAACAAGTGAACAGTGGCAGAGCATGACTGAAGCCCTAGGTTCAATTCCCAGCAAGGGCGGAGGGGAGGTGGAAAGAAGAAATAAAAACAAATGGCTTCTGTTAATTTACCTGAGAAATAAAATAGGATCAGGAATCTGATGTTTTCATTTTTATCTTAATACCCATAAGCTCAGACTTTTAAAACTATAGACATTTCATAAGTATAAGCACTAAAATAGAATTTTATGCAGTAAACAATCCATACGCCTCTTTTTCTCAACTATGCTGGGCATCAAAGCCAGGGCCTCAGGCATGCTAGGCAAGGAAGCACTGTATACTGTATCCCCAGCCCAAATCATTTACGGATCCTTACAACAAAATCTTTTAGTCTTCCAGCAAAAGCAAGGTAGGGGTGTGTGTGTGTGTGTGTGTGTGTGTGTGTGTGTGTGTGTGTGTGTGTGTGTGTGTGTGTGTACACAAATTTGGTTAAGGAATAATGTTAAGTTTTTAAAATGTTTTTCTTTGTTTCTTGCAGTACTGTGTGTGTGTGTGTGTGTGTGTGTGTGTGTGTGTGTGTACACACAAATTTGGTTAAGGAATAATGTTAAGTTTTTAAAATGTTTTTCTTTGTTTCTTGCAGTACTGGGATGTAAACTCAGAGTTCTGAATTTGCTCACTTGAACCAGACATATAGATCTGCTTTTCATTGGTCATCCTTGAGATGGTGGGAGGGCGGGGTTGTCTAACAAACATTTCTACCCATGCTAGCCTCAAATAGTGATCTTCCATCTCTCAGCCTACGAGCTAGGATAACAAGTGTGAGCTACCAGTGCCCAACCAAATCATACATATATATATATATATATATACATATATATATATAATTCTAAATTTTGTATTGTAATATTTATATTTAAATAACTTACAGCACAAAAATCCTCTAACACACACACACATATATAATTCTAAACTCTGTATTATAATATTTAAATAACTTACAGGACAAAAAAACCTCTAACATGCCAAGAAATGTCCCCAAGATCTCAGAATTCCTTTTATGAATTAGTCTTTCCTTGAGGCCCTGGCCAATAAAAAGGATCATAACTGGACAAATGAACAAAAGTTTTTCCTCTGCTTTTTCAAAATCATTTTTGAAAGTATATGAACTCAATGAAAGCAGCTGTGGTAAAACTGCAGCCCGAGATGGCTCATTCCAGGCCAAGCTTCAGAAGCAGCATTCTCAAGCTTCAGTGTGCGTAAGAATCATGCTTTTGGGATTGGAAGCACGGCTCAGTTGGTAGAGTGCTAGCCAACAAGCTAAAGCAGCAGGTACTGAGTTCAAGTTCTGGTCTCTAACCAAAATAAATAAATCACGCTGTTGAACTTGTTGATGAAGATTCCCTATACCCTACTCTCAAAGACCCTGAGTCTTTACTCTGGAAGGGAGGAGGACTCTGTACTTGCAAGGTCACCTGGATACAAGAGCTTTATGCAACAGAAAAAGATCCTAGATAATGAAACAGATGCCATAAGGTTAAGAGACAAACCCAAAACCTAAGTAATATAACTTTTAAAACTGCCTCCTCCTCCTTCTCCTCCTCCTCTTTTTTTTTTCTATTAGTTATATTTCTGTTGGGCTCCACAGCTTAAGTAATGTTATATACACTATAAAGATTCTTTCCTAGTTTATGAAGGTTGGAACATCCAGTTACACAACTAACTAAACACTGAAAGAGCCCGATAAGATTAGCATTCAGATTCCAATGGAATCCTAGTTCTCTGCTTTAGGATACAGCACACAACCTGTTTCGTAACTCCAGGAAATGGAAGACTGACAGTTTTCATTTATCAGCATGTTTTCGAAAAGAAAAAAAAAAGTGTTCCTATGTTACAATATACACTAAAACAAGCACAAAGGTAGATACAGTCTATATTGAGAAACTGGTGTGCAGGATATGCGAAAAAAAATTGCATGCAACACCTGTGCCTCGGAATAAGTTTCCTAGTTTGCTGGAGGGGGTTGTTTTTTTTTTTCAATTTCAGTGTCTGTCTCAAACAAACAAAAAACAACAAAAGCCAAGTCAGAGTGGCAAAGAGCTGGTAAATGTAAATGTAAATGCTCACAATACCTTGCTCCAGTCGGAAGCATAGGGAACGCCGGGCTGCTTCCATCTCTGGAGTCGGGTTATCCAGGACATGTCTACACCACTGCAAAGGACTCAAGGATTTCTCTGATGAGGTCTTTGAAGAGCCCACATACAACCTTAAAAAAAGGAAATCTACATTATAGGTATAATATAGGTAGAGAGTATAGTGGTCTTCTGAGGGAAACAACATATATTTAACAGTTCCTATAGAAAAAGAACTTGCATTTGTAAACTTCAAAGTATCAAAAACTTGTTTTTAACAGGCAAATATTCCCCAAATAGAACATGCTACTTTCCAAAGCCTGCTGAGAACTACTTCAAAAACATGTCTAACCATTTCCCCTAAACTATGTTTCAGAGTCAGGGAACAGGAGCTTTTCTTACTGGCTAGGCCTCCTGAGGATCTTATGATCTAGTGTCTACAAATGAACACCTTCATCTCTTTTCTGCAACAGAACTGTATACACAAACTTGGGCTAATGAATAAAAATGTGATATGGCCTTACATGCATTTAAAGAAAATCTGTCCAAATACTAATAAGCTCAGAACCTTACATGAAATCTCTCCTATCTTTAATTTACACTTAACTTGGGTAGATGCTTCTTTTGAAAAATTAAAGTCAAAGATCCAACTTTAAAGATACATTTTAAGAACATTTTACTTTGTCAGAGAAACGAGAAGTACTCAAAATAATCACCAGGAGGCACTGCAGCTAGACATGGAAGTTCTCTGTCTCTGATACACAATGCTAACTTAACAGTTATTTCATAATGAGATGTATAAGACACTGTACTGAAAACGAACTTTACAACTTCAGTGGGAGGAGGGAGGAGTTGGGGAGGTGGGGCGGGAAGGGAATGGTAGAGGAAAAACAAAGGAGGAGGTAACAATGCTCAACAGGAAATATACTCATTGTCTTACTCATGTAACTGTAACCCCTCTGTACAGCATCTTTACAATAAAATAAAATTTTTACAAAAGAGAGAAAGTGAAAGAAAGGGTATAGAGGTGGGATTATTTCCCAGGAATTGCTGGATCTAGTCATTGATCTTTCTTTTTCGTTGTTGTTTTTGTTTTTGTTGGTCATGGGGCTTGAACTCTGGGCCTGAACGCTGTCCCTCTGCTCTTGGCAAGAGCTCTACCACTTGAGCCACTGAACCACTTCTGGTTTTCTGAGTGGTTTATTGGAGATAAGAGTCTGACAGACATTCCTGCCCAGGCTAGCTTTGAACCACGATCCTCAGATCTCAGACTCCTGAGTAGCTGATCTTTCTTTTCTTAAGCATATTCTAATTATAAATTTTATTACAGTAACACACCTTTAAGATTACTACAAATATAATGAACACATATTCTTACACTAACACACTTCATTATGTACACTTTTACTATAATTCTATAGGACTTTTACCTATCCACTCATAGTAGAAAGGAGAATGCATTGTTCTTTGGTACCTTAATTCTTACAGCTCAGAGATGGCACATTTTTTCATGAAGGGACCAGCAAGTAAATACTTTTAGTTTTCAGAACACAATCTTAGTTGCAACACAACTCTGCTGTTCCAGCTCAAAAGCATCATGGATGACATGAAAATTATTACATATGCTTGGCTATGTCCTTATAAATCTTATTTATAGAACATATGAAATTACAACAAAGTTACCATCATTTTCATATTTAACATTTTTTCCAGCCATACAAGCAGGAAACAGCCCTGATTTTCCCTCAGGACATAGTTTGTACACTCTTGCTACAGAGGGAATTTCTAAAGTATATTGCAGAATAGTGGCTCATGCATATCATCCCAGTTATGCGGAAAGTATACATGTAAGAGTATTAAATTCCAGGCCAACCAAGGGAAAAAGTGAGATCACATTCAAAAAGCAAAAACTGCTGGGAGTGTGGCTCAAATGGTAGAGTACCTGACTAACAACAGTGAAACCCTGGGTTCAAACCCCAGTACTCCATAAATTAAATAAATAAATACCTCTTTGAAACAATTTACAGTGATTGTAATATATCATTCTTTCCTTAGTATGTAGTCTATCTCTATTAAGAGAATATTAATTAATGGGCCCCACTTCATGACACATGCTAACAGTCTCCTGGTGTGCACAGACAGCGTACCACTTTCTAGTCTAAATAGCATAATTCCTGCCAATCTCTGGTGCTTCAAATACTAATTGCTAGATTATACTCCACTCCCAGGTTTCTGATTTAATGGCTTTGGGGTATGGGCCAAAGAATTTGAATTTCTATCAAGTTGTCAAGTGATGCTATTAACAGATCACAACTTCCACTGTTCCCCTTTCTCCAAGACTGGTTCAGGCTGAAGCCCTGCATTATAGTCCTAGCAAATAAAAGCAAGTAAATCATCTAGAGGGCTTGTAGGCAAGTTTTTTCTCCTATTTAACAGCATTACAGAGATAGTACCGTGCACTTAGGAGGCAGATGGAGAAGGATCACTAAATTCAAGGTCAGCCTGCACCACATAGCTAGAGTTTGTCTCAAATGAAGATAAAGGAACAATTCATTTTAAATGCAGCCATCTTAACAGATTAAAAGTAAAATATTTCAAAAGTAAAAACACTATCCACAAAGGTAAGTCCATGCCAGGAATGTTTATTATTGAATTCTAATACAAATTTAAGAAAATATAATTCTTCATATATTTTTCAAAAAGAACAAAGTGGAAGTTATTCTATAATGTTGTTTTTATCCTGATCATATAACACTGACATTACAGGAAAGAAAATAAAATTTTTTAAAAGCAATTTCACTCAAGGACAGATGCAAAAATCTAAATATTTTAGCAAGTTGAGTACAATAATATCAAAGAGGAAAATTCATAACTTCCAAGTTGAACTAATCTCAGAAATCCAAATGTCAAGGTAACTTCCTGTACCAACCAAAATGAGAAAGAAAAATAAAAGAAACAAACCAAAATAATACTGATGATGATGATGATGATGATGATGATCTCAACAAAGAAAAAACAATGCACAGTAATTCCTGATTTAAAAAAAATTTCCTAGTAAATTGGAAACATAAGGAAATGTCCTCAATCCAATTAAATATCTGATTAAGGATGTTACAAGAAAGTACACTCAATAATGAAACATTGAACATTTTTTCCTCTAATAGTAGAACAAAGCAAAGATATCATCTCCATCGGCCCCCTACAGAGGCTCCAGCCAGTGCAATCAGGCAACAAACAAGAACATTCGGACTTAGAGAAAAATTATCCTGTATTCATCTGCAGAGGACATGAGTTACCTATGGTTTAAAAAAAAAAAAACTAGATGATGCCACAATAAAAGGTATAAAAATGAATCCATTCGGTAGCAATACTATAGAACCAGATTAAAGTAGGGAGATTGATTGTGTATTGCACATATGTGCAACAAAAAATGATCTTTTTAAATTTCACTTTCCATTTAAAATGGCATTAAAAAAAACAACCACATGACACCTAAAGATAAACTTGGCAAAAGATATGCATGACTGTATTTGATGTTGGTATGATTTGTGGAGGGGAAGGGAAAAAACAAATTGTTTAAATATTTAGGGATACAGGTGGACCTATTGCAACAATGAGATGTACAAGTTGTTATGTCGAAAAACGAACTTTACAACTTTGGGCGGTGGGGGGATGGGAAGCGATGGGAAGGGGAAACAAAGGAGGAAGCAACAGTGCTTGATAAGAAATGCACTCATTATCTTGCCCATGTAATTGTAACCTCTCTATATGGTATTTTCACAATTAAAAAAAAATAAACTTGACAAAAGATACGCATGACTTGTACACTAAAAAATACAAAATAAGGGACAGTAAAAAAGATATAAATACTAGACTTGTAGTTCTGAAACTAAATATTCTTATGACATCAATTCTCCTTACATTGATTTATGTAACTAATAGAATCCCAATAAAAAAATCCTAAGAGAATTTTTTTATATTTTCTATGTAGAAGCTGTCTCTGAAATTTATATGGGAATGGGAAATTCTCAGCATAGGCAAACAGCTGCTTAAAAACAATGCATTGTATGGCCATCACTAACTGATTGAGACTTAGGATAAAGGTATAGTAATACAACAGCTTTGTATAGCTTAAAGATAAATATATCAAGGGGGAAAAATAGTCCAGAAACAGAACTACCCTTAGAATAAGAATTTTTAATATAATATGAGGAAAATTCAATGAAAAGGTGGTCTTTTGAACAAATGATGTTAGAACAAAAAGGGATACACATACAAAAGAAAGTAAACCTTCACCCATACTTCCCACAGTATCTAAGATTAATGCAAAACAGATCAAACCAAACTGTAAAACCTGAAACTATAAAATCCTTTTGTTAGAAACCACAGATGCAAGTTTGTTTCCCTGGGTTGGCAAACACTGCTTACATACAATTTCTCAAACTAAAAGCTTGTACACTAAACTTCACTCTCAAAAATAAAAATCTTTACTGTTTGAAACACACTCCTGCAATAAGACAACCCATGCATTGGGGAAAATATTTGCAAAGAACTTTTATGTGTGTGTGTGTGTGTGTGTGTGTGTGTGTGTGTGCGTGTGTGTGTGTGTGCGTGTGTGCGTGTGTGCGTGTGTGTGTACTCAGTAACAAGCAATCTAATAAAAATAAACAAAAGATTTCAAAAGAAATTTCATCAAAGATCTACTGGTGGCAAACAGGATACAAAAAAGGTGTAAATTCAAACCACAATGAAGTACTGCTATACACCCATGAGAATAATTAAAATTAAATCAAACAACAACCACAAAAAGCAAACCCTCACCAAAGCAATTACTCATGAGCCAGATAAGCATATAGAACAACTGAAATCCACACTGCTGGTGGACATGGAATCTGGTATAACTACTTCAGAAAACAGTCTGGCAACACCTTAAAAACTTAACATGCCTCCCACCTCCTATCTGCTCCAGTTACTGGAGTGATGAGGATTACCCAAGAGAAACAAGAGTAGTGGCACAAAGACTCACAGCAGTCCTGTTATAACCAAAAATCGAAAACAACCCAATGGCCATCCAGAGAAGAGTGGATCAGCAAACCACAGTTCACTTGTATCCAGGCCATCTAATAGCTCCCACAATAAAAAGGAACAAATTCCTGATTCATGTGATAACATAGACAAAGTTTAAAAGCCAACTCAAAACAAATGAAAAAGAGAGCATGCTATGTGATTGTACTGAAAGAAAGCTATAGAAACTGCCAACTAATCCATAGTGATAGAAAATAAACCAGCAGCTGCTGAAATTGGAGGTAGATAGAATTAGGAAGGAAGAAATGCAAAGAGCCTCAAAGAAAAAACTTAAGCATCAAAGTAAGCTGTCTTCATCATTATGATAATTTCTTGGCCATATTCACATGCCGAAGACCATCCAATTGTACATCTGAGCGTACTTTAATAAAGCTTTCATTAAGTGCCGTAAGTAACTGGATGCATCAACATAAATGCCAGGGTTAAAAATAAAGAAACTAAGCTAGGAGCTGGTGGCTCAAGCATTTAAACCCTCTCTACTCAGGAGGCTGAGGATCAAGGTTCAAAGGCAGTCCAGACAGGAAAGTCTGTGAGACTCTTAGCTCCAACAATAGAGGTGTAGCTCAAGTGGTAGAGCATTAACCTTGAATGAAAAACAAAAAAGAAAAAGCCCAAGGATAGTGCCCAGACCCTGAGTTCTAGCCCCAGGACCATCACAAAATTAAAGAAAAATAAAAGCAAAAGAAACTAGAATGAAAGAGAAAAACAATACAAGGAATAGACGACTTAGAATAGATACTATCTAAGAGAAACTGATACGTGCACACAGAAGAAAATGGCATATTAAAAAATCTTCTCTTCCTTACGGAAGAATAAAACTACGGTTTCCAAGTTTTTCCATTTCCTAACAAATGGGGCAATGTCATTCTTTCTGATTTATATTAAGTGAATTAAGCCAGGCCCAAAGAAACATAGGTCCCATGGTTTCCCTTATATGCAATATCTAGTATATGTATGAGTCAAGCGGAAAAGGTCAGATAATGTGATCTCAGGAAAATGAACCCTTAGATATG
>NW_012267217.1:2914626-2922584 GCF_000151885.1 Dipodomys ordii
GGGGGGGAGGAGAAGGATTGGGATTGGGGGGGAGGGGGGAGGCTGGGAAGGGATGTAAAGGGTAAACAAAGGAGGAGGCTGCAATGCTTGGCAAGAAATGTACGCATTATCCTGCCCATGTAATTATAACCCCTCTGTACAGTATGTTCACAAATTAAATTAAATTAAATTAAAAAAAAGAATAAAACTATTGTAACAAAAACAGGAATCAATAAACAAATTTGGAATATCAAGTTGAAGGAATCTCCCAAAAACAAAATAATGATGCAGATTAGCAATTAGCAATGAGAAAAGAGAACTATGAGAATTAAATTATGGAAGAAAATGAACCTAATTTTTCTTTAAGAAAAAAAATGTAGATGTTCATTGGGGGTTCAATCCTGTAATCTGAGCTGCTCATGAGGCAGAAATTCAGAGGATCTCCATTCAAGACCAGCCTGGGCAGAAAACTCCACACTTCTACCAGTCTAGGAAAAAGCTAGACTGGAGGCATGGATCAAGTGGGAAAGTGCCAGGTAAACAAGTGAAAAGTCCTGAGTTCTAATGCCAGTACTGGTGCCAGTACTGGCAAGAAAAAGAAAAAAGGAGGGAAGGAGGGAGAGGTGGAGATAAGAGACAATGACTTAAAGCAAAAAATAAGAGTTAAGGTAGACCATCAGACTCCAGAGTAAAAGCATCCACAAATGCCCACTACAGCGATGAATAGGAAGATCTATACATAACAATACACAATCTGATATATTTACAGCAGATAAAGAAAGCTAAAGAAAACGCTAAAAAGGACTAGCTACCCAGTGGATTATTAGATAGATAGTAGCTAGAACATAAAAAAAATACAACACATAGAATATGCCTTTGAATATGAAGAAGAATGACGGACAACATTTTTATACCTCTCCCAACTCCGAAGGTAAAGATATTTTCAAATCTGCAAGATCTCATGAATGTTCCCTTTCTCAGAAGGTGAAGGTTGGTGGAAGCAAGGAAATTGTGCACCACCTAACACAAACAAAATACAATGATGAAAAATTCAAGAAATAGGCAAGATGGAATTCTCATGATAGTAGTACTGGGCCTCTATAGGCTACTGGGCTTGAGAGTTCTAGAAGGGACAGGACTAAAAAGGAAATTTTAAAAAACAAATTGGAGAGATTATCAAATGTAGATAAGCTTCTTGATGAAGTTTGTGTTTCCATTAGAGTGTATGGGGAAATAATTTTATAAGAATGTTTTTAAGTAAAAGAGAGGGAAGAGAGGAACAGAGGCAAAATACGTAAGACAATGAACACAGCTCAGCTAATAACATTCTAATTAAATAGAAAGATAGTAGGAGAAAGGAAAACAGATGTGAAGTTTGGGAATGAAGAAAAGACAACTACATCTTCACTTTCCTGAACAAGTTCACATATATGAGCCTACTATTTCCACCATGAGACCTAGAACTAGACTTAAATAAAGAAAAGGGGAAAGTTACGGAGATCCTGCAGTTTTGCACCCCTTGAGTACAATATCCCTCCCAAGATTAGAAAAGCAAGGAGAATGTTACCCTTAAATGATTCTAACCTTCTAAGCAGGACTCAGAATCACCATATTTGTTTTTGTTACAGTGCCACTGACATTTACAGTACCCTATCTTGCTATCACATGCAAAGATCCTGCTATGGCTAACAAATTCCTCTTACACTTAAGTAGTTTCGTTAATGGTGTGCTGAATGGTGTCAAAATATCTGGAAAGCCTCAAATGACCTCATCACATTTCTTCAAATACTAGAACTACTACCACCTGCAATGTCACAGTCTAATTTCCTTCAACTTGTCTCCAATACCTTCCAAAAGTATGTGCTTAGAAACTATCATTCTAATATACACATTTCACATTCTGGACCTCCACTACACAGGTTAAAACTGAGAGAACAAAACTAAGGCTGGGAGTTGGTGCCTCGACCTAGAATCCTAGCTACTAGGAGGCTGAGATCTAGATGATCAAGATTTGAAGACATCCTGAGACTCCATCTCCAATTAACTAGCAAAATACTGGACTAAAGACTGGTAGAGCACCAGCCAATCGGCCAAAAAGCCTGGCAAGAGAACTCAGACTCTGAGTTCAAGCCCTATACTGACACACACACTGAAAAAAAAGAATCTCATATACTTCAGTCATCTCCATTTGCTCTTGCACAACATTAAACATTTTTCAATTAGCGTTGTCAGGAAGTGAAGCACCCTCTGGTCTTTTCACTGAAAATCAATTATGCAAAAGAAACAGTTTAGGTGGGCTAATTTAGACATGCCATATGTACAGTTTAAGGTGTTCACCAGCTTTGATGAAAAATTGGCAATGATTTTAGCCAGCTGTCTGGGGTCTTGGTATTAAACGAGGAAGATGAACATCTCATTCATTAAATCTCCCTTAATGTGTACATTTTCCCTTGTATAATTTTCCTGCCCCTTCCAGTTGGGCACATTTGAAATTCCTGCCATATTCCCACAGTCTCAATATTCTATTAATTATCACTACACTAAAATAAACCCTCTTGTAAATGCTGTATTTCTATTGACAGGCCATTTCTTGGCATTTTATTATATTAAAAAATGTCTGTCTTCTTGATTTGTGTCTAGGATTTGACTTTCCAAGGTGCTACACAATCTGCAAAGAGCTGTCCCTTTTCACCTGTTTCTCTGAATCCATTACTCCATCAAACAACACAAAGAAACTGGATCATTTCTCACTTTGACGGTAACACACAAATGTATTTACTTAGGACACACGTGTAGAACTGGAACAAGTTAATCAGTTTTTATTTTGCTGCACTTCATTTTTTTTATGCTGGTAAATGCACTAAATTATAATCTACTGGATTGTCATAACCCTGCTTGTGAGGAAATGTCCATGGTATAACACTTGTGAACCTGTGTACACAACCTAAAGTTTAGTTGAAACTCTTAGTAAACAACTACTGAATCTCACATAAGTCATTTAGGTCTCTCCATGTTGAACTGAGCAGCTGAGCCAGGTCTGGCAGGCAGCTGATGGTTCCATTTCCCACCAATCTGATGTCCTTCGATTGTACTCTGGTGATTACAGGTAATCACACGGTGTGTAAATGTAGGAAGCTACATTTACAAAGATGTCTAAGATATGTTTGAATGCTTTAAAGTAAGTGTAAAAATCCTGCCATGTATCTATCTGCATAATGACTTATATAATTATAGGGGATTTTTGTTCTTTGTTTTGAGCATCTACAGAATGTTTATAGGATTGATTCTGAGCCATAATAATGAATTGGAGCAAGAGAAAGGAGTTGTACTTGTGAGTTTATACATACTTCTAGTTTTAAGTTACCTTTTCATTAGTGTATACCAATTGCACAAAGGGGTTTCATTGCAACACTTTCATATATGCATATAACATACTTCATGTGTTTAAATATATTTTAAATCACCAGGAACAATACACTCAGTAGTTGTTTCTTAGTGTACATAGGAAATGAAAACAAGTTGTCATCCTATAAATCTATTAGGTAATGAAATGAAAAGTACTCTTGTGAAAATACAGAATACCGATTTGGATACTTTACAATGATAAAAAAAAACTTCTTAGTGCTTTGTAAACACTAACAAGTATTTGTTACCCTTTGTTTTGTTTCTGGAGGTACTAGGGTTTGAAGCAGTGCTTCATACTTGTTAGACTGGCAATCTACCACTGGAGTCATACTGCTAGCTCTACTTTTTGCTACCCATTTTGGAGTCTAGAGAATTCTGCCTGGGCTGGTCTGAAACTAAGATTCTCCAAATTTCAGCCTCCTAAGTAAACTTGTATTACCACACCGAGCAACAAGTAATTTTAACTATAAAACATACTTTATATGCAAATATTTTTCATCATAATGTCAAATGTTGCAAGATGCCAAAATTGCAATACAAAAACAAGATACAAAATGTTATGATACACAAATTTTCTGTAAATCAAGTGACCTTAACATTTTCACATGCATCTCACCAAGATTAATGATCTCTCCTTGTTTATCCACCTGAGGTCTATTCCTATGTTTAAGGGAGATGCTCTATAAATAGTGTGCCATATGGCCACAGAAGTATTTATAAAGTATTGAGGCTTTGATTTATTCACCTGCATATTTGATGAATGAAATCAACAGAAGCTACTTTAATTTAGAATAACTTAAAACCATCTGAAAATCTAATGTGCTAATCAGACTCTTTTTTAGCAATGCCAGTAATACATAAACCAATAAAATGGCAAACCATAAACCTACATGACAGTACTAGGAACAGTTGGATAACTAAACACAGTAGAAATCAAAAGAAGAAACTACTAAAATTATATATGTACCTTATAAGCCAAATACACTTATTAAATAATAAGACAACAAAATTTTTAGTGAGTTTTTTCAAAGCTGGGGTTTATTCCTCTGTATCTACATAGAAAAAAAAACAAGTTTCCTCACACTGTTCAAGTATATCATCTAAAAAGGCCAAGAAGGGTCTAAATCTCTCCAATTTGAAAGTAGCATCGGGCTTATATGTAAAAGCCACCCTCGCACTATTTTCCAAATAATAAAGCCAAAGATGCACAAAAATAATAACAAAACAATAAACAATTTCTTTTAAAGTCTAGCCTCTAATGAATTGCTTCAAACTGTTCCAGGAAGGATGATTACTTGATTTGTCTCACCTAACTGTCCACATCTTCATAAAAGTGAAGTACAAAGAAGGATGGTGGGTATGCCTTAGGAAAGCTGAGGACAGTTTTCAATCAAACCAACTAGTGTACTTTACTGCCAATTGTCACCTATGAGTGAATTTCCAATAGCAAACCAACAAGGCTCTCCATCTCTAGTTTCCCTCCTTTGCAGTCACCCAACAAGACAGGCATAGTGAGGAAGCCCAATTTGGGAAAATAGGAAAGGACCTAAATAAAAGGACAACTTAGTCATCAAGTCACTACTGTGTTGAGGTGAGTGCCATTCCCCTCCCTTGGGAACTCAGGTTCCAACTCATCTGGTTATATCCTACTATATGTATGTATGTATGTATGTCTATGTCTAGTGACCAAGGAAATCATACAAACCAAGCAAAAAAAAATCAGTCTAGCCGGGCACGGGTGGCTCACGCCTATAATCCTAGCTACTCCACTACGGAGATCTGAGGATTGCAGTTCAAATCCAGCCGAGGCAGGAATGTTCTGATCTCCAATTAACCACCAGAAAACCAGAAGTGGCGCTGTGGTCCAAGGGCTAGAGCACTTGCCTTGAGCTGAAGAGCTCAGGGACGGCACCCAGGCCCAGAGTTGAAGCCCCACAACCGACCCAAAAAAAAGTCAGTCTATTAATGACCCCCTACTCACCAGCAATCGGTGAGAAAAACACATAATCAAGGAACTAGGTAACTTCATGTCCAAAACCTAGTCAATCACCAAAAACAAATCAAAACAAAAACCAGACAAAGGTAACAACACAGCTGAACCAATACTGACAGTCACAAGTTTTCTGCTAACCAACTTTGCAAGTTTCTAAACAGAAAGTTTCTCTAATTGCATTTTTCAATCTACAACTTACTTGGATCCTAGGGTGTTTGGTTTTTTGTTTTTTTTTTTTTAATTTAAGTGCCTTCAAACCCGCCCCAATGCCTTCTCTAATAAGTGTGTCTTTTCTGACACCAACGCCGATGGGAAAGATCGTGAGGTCAAGCGTATCTAGGAAAGCAAGTCAGTGTCTGCAAAAAAATTACCAGTGAAAATCCAGCAAAGGAGGGTAGAGCACTGCTCAACTTCAAATGCAAACTGGAATCTCTCTCTGAGGAAGAGATCCATCACTAGGTGGCTTCAGATGCCAATCCTATCCCACATTCGTTTGGGGCGGGGTGGGGGCGGGAAGAAAAGAAAAGAAAGAAAAAGAAAAATTGCTGAAAGAAGCTACTAATTCCCGTCCTTAAACCCCACCTCCATGCCCCCTCCCCACACACACAGGGATGGGGGGGGGGGAATGGGGGAAATAGCAGAATAGGTCATCAGGACAAGATGGCATGGATTTTGCAGTTCATGCTAATGAGGAGCTGGGGACCCGAACAGCCATCTCCAGGCAGATGGTGGGGCCAGTCCATCCACCCTGGGATCGATGTGCGTTATCAGAAAGCTGGCTTCTGCATCCGTGAAAAGGCACCTGCTAGGCCACCGTGATCCGGAACTTGGGGTGGGGAGAGGATACAGGCGGCCGCGAGGTTTCCACACACACACACACGCACACACACACCCGTCCCCCCTCTTCCCAAGCAGTTTAGGGGTCCCCAAGGTCGGGGTCTCCGGGACTGGAGTGGAACTCGTCAGTACCAAGTGTAGTCGTCCTCGTCGCTCCAGGCGGCCAAGCTCTCGAGGTCCAGCGGCTCCACCTCGTCCAGCAGCGTGGGGGGCGGCGCGGGCGGCGTCTGGGTTGCTCCGGTGTTGACCGCGCCTGTGTCCTGCAGTTGCAGGATGCATTTTCCCGCGGACTTCTGAAGCCAGGCCTCAATGTCGTGCTAGAGGGGCCGAAGAAGGCCGTGAACAACGTGGTGAGCTAGTTCGGGGGCCGGACGGGGGGTATTGGGAGATGGGGTGATCACCGGGCACTGCCGTGCAAAAATCCGGTTCTTCTGCCGGGAAAGATCCCTCCTGCGCATTTCCCGGGGTGGATGACTGTGGGTATTTGGGATGAAGGCTTTGACTTGTTGGCTTACCAGCACCTTGGATGAGTGTAGCGTCTGACTCTCCTAGAATGGACTGAAGCAGTGTTTGGATGAATTCAAGCGGGATCTAGATTGGGTTGAAAGGCTGGATGTGACCCTCGGACCGGTGCCCGAAATCAGTGAACCTCAGCCAACTCCTCAGCAGAATAAGGACCAGAAGAAAGCTGTGAACCCAGAAGACGACTTCCAAAGAGAAATGAGTTTGTATGTTTGTTTTCTAACGTGGAGAAGTTGGGGATCCTTGTGCTAGAGATTGGCAGAGAGGGGAATTTAGTGAGCCTTCCCCTGCGGAAGCACCAGGAAATTTGCCTAATAAGCCTAGGAAGACGATGGAAAAGCTAGATTTCCCCCTGGTTCAGACAAGAGCTCCAGGCACGAGTGAAGTCCAGTTTGTGGACTGTTTTGTAAATAACTCACTATAAAATTTTTGTGTATGCATGTGTGTATTGTTACTTGAACAAACTTTATGTAAGGTCTCTGAGCAGACTTCTTTTTGAGTGATTACTTAAGAATTCATAATTGACATTAGTTTGTGTTAATTGTACCTGTAAGTGTGCTTTCTCCTTTTCTTTCTTTCTCCCTTTCTCTTTCTCTTTTTCTTTTTCTTTCTTCTTTCTTTCTTTCTTTCTTTCTTGTCAGTCCTGGGGCTTGAACACCATCCCTGAACTCTTTCATTCAAGACTTGTGTGCTACCCAGCTCCACTTCCAGCTTTTTGGTGGTTATTGGAAATAAGAATCTCAGGGCTTTTCTGCCTAGGCTGGCTTCAAATCAAAATCCTGAGTCAGATCTCAGCTTCCTGAGTAGGTAGGATTATTCAGGGGTGAGTTCCAGGTGCCCTGCTTTTAAGCTACTAATTTACTTTCACTTAAAAAAAAACCACAACAAACAATAATGCATAATGAAATTTTTATTGGATGCTGAATTAGGTTTTATTACCATTTTGTTTGCTTGTTCATTTGTTATTGTTAGCGACAGTCAGAGGTTGAGAGATGTTCTCAGCTTGGATAACTCGTGGGAGGCCATAAGAAGGAATCAATGGGGGCTGGGAAGGTGGCTCAGTGGTAGAGCGCTTGCCTTGCATGCTCAAGGCCCTGGGTTCGATTCCTCAGCACCATATAAGCAAAAGGAAAAAAGCCGGAAGTGGCGCTGTGGCTCAAGTGGTAGAGCGCTAGCCTTGAGCTGAAGAGCTGAGGGACAGCGCCCAGGCCCAGAGTTCAGG
>NW_012267217.1:2922634-2927248 GCF_000151885.1 Dipodomys ordii
AGGCGGCGAGGGCGGGCCGGGAGCACCGCCACCCCGGCTCCTCGGGCCGCGAGGAGGCTACGGCTCCGGTGCCGTCCCCACAGCTCGCGGAGCCCACCACGCCGGGACTGAGGCCGGGCGGTGTGTCAGCATCAGTACCCCGGCCCAGCCTCGGCCGGAGGCAGCCACCGCCGAGCTGCGCCGCACATGCTCAGTGCGGCCCGCCAGTCCCTTGGGCGCCGTGGTGGCTCCGGGTTTTAGTCCCGGCCCGGGGGTGGGGCGGGGCGAGAGGACTAGGGGCGGGGCCAGGTGGTCCCAGGACCAGCCGGAGACTGAGGTTCCTCCCAAAGGGGCGGGGCCTGAACCGCGGACCTGCCCCCTGGGGGGCCACCTAACCCCAGGTGCTTCGTCGGACCGGGCCGGAACTTTCCCGCCACTGGCATTTCCTGGCTCGGCCGCCCTAGAGCACTGGGACGGCTCGGCGGGACTCGGAGTCTAGGGCGGGGTTCTAAAAATGCCCCCGCAGGTGCCTGCGGCCGAAGGCTTGTATCTCTGGCTGCTGGTTTGCTGCCTTTCAGAAGCCCCGTTTAATTTCACAGCATTTCTTCATGAAAAGTACCGAAGAGGACGAGCCCAAAATTAGACACCCAGAGCAGAAAGGCTTTGCAAGCCTGCGATGAATCCGAAACAAGATGGTGGGAGAAGGAGGAAGGCGGAGGCCGAGAAAAGGAAAGAGCATCCCTTGTCACCAAGCAAAGGGGAAAGTGTTCACTTAAGGCTGTTCCAAAATGGCCAGCTTGGAACTATTCCCGCCAGTTTGTCACCATAAAAGCAAACGTTGCTTTTTTCAGACACTTTGTAGACAAAAAGATCTTTGGGAACCTACTGTGTGCCCCCAGACGGTTCTAGAAGCTGGGTATACCAGCAATAAACGGAACAGGCAAAACTCATTGTAGGGGAAAAAATAGGAGCCAAATTTTATAGCGTCCCCTTCACCTGTTAAACAATCCCCCAACTGTTCATATCAGACTTGCTGGAACAAAAACCCATAAACCTCAGAAAGCTACCCAAACCCTTCTAGACTCATCTGCAAACCTGCTACCTCCGAACCTCTTAGAAACCATGATGGGCAATTTTTGTTTTCCTTTATGTAGATACTGGGGTTTGAACTCAAGACCTGGGTGCTGTTCACTGACTTTTGTACTGAAGGCTAGTGCTCTACCACTTGAGCTCCACTTCCAGCTTGGTTGGTGCTGAAGTGGGGATGAGAGTCTCACTGACTTTCCTGCTCAGGCTGGCTTCAAACCACAGTCCTCAGTAGCTAGGATTACAGCCAAGAGCCACCAGAGCCCGACTCGATTTTTCTTTCTACTTCAACAACAGAGCTTATAAACAGTGGACGCGAATCAAATTTCATTCAATTACTGTTCACTTCGTTTAGCCCAACCAGAAAAAGAAAAAAGAAAAAAAAAAGCCTGACATTGTATCATGAGAAAAGCCTATTTTGGCGGTTCTCCAGATGATACACTATCAGTGGAAGTTCCTTTCTCAGGAACTGACCATACCAATCTTTGTGACAATGTTCTGCCTCTCTGTTGAACCTCTAGCACATTGTATCTATTGGGTTTGAATCTGGCTTTGTGCCTTCGTGCTTAACCACTTGTATCTTCTCAGTTGTCATTCTGCATCGCTAGCTTCTGTGTGCACACGAAGTGGGTGTTCTCATTTAACTTGCTTGATGAGAACGTCCATAAATAAGACAAATGTGTGTGACAACTGCCAGTTTTCTAGCCTACCTCCCTCAGAACCACCTGTGTCTCCCATCACCTTTCCAAGTTCCAGTCTGTCTTTTCCATGTGTTGGTTATTTCTAAAACCTGGAGAAGTGGAATCATACTACTGAAAGTCCTAAGTAAAGAATCTATTGAAGGATTTTTTTTCTCCGCATGCTCAGTGGCAGATGCGGGTAGCAGTATCTCTGCAACACAAAGAAAGGAAGAGGACAGACACAATGAGAACAAAGAGCTGCTGGGTTCCACATTAGTGATAGAAATTGGGGATAGGCACATCATAGTGAAGACAACAAGAATTAAGATGTAAGGAAAAGCAGTCGTTTTGCTACAAAATTTATGCACACTAAGGAAAGAGAAATAAACAGCCCTCTCCTCCCCCACTCACCCAGTGTTGTCTATGGAACACATCCCAGCAAACAGAAGTCAAGCTTTAGAACTGTTTTCGAAGTAGCAATTATTGCTTAAAGAAAAATCTTTGCTGTTTTAAAAGAAAAGCACACGTGGCAATTTAAACATAGAAAGACAGAGACATTCTGTTTTACATTACTCTTCTGTATTATCCTTAAAAAGACAAACTTGTCTTCTTCCTGCTTTGAAAGCCTGAAATAAATCATGCTCAGAGAAATTTTAGATCATTCCTTTTTATTAAAGCCTTCATTTTCCCCCTTCAGAGAACATATGTACACATACAAAGACCCTCAATATGCTCACTGACTTTAACATGGTAGCCACAGGATGCCAGTCTCTTTAACACATAATTAAAGAGGTTGATGGTGTCAAGGTTTTAATTAAGCAGCCTTACTTTTTTTCTGATGCAAATTTTAGGCTGTGTCCTCTGAAAGAAATTACATACATGGTTGCTCAAATTAATTTTTATTTCAAATGAAAGAAAAAAGTGATTTCAGAAGTTTTCAAAGAAGATCTGAACATGAAAGTGCATGTCTCATTAAAAAAAACTTTAAGCTTGAAGAATGCATAACATCCATATATCTCACATTCAAAATTAGGTAAAATACGCTTATGGCTGAGACCATTCTAGTTAGTTTAGGGAATAGCATAAACATATCATAACTTGTATTATCTATAGACATCTCTGCTAGTAAAGGTATCAATCTGCAGCTTGATCATCAACTTAACAACAGAATTGCATAGGCAACATAATTTCTTGTTAAATATACCAATATGATTTCCCAAGGAAATCAAGGCAAGCCTGTTCTAGTTTTGCAAATGAGATAGTTAAGTTACTTGCCCAAGTTTGATTATAATAATGGTGGTGGTAGCCAGAAGCTGGTGGCTCATGCCTGTAATCCTACTTACTCAGGAGGCTGAGATCTGAGGATCACGGTTCAAAGCCAGCCTAGGAAGGAAAGTCTGTGAGACTCTTACCTCCAATTAACCACCAAAATACTGCAAGTGGTGCTGTGGCTTAAGTGGTAGAGTGCTTGCCTTGAGCTGAAGAGCTCAGGGACATTGCCCAGGCCCAGGGTTCAAGCCCCATGACTGAAAAAAAACAAACAAACAAAAATGATGGTGGTTCTTAGAAATTTCTAATGATCTATGCTTTCCTTATACCATATTAATTAAAGATCATAGATCAAATTACTACAAGAATTTTTTTAAATACCTAATTTACAAAACTGAGATCAAAGATCCCTAACTTAATTCAGGCTATGGAGCCTGAGTGACTTATACCTATTAACAGAAATTCCTAGTTAACCAAGTGGCACAAAGGGAATACTGTCAGTTCCATAGTCCGTGTAGTCCCACAGGGACTTAGACACATCACTACATTTAAACAAAATTGAAATGATTTTTAAAGATTTTTAATTTATTTTTATTATCTTGAAGTAGCAATTGAAAATATCTTTAATAGATGACTATTCAAGCATGGTGGCTCCTGCCTGTAATCCCAGAACTCTCAGGCTAAAGCAAGAAGATTATGAGTTCCAGGCTAGCATTAGCTACAGAGATAGATAAGGAACTAACTGAAAAATAAATAAAATAAATACCCAGTTATAGCTAGAATTTAGATCAGAACTTATTTATTTCCATAAGCATTTATCATATGATAACAATATTTTAGATTCTGTAAAAACTAATTCTTTTCCACCTAACACAAATAAAACTAGAAAAACACTCGCTATAATCTAATGTGTTGCATTTTAATACAAGACAATAATATACAGTTGTGAGGACAAGAAGCCATATTTTGTAAGAATAATCCCTGTATTGGGTGTAACTTTCTGACCTCACCTAATACCACACCTGAACGAGACAATTCCCAATGCAATTATACCTTAAAAGGCCGCATTTGGTAGTGCTTATAGTAACAATAATAGTAATAATAATATTTCTGTTTATTTGGCAAGCTGCACTTGTGCCTTCCTAATAAATACTTATTACACATCTATTATATTCAGGTCATATTTTCTATGATTTTTAGAAATTGAGGTCTGGGAATGTGGCTTAGTGGTAGACTGTTTGCCTAGCATGCATGCAGCCCTGAGTTTTATTCCTCAGTACCACATAAACAGAAAAAGCCAGAAGTGGCACTGTGGTTCAAGTGGTAGAGTGATAGCCTTGAGCCAAAAGAAGCTCAGGGACAGTGCCCAGGCCCTTGGGCGAAAAGAAAAGAAAAGAGAAAGAGAGAAAGGAAGGAAGGAAGGAAGGAAGAAAATGAGTAAGATAGCATTTCCATAACACTTAATTGGAGAAAGAAGCACCTGAAAAACTAGTTATAGCCCAAGACATAGTGTAATAAGGATGATGATGATGATGGTGTGTGTGTGTGTATGTGTGTGTGTGTGTGTGTGTGTGTGTGTGTGTGTGTGTGTGTGTGTACA
>NW_012267217.1:2927298-3002249 GCF_000151885.1 Dipodomys ordii
TGTGTGTGTGTGTGTGTGTGTGTGTGTGTGTGTGTGTGTGTGTGTGTACAGCATGTGGACTGCCAAGGAGAAATTTTGGTTATGACTTGAAAGAAACCTTCAATAGAAACTGACATGATTAGGAGGAGGTAACAATGCTCGATAGGAAATGTACTCATTACCTTACTCATGTAACTGTAACCCCTCTGTACACTATTTTTACAATATGAAACAGATTAAAAAGAAGAAAGTGACATGATTTTGTTTGGTTGATTCTCTTTATACAGCCAGGAGGCATAAACGAATGTAAACATTCATCATGGGATGTCCCAAAACAAAAAGGAATCAGCTCTAATTCTTAATATTGTTTCCTCTATAGATATTCACTTGGTGTTTGTTGTTTTGTTTTATGGCTCATATATTTACAGTTGCCATTAGAGAGAAACTTTCTACAGTTTTTTCTTGAGAAAATTCTGGTCCTCCCAGAATTACTCTAAGCACTTCACATACATTGTTTGAAATAGTTATACATGAGAAAACAGAGTCACAGAGAGGCTCATCTAAGCAAAGGTACCTAGCCAGTAAGTGTCCAAGCCAAGATTCCCAGGGAAGCAGTCTGTCCTGAGAGTCTGAACTCCTATTGGGGCCATAGGCAGCACCTAGCAGAGGATCCTGCTTTGGTCTTGGTGGCCTATGAATGAAAACTATACATGAACGCAAAAGCAGTGGCTTTGATGCCAAGAACAAAGTGCAATTCATGAAGAAGAAAATATTTCTGGAACCTTAAAGATCACCATGCACAGATCAGAAAATAGTAAGCCTCCAAGATCAACAAAGTTGCTAATGTGGCTATAACATTTTTGACAGTACAATGGCTCTTCATTCAGTGATTATTTCTGAGCAGATGACAGAAACCACACAAAAACTACACTGTTTTTCATTTCTAGTCATTTGGATTTTCTGAATAGTTCAAATATTAGTTTGGGAAGTATCTAAAAGTATAAAACTGCAAAAACAAATCAGAAAGTTTGTTTTTCAAAATCAAAACCCTTTTATCTAAAGTAAATGAGCATTTTACCAATTTTTTGAAGATAGCTGCCTATTATTACTAAAGTCTTAAAGAATAAAATCATATTTAAAGCCCCTTTAAGATACCTATATACCTGTGCTTATTGTGGCACCACTGATAAGAACCATGACACAGAATCAACCTATGTAACCATCAAGAGATGAATAGATTGAGAAAATGTGTCATATAAACATAAATATTATTTAGCCATGAAAAATAAATACTTTAATTTCTAGAAGAATGAGTAGTACTGAAAGATATCATCTTAAGCAAAGCAGTTAAAGTATCACGTTTTACATATATGGAAACAGAAAAAGAAGGAAGAAGGGAGTGAGAGGGAGGGAGGGAGAATCAGAATATGACAACTAGGATAATATGAACAGTCGACTGGAAATTCTTTTTTTTAATCAACTTTGTGTACTATTTTTTTTTGTCGGTCATGGGGCCTGAATTCTGGGCCTGGGCACTGCCCTCAGCTCTTCAGCTCAAGGTAGCTCAAGGTAGTGCCCTACCACTTGAGCCACAGCACCACTTCCAGATTTTTTTCTGCTTATGTGGTGCTGAGGAGTCGAACCCAGGGCCTCATTCATGCAAGGCAAGCACTCTACCACTGAGCCAACTTCCCAGCCCCCGGAAACTCTTAAATGTATAATAACTACAATAGTCTTTTAGGTAAATATTTCTTGCCTCTGAATTAAATTAAAGCTAAGGCTTATCTTTAAAGATTCTGGCTTAAATTTTGTAATCTCCTGATTTTGTAGTTGTGTGGCTATAAATTCACATGATATGTCTTTGATTTAGGCATAATTTAAGAATACAATTCTTACTTGCATTTGCATATAGATGTATATAACTATATTATCAACTTGAATGATTAAATCTTTGTATTTTGATCAGAAATTGTGATCTATATAAATCTGACTTGTTGGGTCTGGGAGGGTGGCTTAGTGGTAGAGCGCTTGCCTTGAATGCATGAGGCCCTGGGTTCAATTCCTCAGCACCACATAAGCAGAAAAATCTGGAAGTGGTGCTGTGGCTCAAGTGGTAGAGCACTAGCCTTGAGCTGAAGAGCTGAGGGGCAGTGCCCAGACCCAGAGTTCAAGCACCATGACTGGCAAAAAAATAAATAAATCTGACTTGTTAAAATTTTATAGGACGGGCTGGGAAGGTGGCTCAGTGGTAGAGCGCTTGCCTTGCATGCATGAGGCTCTGGGTTCGATTCCTCGGCACCACATAAGCAAAAAGAAAAAAGCCGGAAGTGGTGCTCTGGCTCAAGTGGTAGAGTGCTAGCCTTGAGCTGAAGAGCTGAGGGACAGCGCCCAGGCTCAGAGTTCAGGCCCTACGACTGGACCCAAAAAAAAAAAATTTTGTAGGACTTGCTTTGTAGCTTAACATACTGTCAATGTATAGAAATACCTCATTTGTATGTGAACACTGTGTGTGTACATATACATATGTAATTTTTTATATACAGGGTAATACATATATAGTGCATAAATATATAACATACTTATCTAAACTTATATTAATATGGATATGTAGCATGTATACTTGTTTGAAATCAAGTTACTTATATTACTTGTTTGTTAAAAAATTTGGCATGGTTTCCTACTTCCTTATAATAATACTTATACATATACATACATATATTTATTTATCTTGTATACACCTAAATACTCAAAAGTCTTTTTAAATAGTACTTTTATTTTCATTTTACCTAAGATTATTTAGTGTTCAATCAATAAGTCCTTATTCACAAGGCCTATGTTCCATCATACCTATGTTTTCTCCTTCATGTACAAACCTATGATAAAGCTAAGTTTATATGTTAGGCATAGCAAGCAATTAACAGAAAATACAGATACAGTAAAACAAGCTTAGCAATATACAATAAGCTACATGAATGTGGCCCCTCACATACAGTATCTTTTGGCACTGTGAACCCTAGCCATTATAGCATACCATTTTCTTTCTTTCCTCATTTACTTGAGAGCTTTTACATTTCACTTGAAGTACTTTCCTTCATCATGTCCGAATTGTCCACATCATTACACTTGTGTTCAATAAAATAGGGTTACTTGAACCCAATCAGCAATACTGTGACAGTTGATCTGATCATCAAGACCGTTATTGAGGGATATATTGCATGAACAGTGTCCAACAAGGATAAGTTTGACAAAGGATTGATTCACATCTCCAGCAGGACAGAGTGCAAATGCAATACAACCGCACCACACTGCTCAGAATGGTACAACTTCACACTTACAAACTGCCTGTCTCCAGAATTTTCCTTTGGACATTTTCAGGACATGATTACTGTGAGGTCATTAATGTAAAAGTAAAAGCGTGAATAAGGTAGAATCACTGTATCTGATCTTACTACCTGACTTTTAGATCCACCTTGCTTGGAGCAACTTTTCCTTTTCTCTCTCTTCCTCCTCTTCAGAGGTTTTGTGGTTGCTACAGCTCAGCCTCTTATATCTATAATCCCCAAATAAAGCCTTCTTTCATAGCTCAGTGCTCCTATCCCACCATTACTGGGAATAGTTTAGGATTGAATGGTTTGTTGGGAAGACTTGGTGGTGAAGAGTAAGTCTGTCCTGTTATCCTCTCTGGCACTCAGATCTGCAAGCTGTAACTTTAGGCAGCAACCATCAGCACTTTTCTTTTCTGCTTCTCTTTTAGAGGTGGAAGGACAGGAAAGGAGGAAGGAGAATGATTGTCTTCATAAGCACTTCTACCTGGTCCTAGTAGTGTCCTCACTGACTCTGCAGAGATTTCTGTTCCATACCTCCCTTCAGATCATGCTCCATAAGAGGATTACCCCGAGAATGTGCCTATAAATCGATAAGTAAACACACTGGGTGGTATCCAAGTGTTTATAAATGAATTAACTGAAGTATTATAGACTCAATGGAGAGCACAAGAGTATAATTCTTTAGAAAGACTGAGTCAAAGCACAACAAAATAAGTACCAGGAAGTGGGTACTTGCAAGGGGAAAGGGTTGGGCCAAAGGGAAATGGGCAGAAGAATGAATGGGAGAAAGGAATAGATTGCAAACAAGAATGCTTTGTATATCCCACAAAATTGAGAAAAATAAGAGAAGGTGTGGGTCCAAGCGAGTTGAAGACATTGAAGGGATAACACAGATCAAGATGCATGGTATACGTAAGTTGCTTTGTTAAGTGACAAAAATTAAATACATAACCTAAAAATTAAGACAAGTGAAGAAAGGGGTAGAGTAGGAGGGGTGGGTGAGAATGTTAGAAAGGGTGACATTGATCAAGACATACTGTGTTCATAAACTTCTCTATTGAATGCAACTCCTTTGTATAACTACTTAAAGAAAATAAAAATATTCGCCCCAAAAGAGGATTATCCAATTTATTTTATTATCTTCTTCAAAAATTGTATGTTTGAATATGGGTACGGGTGCCTCAAAGTGTGAACCTTGAACACCATTTTGATATTAAGTCTATGCTCATTTATTTGTTTTACGTGCTGGTACTGGGGCTTGAACTCAGGGTCTTCCACACTCAATCAGTTCCCCCCTTTTATTGTCAGTGGTGAGTCTTGAACTCAGGTCTTCAGCTCAAGGCAAGTGCTCTACCCCTTGAACCACAATGGCACTTCTGGTTTTCTGATGGCTAATTGGAGATAAGAGTCTCATGGACTTTCCTGCCAGGGCTGGCTTTGAACCATGATCCTCAGATCTCAGCCTCCTGAGTAGCTAGGATGACAGGCATGAGCCACCAGTGCTCAACTCAATCAGCTCTCTTGCTCGTGGCTAGTGATCTGTCATTTGAGCCATGCTTCCAGTCTAAACACTTTTGGTAAGGATATTTTTATTAGTATATATTAGTTGTGCAAGTAAGATTTCATTGTGCCCTTTCCATACATGCATACAGTATCCCCCAGTCAAACTCACTTCCTCTAACCTCACCTCCCTTCTTAAAGCAAATTCAAGAGCCAGCTCCCCAACATAGCCTGTTTCTGCCAGATTTTAATGTGTATGGTATCTCATACATGCATGTAATTTAGTTAGATTAGTTTCATCTTTAATATCTATTTTTGTTGTTGTTTGTTTTGTGCCAGTCCTGGGGCTTAAACTTAGGGCCTGGGCATTGCTCCTGAGCTTTTGTGCTCAGGACTAGCTAGCACTCTGCCACTTGAGCCACAGCTCCATTTTTCACCTTTTAGTGGTTAAATGGAGTCAAGAAGAGTCTTACAGGCTTTCCTGCCCAGTCTGGCTTTGAACCATCTCAGCCTCCTGAGTAGCTAGGATCACAGGCATAAGCTACTAGTGTAGGGCTTAATATCTGTTTTAAAAGACTGAATGAACAGTGTGCCACAACTCCATACCACAATCAACATGCTGTCTTTTAACATCATTGGTCAATGTCAGCCTCCAGTGCACCATATATCATGTTAGTTAATTAGCTACCAGGCTTCAAGAATGAAAGGAAGCTATACTAGTCTTAAACTAGTCATCTATGAAAAATAAGTTTTATAAAACACTTTTCTGTTAAAAAGAAATAATCTTAAAAGTTTACATCCAGACCTTAAGATGTATTGTATTCATAATTTATTATGGTGAATTGGAAACCCCTTTGTATAACTTGTTAAAAATTATAAACCTTTTAAGAATCTTTTCACATGCATGGACAAGGCCTTGTGTTGATTAGGAAGAATAAATTAGACAGTGCTTGCAGTTGTTCTGTGCCACCAACTTCTAGAAGTTTCTTCTCCTTTCCCTATCCTGGTCATCAGCTTGGAAAAGTTGGGAAAAATGAGGCATCGGCTTATTTTTAAAAAGTATCTAATATGAATTAAATGGATTTTGAAACTTAGGATAAGTAATACTTTAAAAATAAGCAGCTCAGATCATAGTTGTGATGTTTTTCTCTCTCCCTCTCTCTTTTTTTCTGGCAAAGAAAGGAATGGAGAAGGCGAAGGAGGTTTACATTTGGACTCGTTTTAAATTTTTAAAAGCTGTTCTTTCAAATTTACCATCTGTTACTTGAGTACTTCAAAGTGACTATGGTAACTGTTTGGGGATCCCAGACAGAGTCATGGCATAATCGGTAATGGTGTGACCCTTACTGTGCTTTTCTCAAGGAGGGAGACCAACTCATTGTAAATCTTGTCACATTAAGAGAGAGCTCCTCTGCAAATATGTCAGACTTCTGGTTAATGCACAACATAGATAAGAATTAGCTATAGACATCCTTGGAGGTCATGTGGCATTACAGGTGCTAATTTTCAGAGGAAAAACTTTCCCATTCTCCTGAGCTGGACTTCCAACACATTAATACAGCATTTCAATATATTTCTCTAGATCTCAAATAACAGAAAAATGCTTAAGCTTATGTAATTAGCCTTTGTTTAAAAAAAGAATGCTCTCCTGGCCGTTGCCAGTTTTCAGATTCCATCATTTTCCCCGGAGAAGCTTTTGGGTTGAAGAAATCACCAGAAACACTTTGTGGATACTAGTGTCAGTAGGGGTATTTTGAGGCTGTGAGGAGTGTATGACTAGTGTAAGGTATCCATCAAAATACGTGAGTTAATTTTGGAGTCCTAAATTAACTTAGAATACCAGTGTGAATTCATTCTTTTTACATAAAGAAAAAAATATTTTAAACATTCACTACTGAAATAGCCTAGAGATGTTAACCAGCCCAGTAGTAATGAATAATCTGCTGAATAGTTTTAGTCTTTAAACATCATTTTCTATTATTTTTTGGTGATTGGAATGGTGGTATTGGAGATTGAACCCAGAGCATTGATTTGCTACTTGCTGGGGCTCCCTGCCTAACAGGTAGGTGATTATCACTTGAATCATGATTCCAGCCTTTTTTGTCACTGGTTAATTTTGAGGTAGAATCTTACTTTATGCCCAGGCAGGCCTAGGCTTAGACCTTACTTGTACTTCCTGAGTCCCTGGGGATGAGCTGACCTTGAACCCAGATCCTCTGATCTCTACCTCCAAAGTAATTTGGATTACAGGCTTGAGCCACTGCACCAGCTAACAAATATAATTCTTTGGGGGGAAAAAAGAAAATATGGATTGGAGATCAAAGAGATAATGCACAAGATGACCATGGGAATTCTTACCAAAAATTAGTTGGATTTCTGTCAAAAAGAATTTGAATATGTTCCCACTGTTTAAAGATAGGATGATACTAGTATCAACAAAAATATGAACTGCCATCAGTTGAAACATTAAATAATATTTAAATCCATGAGTTAAAGATAACACTTTGATGTATGGTCTCTTTGGAGAATATTAGAACTTTTACTTTTTATTTTGAAAACTAAAAGCATAAAGCATTCATTCTGCTTCCTCTATTCAAATTCTGAGTTTCCAAATTGTGGATGAGATAGAACATCTTTCCTTAGACATATACTGGCTAAAACATAAAAAAGGAAAAGTATACTTAGAACATCAAATTTTGCCATTCTTAATAAATTACTAACATTCCAACATGAGACATGGTCATTATAAGCTTCTGGTAAACATACCCCAAATCACTGTCACCAACAAACTTGAATTCGATCCCATCTAAATACATTAGAAATACAGGGGCTGACAAACCTATAGAAAACAAAACCAAACGAGAATGCAGACTGCAGAAAGCTCTGTATGAATAGCATCACCACTCTTTCTGCTGTTCATCTTCTTGCTCCTCCTCATCCAACAGCAACAACAAAGTTGCAAAACGGGAAAAACAGAAGAACCTATTTAAAAAAAAAAGTACCCAAAGCAAGGAACTTAAAACGCGGAAGGTTCCATTGGGGCTTACATTTTTCAAGGTTGTTCCTTTGCTTTTGGGTGTGTGGTGGTGCATCATGTGGGGAACATGTGGAAGGGCAAAACCCGCATCTCATTGCCAGTTAGAAAAAAATAGGTAAAAGAAGGGGCAAGAATCCTATCTCCTGCAGTGGGCTGTCCTCCCCCAACCAGAGGATCTCCCACTAGGCCCATCTCTAGTCCTACTAGGTCCATCTCTAGGTCCATTTCCATCACTAGTTTCCACCAAGCCACAATAAAGTCAAGATAAAGCCAATGCTTTTAACCCAAGGGCCTTGAGGGAACATTGCAAATCCAAACTGTGGCACTGTACATTGAAATAGAGACGAGCATATTAAAACCAAACACAAAGTACAGAGATTGGTTGAATCATAATTCGAACAGGCTAAAATGGAAACGGAACATTTATGGCATCCTATGAGAACTACAAATATTACATGGATATCTGAGGAGATTATGGAATTATAGATGACTTGGGGGATATATTAAAATGCATAGGACTATATAGCTATAAATATCTAGACATATAAAACTATAACTAGTAAATGTGGTGAAGTAAGTATAGTAACTACCATTACATCAGTCTCCTGAGACCAGAATTAGGTAGGGAAAGGTAGGACTTACAGAATAGGAAAAGAAGTTGTGTTGCTTCTTTGTGCTAAAAGAATAAACACTACTTCAGATTTGCCTTCAGCCTGAATCATGCATATAAACAGTTTGATAAGTCAGTTAATGAACTACTAGGCACAGAGTGCAGAAAGTTTCTGTAAAGAAAGTATAAGGAAACTTCACAATGGATCCAAACATCTCCATATGTATTAGACATGCCAGTGGTCACAGTATTCTATGAAAGAGTTAAGCATGTATGTACCTGTCTGCATTTTAGATGTCTGTGTTTGTTAAAATTTCATAGAAAATTTAAAGTTTCCCCCCTTTCTTCTGTAAGTTGGTCATTCAGTATTGAATTAGAAAACAAAAAATCATGATAATAAAAAATAAATAAATCAGAAATCTTGTAGACTATGTTCATGTTTATACATTTTAAGTTTTCTTCCTGTGGGATGTCTTCTGTATTTCCACATTGAAGTGTCATGGAATTAGGCACATAAGGAAAATCCTATGATATCTTTTGAATGCTGCCTCAACATTGCTGTTGAAAACATTTCTCAGATTGTGAAATAAAGGTGAGATATTAGGTCCTGAAACAAATGTATGTAAAACACAGTGCCTGGAACAGAGTTAAGACCCAGGGAATGGAAGTTATTATTGTGTCAATGATTACTCATAGGGGCATAGTCTTTGATTTTTTTCCCTCATGTGCTTGCCTATCAAAGAAAACCTGTGTTGATGAACTAATTTTCTACCTCTTTTTACATTTCAAAATGGGGAAGGATCATTTTGTGTTGAAATTCAGTCTACTGAACAACATGATTAGAGAGACCAGAGCAGAAAGAAAAGCAATGTGGATTTAAGAGTTTGGGGATATGGCTAGAATTGAGGAAAAGGAAAGCAGAAGAGCAGAGAGGACTTAAATAAAAGTGGACTGTGGTATTTGGATCCTCTCAACAGTTCTTTGAGAGGTACTAACAAAAGATGGAATTTTTTAAAATTACATTTCAAGAGTTGAACTTGCCTTCTTGAAAGTAGCACTGTTGTGAGTTAAGAGACTGAAACCTGAACACCCCTGGATTTACAAGGCTTGACACGAAGATTGTATTGAAAAGGATTAACCCTACTCTAATAGAGATGGAGGTTTCTGTTGTACACTCCTGGGAGGTAACGTGTATGCCCTTGGAATATGTCACCTGATGATTTTACTTGGGGTTTTGGCCATGCCACCTACTCTATACTAACAGTGTGATTTATAGTGGGGACTTTGAACTATAATGAAACAGCTTTACCTCTAGATAGTCTGGAAATGAAGGCCAGCCATTCAAGTGATCTGCCACGTCTCTAAACTGGACCCCAGTAAAAGTTCTGGACACTAAGGCTCAGTGGCTTACCTGGCTGTCCATATTCAGTAGATATATGCATGTATCACTGCTGGGAAAATAGGTGCTGGGGAACACAAACTCAAGCTCAGCATTTAGCATCTCCTGAAAATAGCCCCACAGCCCTCTTCCCTTGGCTGATAGTGTACCATGTTCTTTCCCTTTAAAAAACAGAACTGTAGCAGGACACTGCAGGCTCTGATGTGCAATCATGTAATGGTAGCTACTCAGGAGGCTGAGATTTGAAGATCACAGTGTAAAGCCAACTTGGAGGAGGAAAGTACATGAGACTACCTCACATTAACAAGCAAAAAAAGCCATCAGTGGAACTGTGGCTCAGGTGGTATAGTGCTAGTCTGGAATGAAAAAGCTCAGCACACAGGCCCTGAGTTCAAGCCCCAGGACTGACACAAAAAATAGACCAAAAAGAAAAAAAACATAACTGAGTATAATTGCTTTTCTGAGTTATATGAATTCCTTCAGTGAACTATAAAATTTTATAGTTCAATATTGTGGTTGCATCAGAAAGAAAGAAAAGAAAAGAAAGCAAAAAGAAAGGCCTTCATAGTCCCTCTGAACTCAGAGGTATCAGGTGAGAGTGGTCTTGGACCCACACTTCTCAGAAGTGCTTGCGAAATATAAGGTGAGATTGTTCATGAAGAAAACCTAAAAGCAAAACTGGGAGGCACACATACAAGGAAACAAATGTAGATGGTAAACCGCTAAACTACACTTCCACAGTTTCATTAGAATACATAGCCAAAATAGGAAGACATGGGAAGTAAACATGCTAATTAGTTATATGTTTTTACAATAGTGATATAAATCAAGTAAAGTGGGTGCATGTAATGTAGATAACACACATTATAAATTCTGTACATTTTCTAATTTTGTTACATGGCTTGATGTTATTCAGCATCTCATATTAAAGAGGCTCTAAAAGAATTATAAATTTGAACAATTCAATAGTAAACCTGCAAAGAACAAAAGGCAACTCTCAAAAAAAGTAACCTATACAAATGTGAGCCAGGACAAAACTTATTTTTCAAATATAAAGCAAAGCAAAATTGATGTAGACCAATACAAACCACAAGTTAAGTAGGAGTTAGCAGTGTGTCAGTGTAATTCTAAAAGTTAATAAAATACTGCACTATCCAAATTAGAGGAAGGCATGTAAAGCTTAATCTGTCACAGTATTCCATTCTAGGGAGATCATTTTTAGATTATTGTATTCATTTGAAAGAAAGAGACTTCAGCAAGCCAGGTCTCAGTCTTAGCTTTGTTGCTGACAAATTGATCATCGAATAGAACTGGTCAGTCTTGCTCCCTAAATTCTTCACTTATAGATCCTGTAAATTTGGAGGCATCAGATCAGAATGACACTCAAATGGTCACCCAGGTCTAAAATCATTTGCTCAACAGGGAAACACTCCTAAAAATGAAGCTTTAGTTGCAATATCTTTGCATACAAAGCATGGTATAATAGGAAGCCCTGGGCTCCCATTCACTGGTCAACTCTCATAGGGATAGGTCAGGGGCTGTAGCTCACAGGATTCCCCTCCCCTTCGGACACCTATCTTTAGCAGGTACATCACTAGTAACTACATTCCATAGCCTCCCTCGGAGTTAGCTGTGGCCAATTGGATGAGAGTTAGTTGGTTAGTGATCAGTGGGTGTGAGTGAAAGGAAGGAAGCTTTGCCACATCTTTTCTCATCCTCTTCTCTCAATCAGGGGCACAGATAAGGAGCTAGTGGGGCAACTTTGACCAGGAAGCACTTAGCTACTGTGCTCTGAACAATTTTGTGGACAGAATCAACTTGTGTTCTGCTCTGAGAAACAGAAGAAAAACACTTACCATGTCTGAGCTACTACTGTGTTTTAAAGGCTTTTCAATATAGACATTTATTGTGCCCAAACTTACGCAGAAAGTGGTATTAGGAATCAGATATAATCAAACAAAAGCCTAAAGCATAAGGCACTGGCCAATTGAAGCTATAATGGACAATGAGGAAATAAGTACTATTGGCTGGAAATCTAGTGGCTATTATACCACAGCAAAAACACTGAGCAACATTTTCACTTGTATGTAATGGCTCACATGCTAAGGAAGAGAGTTAGTGGTATAGTCCATGTTGGATACTCCTAGACTGGGAATCCAGTTACTGAGAGCCTAGTGAGCTAGAAAACCCAGATGCAACTTTACAACAAAGGACAAGAGGTATCATTGTCTCTCAGAAACTCTACCGGAGCCTTCCATTCAATGTTTTTCCTTGGAGAATGGACTCATCCACAAAGATCATAGAGTTAGTCAAGTTACGATATCAAGTCATTATAACAAATGCCTGAAATAAGTCCATTTATAAAGAGAAAGGGGTTGTTTTTCCTCTCAGACTAGGGCAGAATGTATATGAGCTTAAAATATTTTATAGTGTCAAAAAACCAGGAAAGTGTCCAAATACCCAGTGAGAACACACATGACAATGTGACGATGTCAGAGAATGTGGAAGAGTTACCAGTGATCGAACCTGGCCTGATCTGAGCAAGACAAAACAGAATGAAGTAATGAGTTAAAATGCAAAATATATAAGGAATGTCCAGGCTCTCAAATGGAGAAGATACAACAACCTCACGTCGAAGAAAAGCTGTTTCAATTTCAGTAGCTACTCCACCCTTAAAGAGATGAAATGTGAATCTCCATTCCATTATGGACTGTGCATTCTCTTTCACCCAAGGAACACAACATGGAAAGGCAGGGGAACAAAAGAGTAACTTTACCATGGAGAAATCCGACAAACTCTGCCTCTCCCAGGTAATTAACACCAACAATAATAAATCATATGGTTAGCACAGACCTTCAATTGTGTGGGAGTCTAAGAATGGTATTTTTCCTCTATAGTCTGCCTCCTCAAAACACATAATCCCAATCTACTCATGAGAAAAACATCAGAAAAAGTTTGGAGTGAAGAGGTCAATAAAGACACGAAAGTCCAAGAAACTGTCACAAGCAGGAAGTGCTAAGAAGACATGATGTCTAAATGTGATGTGAGACCCGGTAACAGAAAAGCAGACATTAAGTACACGCAAGGAAATCAGGGTAAACACAGACACTTGTTTATAATAAGCTGAATCAATTTTGCAAGCTAATACACTGTATACCATACCATTAAATGTTGTAGGCTTTATACTTCTTCTTTTCTCTTCTCTTCTCCTTATTCCCTTCTCTCTTGCTTTCTCTCATGACACTAGGATAGGACTTCTGAGCCATTCAGAGCCTTACACTTCCTTGGCAGGTGGTTCTTCACTTGAACCATGCACCCAGCTAGATTTTCTTCTTTCCATGTAGTAGTTTCTCATAATGGTAGAAATTTTCATTTTTTAATGAGAAGTATGGTTGAGTAGCTTTCATAGGCTATTTGCCATCTACACATTTTCTTTGGTGAGATATCTGTTCCAAACTATTGTCTAATTGGTTGCTGTTATTGCCGAGTGTTAAAAAACGTTTGTATATATTAAAGACAAGTGTCTTGAAAATATTTTCTCGTAGACTCTGACTTATCTTTTATTCTTTTTAACACAAGTTTTTTTTTGTGGTTTTTTTGTTTGTTTTTTACTGAAGTTCAACTTACTGTTTTTTTTCTTCTGTAGAAAGAAGACTTTCACCAAGTTTCAGGGCATGTTAATTGCTCCTGCTTTCTTCTAGAAGTTTAATAGACTTGCATTTTTATATTTAGATCTATATTTATTTTGAGACAATCTGAAAACTTCATAAAATATATTTTATAAAGCTTATTTGACTGTAATTGTTTCAAGGATTTAAACCTGTTCATAAAATCAGTACTAGTATACAATATTTTAATAACACAAATCTCAAAAGGTCTAAGTGAATTAAGCTACATGTCAATTGTCAGAAGATACAATTACAATAAATCTGAAGATCTTAACTTATTTATAGTATTAGGTAACACCTATTCTAGAAAATTGACCCATTGTTGCTCTGAGCCAAGCAAAGGGGTGGTTTTATGGTAAGAAAGGACTGAGAAAGGAAACAGGGAACAGAAAGTGAAATGAGTTGTTTCGAATCAGTTTCTTCCTAGAGGTTACTTTCTTTGAAATATCTTTGTAAAAAAGGATCTCCTTATCATAACTCTAAAACTGGCTTGTTGGGAGATTTGGTGGTTGTCTCTCTTTTCTGATTTTTTTGGAGGTCAAATACACAACTTGTTTTCCACCTATGGCCACAAACTTTAGCAAGACTAATTCCATTTTGTCTTGGTTTCTTGGGACAAATTCAGACCACACCAATAGCCTCCTACAAATTTTATTTAATATAATCTTCATTAATGATGTATGTTTTTGATGATCCACAATGAAACTATCATGGCTTAGTTCTTGTCTATTTCTTTCACACCATCTCTTCACTAACTCCAGCCTCCTGGCAGTGGTTCTATTGTTGAATCACATCAAAGTCTCACTGGACTTAGGGCCTAGACACATAAGCATGTGTCCAGTTGGCCATTAAAGGCCTCAAGAATCCTTGACACTTCACCTTTCCTTTATCTCTTAGGAATGGAAGTAAAATTCACAAGGAAAAACTATTAAGGGACCACATAATAGCATGTCCACCAAGAATAAGCTTGTAGCCTACTTTGCCCAGATGAGTGACTTCAGCCTTGGGTCCAGGCCTAAGCAGGACTCAACAGAGAGCATAAAGCAGAAGGAATAAAATCAAAGGAATAGGCGAAACTTAGTAGTCTTTTGATTATTCTGCCTCCTAGTATTTTCATTCTCATCTCATTATACTGTATTTAAAAGAAGCAATTCTGGTTTACTCAAAACTAGTTCAATTTCCACCAAATCTAAGACAGCACCCTTATTTATTTATTTGCTTGCTATACTTTGAACTTGAATCCACATGTTTGCCAATCAAGTGCCCTGCGCTTGAGCTATGCACCCAAGCCTCTTTTCTTTTTTTGTTTCTTTTTTTCCGATAAGGTCTCACACATTTTGCCTAAGGCCAGCCTTAGACAGTGATCCTCCTATCTATGCCTCCCAAGCCGGTGGGATTAGAATTACATGCCCAGAATATTTATTGAGATAGGGTCTTTTAGGCTAGCTTCAAACTGCTATGTTCCCAACCTCTACCTACAGAATAGCTGGGATTATAAGCATAAACTGTCATACCAAGGGCCCTTTTAATACAGCATCTCTTAGAAGTCTTTCTCCATTCTAGGACCTTCTGTTTATTCAGATACTATTTAAAATACTTTCTCTATATCATACTACACTATTTTTTGGGGGGTGGGGTCCGGTCGTGGGGCCTGAACTCTGGGCCTAGACACTGTCCTTCAGCTCTTCAGCTCGAGGCTAGCGCTCTACCACTTGAGCCACAGCACCACTTTGGGCTTTTTTCTTTTTGCTTATGTGGTATTGAGGAATCGAACCCAGGACCTCAGGCATGCAAGGCAAGTGCTCTACCACTGAGCCACCTTCCCAGCCCAGATACTACACTATTTTTAAAACTACTCAGATCACACAGAGTAACTCTGTTTCATTTCCTGTATGAACCTTCATAATGTCAGACTGACTATGTTTGTGTTCTGTTTTTCAAATGCTCTGTACTTAATTTAAGGTCTGTGTGAGTGGGCAAGAGCTTTAGCTGTTTTGTTCATCATGAGGACTTAGAAAATAGCAAGTTCCCTCCAAAAATGTTTCATAATAGAATGATTGATGGTTGGTTTTAAACCAAGAGTTTGTTTATACAGTGACTAGGAAGTGGATATTTCAATGTATTGATTAGATATTTACATCAAAGAGAACACAAGGACAATGGAGTTAAAAGGTCCTTTATGGATGGTATTGCTAAGATGTCTACTTCCCTCTCATAATGAAAAAACTAAACTCATTACCTACCTCATTCATTTCATCTTTCAGAAGCAGTACTTTACAAATGGCAGATCCAATTTAAAAATAAAAGGGGTCAAAATGCTGCCCATCATTTTTATTTTCTTCTTCTTTTTTCCCCTATGGGGTTTTGAGATAAATTCTCTCTATGGACCCCCAGGCTGACCTCACACTCTCAATCCTGTCTTGGCTTCCTGAATGCCTGGATTATGGGCATGGGCTGACTTTCTACCTTGCACCAACATTTGTGCTGGGTTAATGTCAAGTGAAATTCTTACACATAACACGATTGGTGGTTTTAGGCCAGGCACCGGTAGCTCATCCCTGTAATCCTAACTAATCAGAAGGTTAAGATCTGAGGATCCTTGCACAAAGCTAGCCCAGGCAGGAAAGTCCATGACATTCTTATCTCCAATTAACTACAAGAAAACCAGGAGTGGCGCTGTGGCTCAAGTGGTAGTAGAGTAGCCTTGAGCAGAAGAGTTCAGGGGCAGCGCCCAGGCCCAGAGTTCAAGCCCCATGACAATAAAATAAAATAAAATAAAAATGGTGTGACTTTAGGTATCTAGAAAAAAAATCATATAAAAATATGAACAGATAAGAATAGATTCAATACTATGTTTGAGCTGGTGGCTATGTTGTAGAGCCAATATTCTACCCCAGGGTTTAAACAGAAGAAAATGAGCCCATCCAAGTATTCAAGTTAGTGAGGACATGTATGGTGACTCTAAATGCTGACTATTATAGAATAGGCTGAAAAGTTAATTTTCACTGTGCCAAACAACAATTCTACAGTACAAATAACACAAACAAAAGACCGTATCATTGTTAGCTGCCAATGCCGCAGATCAATCACCTGTTTTCACAGAGCTCTGAACATGCTGAGCAGGATTTTTTTTTCAAACATGATTTTTCAGCGTGCCAAAGAAGACAGGGAGCAACTGGCAGTGACGGTCAGGCCATCTCAACATTCATATCCAATGAGCTAAATGATTGCAAACAAATATCTAGGGATGCACAGAATACTTCTTGAATAAATTCTTACTTCTTGGCCTTATATTAAAAGTGCATTCTAGACCTAGGTGTGGGAGTATATGCCTATGATCCCAGTTACTTTATTGACAGATAGAAAAATAATGTTAGTGTGATCCTTGTTGATAAAGTGAACTGGATGGCTGGATGTAAGAGTGCACACCTGTAATTCTAACTACCCAGGAGGAGGTGGAGGCAGGATGGTGGTCCCAGGCCAGCCCTTGACAAAAGTGCAAGACCCTATCTAAAAACAAAACGTAACAAAACAAACAAAACAAAAACCTAAAGCAAAAAAGGCTGGGCGTATGGTGCAAATGAATTCAAACCTCAGTATCACCAAGAAACAAATAAAGACTATTTTAACAAATTCTATTTCTGAAATTATTATATTTATTTTGCTCTCTAAAAAGGTATTGTCATGATGACACCATTATGTCTCTTGTAGATATATCTTTTAATTAGTAAGATAATTCAGGATACCATATTCTTAGATTTAGGTAATTATATCCAGGAAATCTATGCCAGTAATGATAGAATTAATTGGCTCAAAGAATTGATATCTTCCAACAAATTGTTATTGGAATCTGTCATTCTGATAGTGGGAATAAATTCAGACATAATGAAGTGGTCTTGAATCAGAAAGCTTTCTCTCTCATTCCATATTTATTCCATTTTTACAGCTGCATTTAATGCAACATTATACAAGGAAACATCCATTAAACAACTATAGAAGAGTGAGAACTGTGTTTCCTTGAGGTTTTTATACTTTAAAAAATGACATTCACATAATTTTTAATTACTACAGAAGCATTGAGATGCTAATAGTCTTTATAGAAAAGGGGGGCTGCTATTTTATCCACCCTTTTCTGCAGTGCATTTTAACTTGAAGAAAATTATTTCTTTTGAGTCACTTTGATAGCATGTAATAAAAGAACAATAAAACATATGGCTCAATTATCACTGCTTCTCATCAAGCATGAATTAATGAATATCAAATTATTATTAATTGTTTTTTCTGGCTCTTTCTCCATAAGACAATTATACATCACTGTATTTTGATAAGTACTTTGTGTTTAACTCTTTGTGGACCAGATTCTATGAGACACAGATGCATGAAATTATCAGAATAGTTCTTTGAATTTGTCAACACTTGCAAATTGTAAGATCATCTTTTGATCTCCCTGGTCTGTCAGTTTCCCACAGCTGCTTAAAACCTTCCTCAGCAAGTCCCCCTTCAAAAAATAGTTATGTTTCCATAAAATAGTTTATAGGGGGCTGGGAAGGTGGCTCAGTGGTAGAGCGCTTGCCTTGCATGCCTGAGGCCCTGGGTTCGATTCCTCAGCACCATATAAGCAAAAAGAAAAAAGCCAGAAGTGGCGCTGTGGCTCAAGTGGTAGAGTGCTAGCCTTGATCTGAAGAGCTGAGGGACAGCGCCCAGGCCCAGAGTTCAGGTCCCACGACTGGACCCCCAAAAAAATAGTTTATAGGTTCAATTCCACAATGTTAATAATAATTCTAATTTCTCATGTGATTGCTGATTTTGCAATTCTTTCACTTAAAAATATCTCTTTAGCCAGGCACCAATGGCTCACGCCTATAATCCTAGCTACTCAGGAGGCTGAGATCTGAGAATCACGGTTCAAAGCCAGCCTGGGCAGGAAAGTATGTGAGACTCTTATCTCTAATAAACCACCAGAAAACCAGGAGTGGTGCTGTGGCTTGAGCTAGCCTTGAGCTGAAGAGCTGAGGGACAGCGTCCAGGCCAAGAGTTCAAGCCCTAGAACAGAAAAAAAAAAATCTCTTTAAAAATAAAAACTAAAAATGCAGCAGTAGAGTTCACCAGATAAGAAAGAAAGTGAATTATACAATTCATGGGTGGAGCTGGGAGGGAAGGACTGAGATACTATACGAAAAGAAATGTACTCATTAACTGACTCATATAATTGTGATCCCTCTGTATATCACCTTTATAATAACAATAAATAATTTTTAATGATAATAAAAACTGTACCTGAATGCCTATAATCCTAGCATCCTAGCAACTCAGGAGGTTGAGATCTGGAGAATCATGGTTCAAAGATGGCCTGGTAGAAAAGTATGTTAAGCTCCATCTTCAAAATAAATAATAAAAAGTGAGGCTGGAAATGTGGTTCAAGTTGTAGAACACCAGCCAAGGAAGTAAACCAAACAAGTACAAAATCATGAGTTCAAACCTCAGGACTATTAAAAATAAATAAGTTAATAAATTAAATATAATAAAAATGAAAATTATAACTTAAGCAGTTAAAGATAAGTTAACCAGCATATCATAGAATATAAAAAATTGTGATCACTATAACTGACAAAATCAATGTTAATGAATATAGACATTCCACAAAAAAGATTCTGAGCAACTATTTTATTTTATAAGTGTTTTGTACATATAAAGTGCTAAGTAACATGTCTTTGTCATCCATAACCATTATTTCACATAGATGATTTGTGTACCTGGATTTTGAAATGCATGCAAAGAAAATTTAACAAATTATAATACATAAATTGTACACATATGATTTCACCTATTACCCAAAAATCTCCTTCTTTCTTAAAAAAAGTTTATAAAAACTATGTGTGCAATAAAATGAAGGTTGGCACTAAGTTGAAACTGTTTATATGTTCTATCTATTTCAGTAAGCTTAACAGATACATATAACAATGTATTTCTAAAAAGCAAACTCAAACTTCTTTTAGAATCAGATAATTTAAGGAGCATAAAGGTATCTTGGAAGTCATTTTCTACAATATCTTTGTGTCATAAATAATATCACAGGAATCTGGAAAGTTTAATTTTTCTAAGGCCCAAATGACTCCTAATGTTGACATCCACCTCTTTGCCAAACTTTGTAAGAAGTTTTCTGTAAGCATTTCTCTTACAGATCCAAATTCTTATAGGAATTAACTGTGAACAAATAAGATATTGAATTATAATGGAAACCCTGATCATAAGCAAATTATAGGGCAGGATGGATTTGATTTGAGCTGACAACACTCCCTGCCTTTGACATTGACAACTAGAATCATGTGAAATTTTTAACACTAAATCTACACAGATACCAGATGGTTCTTCCTATGTCCATGACCTTACTGAAGATAATCAGATTATTTATATAATAGCAGAATTGCTAATTGTATACAAAGTTGATTTGCAGTATAAAGTTTCTTTATATCACATCTTTTTAAAGTACAACTTGTAATTTATCATCCATTCCTTAATGAATTTTTTTCATCTTGATTTCCATGTGCCAGCATTATTGAATCCATTTGGCTGAAAAGTAAAAACAGAATCAGTTAGATGGACAAATTTAGCCTGAAAAATAAGCTCACAAGTGAAGTTTAAATCTACCACTGCAAAGGGTGAACCAATGCAGCAGCGATACTCACAAGATAGCATACTGGAAATTTACGTTACAAGTGGGGAGGGGGCGGGAATTGGGGAAAATGAGGGAAGGAGTAACAATGTTTAACAAGAAATGAACTCACTACCTTACCTATGTAATTGTAACCCCTCTGTATATCACCTTGACAATAAAATTAAATTTTAAAAAATGGATCATTGGGCAGAGTGGTAGAGATTAAGACTTCTGGTTTTATTTTTGAATACATACATACATCACCTGTGGCTTTTGGTCCTGTATGAATACCAGACAGCAGTACATTGTACTAAATTACTGAGAATCATATCCTGGCAGCTTATGTGCATTGAAAAAAATGCAAGCTTCACGGAGTGTACAGAAGGAACAGGGCAACTGCTAACTCTTTTGGTTACCAAGCCCCTAGGCCATGCCATGGATTCAGGGAAATTGAAAGCATTAGACTAACCGTCATTCACATGAAGAACCATGATATAATATTAGATTGTAATAACACTGTAAAATTAAAAAGAAAAGTGAATATGGGAACTGTCTGGAAAAAGCAGAATATAGGAGGCGAAGTATGAATATAATTAGATTTAATCTTATAATGATTGACTCTGAAGCCTGATGGAATGTGGGTTTCTCAATTTTTTTTCTAGATGTAGCTTCCCAGGAGCTCATTAAGTTCACTCATTTCTCACTAAGTTCCATACTTCAGACCCCATGTAGCAATGCTAAATAATTCCCTCCCTCCACACCAAGACACTGGAGTGGCTGTGGAGGCAGGAGAAGGCTTTTCACCCAGGACAACTGTCTTTCTCCTCAATATCAGTCTGGTTAAATCTAAAAGTAAAATGTAGAACTCACTTTAAAAAAGACAAAGCTTCATAGAACTTTATTTTGCTAACGTAGTCATTGCACATCTTTTAAGTCGCTTTTAATTTTTATGTTCAATTTATAAAAGCTGTTATTTAAAAACACATGTCTTTAATATTTTCTTCTCACCTTTTTTACATAAAGTCCAAATTTCAGTAACATGTGTTCTAACCTTGCTTAAAAAAAATCTTACATGCCAAATTTAATATAGAATTCGTTCTCTGTGTGTGTGTGTGTGTGTGTGTGTGTGTGTGTGTGTGTGTGTGTCATTGAAAAGTAACATTGAAGTCAGATGCCAGTGACTCACTTCTATGACCCTAGCTATTCAGGAGGCTGAGATCTGAGAATAGTTGGAGATAGTGATCTCCATTTAAAAAGTGAAAAGCTGCCAGATGCTGGTGGCTCACACCTGTAATCCTAGCTACTCAAGAGGCTGAGATCTGAGGATCTCAGTTCAAAGCCAATTCAGTCCAAGACCCTTATCTCCAATTAACTACCAGAAAACCAGAAGTGCCACTGTGGCTCAAAAGGTAGAGCATTAGCTTTGAGTGAAAGAGCTTAGAGACAGCACCCAGGCCCTGAGTTCAAGCCCAATAACTGAAAAAAAAAAAAAGAATGCATTCAAATGCAAGTGTAAAAAATTATTCACAGAGAGGTACTTCAATTTAAAAATCATTTTATCAGAGATCTATTTTCATTTAAAAAGCTGAATTTTTTTTGTCAGTTGTGGGGCTTGAACTCTGGGCCTGGGCACTGTCCCTCAGCTCTTCTGCTCAAGGTAAGCGCTCAACCACTTGAGCTACAGCATCACTTCTGGTTTCCTAGGGTTTATTGGAGAGAAGAGTCTCATGGTCTTTCCTGATCAGGTTGGCAATCCTCAGATCTCAGCCTTCTGAGTAGCTAGGATTACAGCGTGAGCCACCAGTGCCTGGCTTAAAAAGCTGGAAAATTTTTCTAAACCAATGTCTTTTCTTAGTTAATCTTTGTCTGTCTGATATCAGAAGACAAAAAAATTGTATTATTTTGATATATTATGTAGTTTATAACATTTATACTATAATGACATTTTGATTATTGTTTGTTGTTTATAGCATAGTTACATATTTATATTTGCTGAAGTGATTATTACCATAGCTACTGAAAAATACCACCAAAGTATAACTATCTGTTGCTGAATTCTTAACTAAATTTCATAAAATGTCTTAACTTTATTGAACTACATAATTTCTAACAACACTTAATGTTCATCCGTGTTAGTGAAAGTGATTGCTCCTCAGAGAGCTCACTACTTACCTATAACTTTTGAGTAGCAAGGTTCACAGTGTATTGTCTGTTTATAAATCCAAATACTGTCACCTGCTTGTAGATTTTCCAAAGGGCGTTTGCATATCTCACACTGAAGAAGAACACACATGCATATATAAATATAACACTTATTACAAACTAAGTCTAGGGCTCCAGAGAAATCAAGATAGAAAACCCTTCATTTTAGACCATATTCTTTAGTGACCTCAGAGTCTCAAGGCAAACCAGGGGAAAACCGAGAGTCTCTGTGTCTAATTGACATACCATACTTTTCAAATGAATTCTCATATCATCTCTCTAATGGGTGGGTAGTATCTACTAGTGAAGTAATGGAGTAGCTATAATACTTGTAATTTGTTATTTCACGGATACAAACTTGCCTTTATCATTTGCTTATGTAAGGGATAGCTATGCCATCTAGATACAACCCCAACAAACAAAACAAACTGCTAATCTTACAGGATTTAGGGGACATTTTTCTTATGATGAGTTGTATCAATCTAGAAATAAGATCTAATTCATAAATATATAAGTAATAAACATACAGGACTATATGAACTTGTATACAACCACATTAACCAAAATATGGGATATGCAGGAGAAAATTCAAATGGTGTAATTCCTTAGAACTAATTCATACTCTGACAAATTCAATACCAGGAGGCTGGTATGTGAGGTTGGGGTGGGGGGAGGGGCAGGTACACACAAATTCTCCATTAAGGAGAAGGGGGTAAACTAATGAAGAGGAGAGGGAGACAATGTAGATAAATGTTCAACACACACACACACACACATACTGTGAAGCTAGAAAAATTGAGGGGATGGGTAAGGTTGGGAGAGAGAGAACAATTAAAGTGATGATGTTGATCAAGATACATTATACTCATAAACAGACAAGTTAAATTATAATCTTCTTATACAACTACTTAAAGATAATAAAAATGTAATTTACAAAAAGAGAAAGTGTTGACCTGTGGTTTAGATGAGACCACTGCTGATCAACTGATTTCCAAACAAGAGGTCATCAGTGGCTTAGCTTTCAAAATTGGTCTCACTAAAGCAAAAAATCATTGGCCAATATTTTGTATTTAGACCATTTCACATAACTATTCATCATCATGTCTAGAAAAATATTACTTTTTCATGAGTGTGGGACATTTTGCTTTTCACATACCAGAGCCATATTGAAAATGAAATTCTTCACTTCAAATATAATAGATGAAAATTATTTCTATTCACAAAGCACAATAAACAAGAGAATTTTCTATTCAGGTGAGATGATTTACATCAAGCACAGAATGTCAACACTAGAAAGGGTCCAGATTTGGACAAATGGCTCTAAAATTGTCTGCACATTAGATCTACCTAAGAAAACTAATATATACTAAAAATATACTAAATATACAAATACATACTGAAATATACTAAAAATACTAATGCACGGAAACTGGTGGCTCATGCCTATAATCCTAGCTACTCAGGCGGCTGACATCTAAGGATCGCAGCGTAAAGCCAGCCCAGGAAGGAAGGGCTGTGAGACTCTTATTTCCAATTAACTACCAGAAAACCTTAAATGATGCTGTGGCTCAAAGTGGTAGAGTGCTAGCCTAGAGCAAAAAAGCTCAGAGACAGCACAGGCCCTGAGTTCAAGCCCTATGACTAACAAACATAAAAAACAAAACAAAAAACACCCACAAAAACTAATACCTGAAAATCATCTTTGGGATTTGTGGTTTAATCAGAAAGGTCTCTTAACTTAGTCTTCTCAGATGATTATAGTCTGTGTCTCCTCAACTACCACATTTTACAGGTAATGAAACTGAGGCCAATGTACTTTAAGTGATTTTCCAACATTGCATAGCCATAGTTAGTGGTAAAATAAGAACTCAGGTCTTCAGCTTCTCCTTTCAATACTCCTACAATTATACTAAAAGCTATAATATTGACCCCACCCAATGTTAGTGTGATAATGAAAAATAGTGACTGATGAAAATGAAGCAGTGAAGTATTCTGCTAATGAAAATTTATTATTTGTGATTAAGCAACAATTCATTACAATTAATTAATTTCAAAAGTAAACTGAACTTTACCCATTTTAAAGCCTATGAGTCATAATTTCATAATCTCTCTATACATATATAAAGCATGATTTATTAAAATATTTCACCTTTTCTAAAAAGAACAAGTGTTTATGTTTCTCACAGATGTGAATTTCTAGTGGAAGAGTGAATAGATGTATCCGTAATCAACTCTAAGCCAGGATAATAATTATTAACCTTGGATGATTAAGTAGTGTATTTTTAATAAGGATTATGTTTTAAAGATTTAACTTCACTCTACATGTTTCAATAGATATTTTTACATGTCCTTATGCAATTTCACATTTAGTTAAACAAAATAAAAACCTGCTTACCTTAAAGCAAGTGGAATGGCAGCAAATTTGTAATTCATCTAAAATCATTTTAGTTTCTACACCCAAGGGTTTGCGGCAATAAGTACACATGTCCCTTTCAATGACAGACCTATAAAGATGTAGACAATTGAAAATTAATTTACTATCATGGTAAAAGGCAGATATATTCTTTATAAAGTCATGTGAAAATGATAACATTAATTTTGAGGATACTTCAGGAAATTACACTAAATTCCAGGAAAGTTCAGAGTTAATTTATTTTAATAATAAAATTGATTCTTTTGTTACCCCAAAATGATGTTAAAGAATTAACATTAGGGAAATGCTCAAATTATTAATTTATCAGCAATCAAGAGTGCAGCTAGACAAATATGCTTGAACTAGGACATACGTATCCCTTGAAGCTAGATGATGGTTGTTAATTATTAATTTACATAGATCGTTTTATGGATTGCATGAGAAAATTATGTTGCAGATAATGTAAATTTTTAATTCTCAGACATTCAATAGAAGCTGGATGCCAGTGGCTCATGCCTGTAATCCTAGCTACTCAGGAGGCTGAAATCTGAATATCACAATTCAAAGCCTGCCAGGGCAGGAAAGTCCATGAGAGTCTTATCTCCAATAAACTACCAGAAAACTAGAAGTGGCACTGTGGCTCAAGTGGTAGAGTGCTCGCCTTGAGCTGAAGAGCTGAGGGACAGTGCCCAGGTCCAGAGTTCAAGCCCTATGACCGACAAAAAAAAAAAAAAAGGACATTCAATAGGCCAAAAATAGACTCAAAATTGGTGGGTCTGTTGTATCCTGGACTCTAAATTTTAGAGTCACAAGAACATCCTTCTTACTATTATGGTAAGAGAAAAACAGAGGAATATCTATTATTACAAAACTTATATCCTATAGAAAGATATAACCCTGTTACAATGTTGCCAATGATGACAAAAGAAGTTTTGTTTTGAGATATGGTCTTTCTCTCAGTGAGTAATACTTTAAGTCCTTGTAATAAAGAACCATCATTGGTGGAATAACAGCTATTTGCAGTATAGCTTACTTTTGGTGGTTGAGTTGAAATGCTGATTAGTTTCATTTACCCCACTAGAAATCTGCAGGCCACACTCTCCTAAGTGTCCCCTGGGGGCCTCACTGAACATTAAATAGTAAAGAGGATCCCCAGAAATGCAAGCCTAGAGTGAGGTCAGTTGGTTTGTCAGCACTAAATTAGTACATCCTCAGGGAGCTGAGTTGGGTGCAGAAATGACCCAGTAGTATAACCACACAACTGTTTGTAAGATGAGCTGGCTTTGGAAAACCACAAGGAAGGAAGGCTAGGGGCAGTGTAGTGATGCAATAAAACCCAAGAATATAGCCAGCGAGACAACTGAAATCAGCAACAGCAAAAGAGCTCACCTAGGAGACAGTTTGTAAGGCACAGAAAGGGCTACTGCAGTAGCATCAAAATCAGAGAAAAGCAGCGCTAGGAAATCAAAAGCAAAATCTGAGATGTAGAATTGTGTTCTGTTCTTTTCATGCATGTGTATACCAACTATCATTACGAGAACTAGCTCTAGAATATAAGACAATGAGAATATATAAATATATGCATCTGTTAAGGGTATGGTATAGTTTGAGTATGAAATGTTCGCTCAGAGTCCATGTTTTAAACCCTAGGTCCCCAGCTGAGAGGCTATGGAAACTCTGGGTGTGGGAGTAAAGCCTAGCCAGAGGAATCTGGTCACTAGGAAACACCTTTGAAAATTATACCAATCCCCCAGTGTTTTCCTCTCACTCTGCTTCCTGTCTGCCATGAGGTAAGATTCTCCTCCATCACACATTACCACCACCATGATATTCTGTCCAAGTGCATGGGGACAGGAAACCATGGGCTGAACTCTCTAAACAGGAAGCCAAGTTAAATTTTTCTTTAAGTTTTTTTATGTTAGGTATTTTGTCACACAGATGCACAGATAACTAATACACTCTGTATATATGCTTTGTGTCCATGTGTGTTTGCATATATTCATTTGTGATTGGAAATATAAACTTACTCACCTATCTGAAGTTGAATAAACAGTTTGTATATATCTTCCAGAAATGTTTTCCTGATATCCATCCTTTGGTGATTTGCTAAAAATAAATATATAGAGACACACAAGATTCAGGCTATTTCCCCAGAAATTGATGTACATTTCCATATACAAGTAACATTAAAAAAACTCTCACTTCCCTCCTAAAACCTATAGACTTTTATAATTATTATTCTTTGTGATATACTTTTTAAAAAACATATTAAATACTGATTCATGACACACCTCCAAGCTGACATATTACAAAGGTAAACAGAGAAGGTGAGGAATATAGGCAAAAGTGTAAGAAGGTAAAGAAGAATCACTTTTCATGAAATTTGTATAAACACTTATTTGTTCTGATAAAGTTATATTGTAGTCTAACATAAAGGAAAGACACACATACACACACATACACATGCACATACATATGCACAGCATTCTCATATAAAGAGACTCAAACTTTTAGAGAAAAATCCTAAATATTGAAGGTTGAACGCATTTATGAGTCATATGGAATGTAAGCAAAGGAAGTATAATCTTTCTTTTAAAGTCCTCTCTTTTCTATTTTGTAGATCAGCCCAATCAGTAATTAATCATCATTCTTTGCTGGAGATAAGTGAAATCTGCAATAAGTTCTAGCCAACTGAATTCTCACAATTGCTTCCTGAGTCTCCTGCTACCTGGGAACAGGAACAATGATGTTCACTTTCACAGAGAAAGTGATAATTTACAAAGCTCACCTGAAATACTTTATAACAAGAAATCTCTCTCTTTCTCTTTCTCTCTTATGCTTCCCATTCACTCTGTACTTCTCATAGGCAGACAGTTACCAGAACTACAGTGTACTTCATAAAACACATTATGTCACAGCATGTCTTACATGTAGGAGTTTATAGATGTGTAGGCATGATCATATGTCACTACTCCTATTTTATTGATGAGGAAACTGAGACTTGGCAGAGTAACCTTGCCAAGACCACATGACTAATGTGACTTAACCCCACCCTGATTTTAGTGACTGTGCAATCCTGTACTGCCTGGCAGGGTAGATCTGAGGGAAGTTTGAGATGTTTGAAGTGTATCACTAATCTTGTTAGGTTATATAGAAAAAAGAGTCCCTCCAGAACATTCTGACCTCAAACAATGTTATCCAGATGTTACAACATTACCTTTTACAATGATTTTTCCCAAACTTGAATGGAATCAGAAACACAGGATAAGTATATTAAAACACAGATTACTAGACCAGAGACTTTGGACCTGCAGTTTCTGATTCAACAAGTCTCAAGTAGTTTCAAATTATTATTATTATTATTATCATCATTATTATTATTTTGTCATTCGTGGGGCCTGGGTGATGTCCCTCAGCTCCTCAGCTCAAGGTTACCGTTCTACCACTTGAGCCACAGCACCACTTCCAGTTTTCTGGTGTTTATTGCAGATAAGAGCCTCACAGACTTTCCTGCCTGAGCTAGCTTTGAACCATGATCCTCAGATCTCAGCCTCTTGAGTAGCTAGGATTATAGGTGTGAGCCGCCAGCACCTGGCTCTCAAAAAGTTATTTCCATTTTTAAGAAGTGATGTTGATGAGTGACCCAGGGACCATATGTGGTGATTACTGGTCTACAGGTATACAAATGATACACACAATATACAAAATTGTGTGTGTGTGTATATATATATATATATATATATATATATATATATATATACTGCATAGAGTATATATAAATAGTATATATATATATATGTATAGCTAGGTATATATATATACATGTATAACATATACTTATACATATATACTTACATATATTAAAAATATGTGTATATATATATATAAAATATCCTTCTATTGAATATAGCAATAATACTAATAGTAGTCAAAAATTGACTATAGTCATTTAGTTAAGCAATTCAGCATGATTTTTTTAGATTATGTACTTCTATGAACCAAGTTAAATTCTATTATTTTTCTATTCAATAAATTAAAAATGATGTTTAGTAGAATATGCTTACTTCCTGAAAAATCATCATTTCTCTTTTTTAAAAAATCAGTATTATAGTTGTTTGCCATTAGTTCCCATGAGATATTTCTTTAGAAAGTAAAATATTTGTATGAAATATTCCATTGGGGTTAAAATGCATGAAAAAGATTATTACATTAATATAAAATAAAAGCCTATCTCCTTTTTATTCTATATGCCAATACTTGGTGTCTTGTTGTCACTATAGTATTTAATACTCTTTACCTATTTATCAATTTCTTTCAGGTTTAGTAGCTTCTAGCTACCTTCAAATTTACTCTGAAATGTTTTATCTTTTAGTTTAATTTGAAAACAGCAGAAATCACTGAAGTACATTCTCTACAGAGTGACAATTGGATTAAGAGAAAAGGCAATTTGGAAGTTGCATTCTAAAAGGTAAATTATGCATGGGCTTAAAGAGCCTTCTTAGAGGATTGCTTACCTCCTGACACCTATAGTTTCCCAAAGCACACCCCCATTACATTACCCTACCACTGAGCCTTGTTTTTTATACCTTAAAAAGTAAGTAAAGCTGGGTGCCAGTGGTTCACACCTATAATCCTAGCTACTCAGGAGGCTGAGATCTGAGGATCATGGTTCAAAGCCAGCCTGGGCAGGAACATCCGAGAGACTCTTATCTCCAATAAACCACCAGAAAACCAGGAGTGGCACTGTGGCTCAAGTGGTAGGGCACTAGCCTTGAGCTGAAGAGCTGAGGGACAGCGCCCAGGCCCAGAGTTCAAGCCCCACGACCGACCAAAATAAAAAAAAGTAAGTAAGATCTAAGCGTGGAGGTTCAGAGCCACTACAGGCAGAAAAGTCCCCCGTGAGATTCTTATCTCCAATTAACCAATCAAAACAAAACAAAACAAAACAAAACTGGGAGTGGCACTCTGGTTCAAAGTTGTAGAGTACTAGCCTTGAGCAAAAAGAGCTCAAGGACAGCGTCCAGGCCCTGTGTTCAAGTCCCATGAGCAACAAAAAAATAAAATAAGAAAGCAAGTGGGTTATGAATCATTGATCTTGTTTACCATTTTCCCCATCTATCACTCCAACAGCAGCTTTCATGGGTATCCAGTCCCTGTTATTTGAGCCCAGGTTACATCTACTCAAAGCTACACCTTCTCTTTCAGACTGGCAGAAAACAACAGTAGTTAGAGACAGCAAATTCAGATGGGAGCACCATATTAATATAAAAATATTTATGGAATTTCAAAAATCTTATAATCGTATAACCAAGTAGTCACACACACACACACACACACACACACACACACACATACACACACACATACACGTGAGAGCTTTCAAATGGCAGCCTTGTTGTATATACATGTATGATTTAAACTGTTTAGCCCCAGCCACTGGCTATGATTATGAACTTAACATTGGAAACAATACCAAGTATGATATTACGACTAGAGCTCATTATACTCATCACTTTGGCCTTCTCTTGGTAGGAAGTGTACCCTAAACAACTGGTATCTCTTTTTAAGATAGACAATTACATAATTACAAAATAAGGAAAGGTGATTGAAACACATTCCCAATACCTATTCTCCATGTATGTCCTTGTGTACACAATGGTGTCCCTAGGTCCTTGGTGCCTGGTTCCAGCACTGGAGCTGTAATACAAACCATTTTCTTTCATGTTGAAAGTTTCCTTATAAGGATAATAAAAAATAACTAGTCTTTTATCCAGTTCAATATAAAAAGCAAAGCTTGTATTCCTTCTAAACTCTAATTGTTGAAATATAAATGTTAAAGTGCTGCTAATCAATGCTGCAACATTTCCTTGTATCTCATTCCCATTCCATTTCCAGAGTATAATTACTCAAAAATCTGTGTACCATGTGTTAGTGTTTACTTCTCTCCCATAAATCTCCCTAAATTTCAAATACAAAGAGGACTTGAACTGACCACCATTACAATTGATCAAATGAAACATTTAGAGGACTTGAAAAGGGATGTAAACAGCTATGTCACAAGTATGCTTTTTGAAACTGTAGGTCCTAAGGAAAATACTACACCGATGTCCCAACAATAGTAGATTGCTACTCAACATTATGGTCTATGGCTGTTCTCCTCTAATCCCATGTAAAATTAGTAACTGCTGCATTTCAGAGGAAGAAGCAGCTCCTATGTGAGATTTAAAACAAATAAACTAACAAATGCAGAATAATCCTATCTTTTCTTTTTGTTGCCATACCTGGCAGTGTTCCTGGTTTCATAAGAAGAGACAGGGGGGCTTGTGGATTCCTTGTGCAGAAGAGCACTGGTAAAGCCATTCATGTGGCCATCTAGACTGAGAGAGCAAATGTACATAGTTAGCACTTACAATCAAAGCCACTTAGAGGCTTTTTGTTTTATGAAAATTCTATTCAATTTACATTATTAACATACAGTGAACCTCTTTATGACTGGTTTCTGCACAAAAGCACACTGAACACAGGGACTATTTTATTACCTCCATGGAAACCACTGTTATCTGTATGAATCGCACATTGGCATGTGCCATGTTACTTATTGCCAGGAAAGGACAGCTTTGCATGGAGTATCAAAACCATCAGAAGTTGGTTCCCATAACCTTTTCACACAAGCATGTCATTTTAGAATGCTTGCTAGGTACAACGTATCTGAGAATTTATCAATTTAATGAAAATGATCCAGGAGTTGCTTTGAGCATTTCTGTTCCCATCTTTTTTTTAAATGAAAGGCAAAGCTCATCTAAAAATGATAGCATGTTTCAGACTGGAGGCATATTCATTTTTTACCAGTGGAATTGAGGACATTTTCAATTGAAAGGAAAAAAAGGCTCCTTTTCCTTCGTCATTCACATTGGTAAATTCTAACATAGGAGGGATGAAATTATAGGAGAGTTCAGATATTAATCAAGCTTTATAATTCTCAAACTTGCTTTCCATTTCCAGAGAACTCTTAAAGAAGAGGAAACATGGCTAGAGATAGAGCACCTTAGTTAGTTGTAGAACTAACACCTTAATTGTAGAACTACCAGGCATGAGGTCTTATGTTTGATCCCCAGCAATGCAGAACAAACCAACAACAAAACTTGAGAGACAGAGAGAAAGAGAGAGAGAAGAAGCAAAGAGATAAATATACTAAAAGAATAATCTGTTTTAATATAGATGCTTGACAAGCATATGTTTGAGTTCAAAGGATATCAAGTAGTGAAAAAGTTGAATTATTGTTATTAGATTTTCTAACATAATTATTAAAATGTCATCCCAAGAATAATAAATCCAACTAGGAATTGTTGAAAAATACTTAATTCAAGTGCTTGCCTAGAATGGATAAGACCCTAATTTTGATCTTAGATAGATAGGTAGGTAGGTAGGTAGGTAAATATGTAGGTAGGTAGTTACTCAAATTATATTATATATAAGGTAAAATCCACCGGTTAAAAATAGGTAGCATTAAAGAACAAAGATGATCAGCAAATTTGCACTGGAGTCAACAATAAAAAATAAAACAAAATGCCAGTTTGCAAAACTCACAAACAGAAGACAAACATAACTAGCAAAACAGTAAAGACATAAACTGAATTGGGTTTCTCAAAATTCTTATGATGAAGCCCCAAGCCTTAATGTAACTATTGTATATTATTTCCTTATTAATACCTTCATGAACAAGTTCAATGCAAATTGGAGTCACTATCAAATCAAATTAAATGGCAAGTTCTTTACTATGCTAAATTGTTCATTCATAATTTTTAACATTGGCCACTGTCAAATAATATTTGAATGTGATTTGTTAATAAGTTCTCTAATCCAGCCTATTCCCCCAAATAGTGAGCATGCTTCCAGGACAAGTAGATCCCTCCAGAAATGTTATCCTTATCATTCTGTTGCAGTCTTTCTCAGTATGCCAAAGAAGGCAGAAGATGGTTTGGAGATCTACAGAAAGAAACTACCTTACTATTGGATTCAGGAGATTTTTGCAGGCATTGTGGAAGGAAACTAAGCTAGTTCCTCTTTCCTGAGCTTTTACACACTCTACAGGAAAAAAAACCCTCAACATTATGTCTTACACACAATTAATAGAAATATATGAAAAATGTAAACTTACTGTTTTGTTTGTTTACTTTTTTGTCAGTTGTGGGGCTTGAACTGTGGGCATGGGCGCTGTCCCTAACACTCTACCACTTGAGCCACAGCACCACTTCCGGCTTTCTGAGTAGTTTTCTCACACACTCTCCTGCCTGGGCTGGCTTTGAACAGCAGTCCTCAGATCTTAGCCTCCTGAGTAGCTAGGATTAAAGGCATGAGCCACCAGCGCCCGGCTAAACTTACTGTTTTTAGAGTTCCTTTATATATAAGTAGAACTACTAAACATAGAAATGTTATTAAAGGAGGGTGCGGGGAGGATGGGAAGGGATGGGAAGGGGAAACAAAGGAGGAGGCTACAATGCTTGATAAGAAATGTACTCATTATCTTGCCCATGTAATTGTAACCCCTCTGTACAGTATTTTCACAATAAAAAAAAGAAAAAAAGAGAGAAAAAAAGAAATGTTATTAAATCCTCTCTAAAAGTAAATAAGTTGTAACAACAGTGAAACATAGCTTTTATCTTAATCTTCCTTGTGATGACAAATATCTTGTAGTTATTTTAAAGCTATTATACTTCATGCTATTAAAAATTTGAAAATTAGGTATGTGTGTATGGATGGCTGTGGGAATTTGCTCATTTTTGTAGCACAAGATCCCCAAGGAAAACATTCTCAGAGTAATTGCTACACCGCTAAAAAAAAAAAAATCTACCAAGCAACAGTAAGTAAAAATAAATTCTCACAGCCTAAGTAAAGAACTTTGAGTTTCCATGACTCCTTTTCACTAAATAATCAGATAGGCCTGAGAAAGAAGTCCTAAAAATTAATATTTGATTATTTCTTTTCCTCTTATCACCTGCTAAGCACCAGAATGTATAACATTTTGAATTTAAATAGATTACTCTATTTTGTTTTGTTTTGTTTTGCTTTGCTTTGCTTTCTTTTTTGACATGGGCTGTCACAAAAGCACCACACAAGCACCAGCTCCATCACTTCAGCCATTCCTCCATCTCTAGCTATTGCTTTTATTTAAACTCTATACCACAATTCAACTCCCCAGAAAATAGTACAAGATTTTAAAATGTATACAGGTGAATATGGAATTCATAAGAAAGAAAATAAATCATAATGAGCCTTACCTTCCATTCTTATTTTCAGACACACAAGAATTTACTTCAATTAAATTTTCTAGGTTCTGGCCTCTAAAGAAACAAACATATCACAATTTTAGGACATAAACAAATATAATAATAATAAATTAGAAGTCAGCACGTATCTAGACATAGTCATTTGAGGTCAATAGAGATATGGGAGATACAGTGCTTGCTTAATATGTGTTTGATCCCCAGCATACAAAGTATAGATTATATTATCTCAGAAAAAAATGTTAAAACGAATTTATTGGAAGATTTGGGTAGTCTGAAAAGATATCACTTACTTATATTCACATTTAGCTAACATTTAATGAGTACTAACCTAGTATCACAAAGTGCTAACTCTGTATTTTTACATGGTTTTTCTATTAAAATCTCTCAAAGTCCTGTGACATAGCATTTGGGGCATGAAAAGAGTAAAAAATGAGGTCTCTGGGGCCACTTAAAAATAACTGTTGGGCTGGGCGCCAGTGGCTCACACCTGTAATCCTAGCTACGCAGGAGGCTGAGATCTGAGGATCGCGGTTCAAAGCCAGCCCGGGCAGGAAAGTCTGTGAGACTCATCTCCAATTAACCACTAGAAAACCAGAAGTGGCATTGTAGTTCAAGTGGTAGAGCACTAGCATTGAGCTGAAGAGCTGAGGGACAGCACCCAGGCCCAGAGTTCAAGCCCCATGACCGACAAAAAAAACAAAAAAAAAAACAACTTTTCGGGCTGGGAAGTGGCTTGGTGGCAGAGTGCTTGCTTAGCAGGCACAAAGCCCTGGGTTAGATTCCTCAGTACCATATAAGCAGAAAAAAAATGGAAGTGGAACAGTGGCTCAAGTGGTAGAGCACTAAGCACTAAGAGGCTCAGGAACGGAGCCCAAGACCTGAGTTCAAGCCCCAGTACCAGAAAAAAAAATAATAATAATTGCTGGACAAAGTCTCAGACCAAACCATCTGCACATCTAAAATCAACTCTTGGATGTTTATGTTTAGACTTCATTCACAGAAACACAAAAAAGTAACCCAGCACTGGAGTAAACTATTCCTAATGTGGAAGATAAATGGGTATCAAAGAAGATTGTATGCATAGATGAACACATCAAAATAAAACTTCCTTATACAACTGAGACTTTTTTATTTAAATTGTGGAAAAGCAGAGCCTTTGTATGCCTTCCAAGGGGTATGAACCATCAAGTAAGCCATTTAATTCGTGGCTTTACAGAATTTATTGTATTTTAATAAATAATACCACATATCTCTGATTGGGAGACGTATAATATTTTCTCCCAAACAATCTATACTAATAATGTTTAAACTAGAGAGTCCCAGGCAATGCGAAGAATGGAATGTATATTTGCTTTGGTTCCTTGCACAGTTTGGTATTACTGGCTAGATGAAAAGACACAAGAAAAGAAGTATGGACTTCTCACAAACTCCTCAAGTTAAAAGATGCGAAAATATTTTGTTCCTTAATTAAGACCACATCCACTGCATGGTGTCTTTTACACTGTGGCACAAGATGAATAACTGTGAGTCACAGTGTGAAAAATAGACTTTTATAGGAATCCATACTAAAATGTTGCAGAGTGCAGCAAAGACTGGATTCCAAACTCTCCCTGTGGCAGTGAAAGGAACACTTTGAGATTTGTTGTTTTCTTGTTGTTTTTATGAGCAACTGGAATTAATCCCACCAAACCCACCGATTTCTCCATAGCTTCAGAGAACTGCTCCAGAGACATTGTTATTTACTACCACAATGGTAATACTTTTCAGTGTAGTTTTCAAAATGTTTGGAAAAAGACATGAGTTATCCAGAGGTGAATCAACAAGACAATTTTGGAGTATAATAGTATAACTTAACTTTCCGCAGCCATGTTAACAAATATAACACTTCCTTATAGAGAAGGCTAAGGAAAGCAAATGGACATTCTGGGGACCAAGAAGTTATGTCATTTATTATTCAACTTTTCTTTCCTTCCGTGTGTGTGTGTGTGTGTGTGTGTGTGTGTACACTGGAGTTTGAACCCAGAACCTTGTCCTCTCACATGTTTGTTTGTTTGCTCAAGGCTGGCACTCTACCACTTGAGTCACACCTCCACACTCAGCTTTTGGGTATAATGAGCTTTTCTGCATAGGCTAGCTTTGAACCACAATCTTCAAACCTCAACCTCCAGAGGGGCTAGGATTACAGACATGAACCACTGGTACCTGTCTACAACTTTTCGTAAGATAAACTCTGATAATAAAAAGTTATTAGCTCAACCTGAACTGCTTTTACTCCATCTTGTGGCCCAGGTATCTATTAACAGGCAGCAATGTTTCTGTCTATACTGCTAAGTTGATCTACTTTTGTAAAGCATGAAACAGATTTACAAAATTAAGGGACTTCAAATCAAACTTTACTATGACAGGTCTTTTATGTCAGAAACTAAATCTTAGGTATTAAGACTTTACTGCTGCATGAGGTTCTCAAGTAATAGAGGACCTGCCTGAGGCCTTGGGTTCCAATCCTTATACCAGAAAACAAAAAATCCTAAAAGAAATATTTGTGTCTATGAAAGGGATATTGAATATATTGAAGTAACTCGTAATTCTTCAACTTGTTGATATAGAGAGATGGGAACAAATTTATGTATTTTTATAATTCTTTTCATTGAGAGTGTCTTAAAGATCTTTTTTTTTGTCAGAGATGGGGTTTGAACTCAGGGTCTAGGTGCTTTTCTGCTCAAGGTTAATTCTCTACCACTTTGAGCCACAGGGTCATTTCTGGTTTTCTGGTGGTACACTGGAGATAAGAATCTCATAGACTTTCCTGCCTGGGCTGGCTTTAAACCATGATCCTCAGATCTCAGCTCTTGAGTAGCTATAATTATAGGTATGAGTCAGCAGTGCCCAGCTCTTAAAGATTTATATTAAATAAACCAGCAAGTCTATAGGGAATTTAGTCATTTCAATTTTTTTTAATTGTCGTTAAAGTAGTTGTTCATAGGAGATGCCAATCAACAAAGTAGTTTATGATATTTTAAATACAAGATATAGCTAATCATTTCAGTGGCCCTAATTCACTGTGATTCATTAAGTTTTTCATGAGTAAAATATAGTCCATAGCTCAAGGAGATAAAATAGATTTCTTCCATCTAATTTTGACAATAGCTCTCTGGATGCTAGGGCTAGAATGTCATAGGTATTATTCTAGGTCAACTAGCAAAAAGCAATGAGTGATCTGATATTTCACCTTTAATTCACGACTATTGTTAAATACCTAAAATGTGCAATGTGCCTTTGTGCAATGAACTATATATATGTAAAATAGACATCCAAAGTGACTGACTATGGCATATAAGTAATAGACCGAAGATTATCTCTAGGCATATAGTTCCTGACGGAACATACACTCGTAAGTTGTGATGTGCAAATAAGCCCCAAACTGACTCCAAAAGAGGATAACGTGTTTCCTTGTTGACAAGAGACACACAGATTATAAATGTGTCCTCACTTCAAACACTAAAGAAAAATAGAAGCTTTCTTCAAAACAGAAAGGAGAAAAAAAAATCCTACCCTAGAGCCTTGGGAAAATGTCCAAATTAATCAGGGAAGTCATTTACCGATTTGTGTTTCTGAGGGCCGATGGCTTCACGTTAACAACGTCCAAACCTTGACTGTTTAAAAGAAAAGCAGAAAGTTTGGATTAGTTATGTTTAGGTGTATTGTGCTAAGTCAATAAACCAACAGTGTAAATTTTATTCATCCAGGGGCAATCTACAGATGAAAATATTAACTCACTGCTTTTATTTTATTACCTCTGAATGCTTTTAATTGCTTCAGGATTCACTTTGATGAGGTTATCCAGATCTGGGTTTCTATTTTAAATTTTAAAAAATAGAAAGAGAATGGCTTAATGATAAAGTTATGTTGCCAAGATCTGAGTTATAAATTTGCATGAAATAATAATAAAGCAACATATTCTTCCTGACCAAAGCACATTAAAAAACAGTGCTATTACCTTTGGTTGTTTGTGAGAATTTCATGATTCACTTTGATGAGCTTATCAAGATCTTGGTCTCTTTAAGGAGAAACACATATTAAAGCAGCTGGGGTTAAAGATAATAGGTTTAAGGTCATTATAAATAGGCAAACAAGATTAAACTGTGAGACATTGTTTTGCTATAGAATAGCCATAATACACGCCTTCTAACTAATTTAGAAGAGAAGAAAATATACTGTAAGCAAAGAGAATTTATTCTGATTTCACACATTTTATTACTAAAACCATCTACAATGGCATGGGGGTTAGTGCTCAACTTATTCATTACAAAGAGTAATTAACAGTTTTTCCCTCTGGATTGTCCAAATATTATGAAGATAGAAACTGACTTTCAAGTCCTTAACACTTTCCCAAATTGTGTACTGATTATATTGTTATATATTTATAAAATACTGATTATATATATTTGGCGGGGGAGGGTCCGGTCGTGGGCCTGGTTGCTGTCCCTCAGCTCTTCAGCTCAAGGCTAGCACTCTACCACTTGAGCCACAGCACCACTTCCGGCTCTTTTTCTTTTTGCTTATGTGGTGCTGAGGAATCGAACCCAGGGCCTCAGGTATGCAAGGCAAGCACTTAACCACTAAGCCACCTTCCCAGCCCCACTGATTATTATTTTTAAAGTTCTAAATCTGGAATTATTCTCAATAAAAAACCAAAGTTGTGACTTCTCTTTAGGACACCCGAGAACTGGATTTAACACAGATGGCCAGATAGACATATACTCCCAAAAGTGTGTCCTTCCATGCAAAGCCTTACCAGTTTCTTTTCTAGTAACAGAATAGTGTTTTTACCCATGTAGTTTGCTCTCATTTACTGCCTCAGTATAACTCAGGTTTTAAGGACTAGAAGGTGGTGGTTTTTTTTAAAGTAGCCTTCTAAGTTGCCCATTTACTATTACTATTACTATACTATTGTTATTTACTACTACTGCTGTTGTTGTTGCTATTAAGTAGTACTGGTGTTTAAACTCAGTGCCTTATCTTACATTTGCTAAGTAGCTGCTCTACCCTCTACCACCAAGCCACTTCAACATCTTTTTCTTGTCTAGGTTATTTTTGAGACAAGGTCTTATTTTTTTGCCTGGGCCACCATAGACTGCTTTCCCATATGGCTGGATAATGTGAAGCTGGGATGGAAGGTACGTACCTCTCTGCCCAGCCATTTGTCCAGATAAAGTCTCATGAACTATTTTGGCCCAGGTTCGCCTCAGACTACAATCATCTCATATCTACCTCCCAAGCAGCTAGATGAAAGGCTTGAATTACCATGCCCAGCTATTTTATTGTAATTATTAATACATTTGCACAATCAATGTGTTTCACGGTGACATTTCATAAATGTATATATCCTAACTTGATCATGTCTGCTCCTCCGCTTCCATCTCATACCCTCTTGCCTCTCCCCTTTTCCTCCAATCCCCTTTCCCTTCCCTAATAAGATTCTTCTTTTTTTTAATTTATTTTATTTTATTTGTGAACATACTGTACAGAGGGGTTACAATTGCATGGGCAGGAAGCTATTTTTCTTTTTTTTTTTGTCGGGCGTGGGGCTTGAACTCTGGGCCTGGGCGATGTCCCTCAGCTCTTCAGCTCAAGGCGAGCGCTCTACCACTTGAGCTTCAGCGCCACTTCCCTAATAAGATTCTTCTACTTTCAAGTCATATTTTTTTTTTTTGTTTCCCCACATGAAAGAAAATATGCGGTTGTCTTTCCTGTGTCAAGCATGTTGCTTGACTTTTCATTCTTCTTTGTGGCTGAATAACAGCCCATTGTGTATATAGATCATATCTCCTTCATCTACTCTTCTGTAAATGAACATCAAGGCCGTTCCATGATTGGGCTATTGTGAACAGAGCAGTAACAAACATGAGTGTGCAGATATCACAACTGTAAGCTGAGCTTGATTTCTTTGGAACTATGTTCACGAGTGGGTGATATAGTAGGATCACATGATAGTGCTACTTTTTGTATGGTGCTCTGTTACTTTTTTTTTTAAAGAACTTTCATACAGATTTCTATAGTGGCTGTACTAATTTACATTCCCACTAACAGTATATCAGGGTTTCTTTTCTCCTGTATCTTCTCCAGAATTTGTTCTTGTTATTATTGTTGGTTTATAATAGCCATATTGACTATGACAAGATGGGACCCCCCCCCCAATGTAGAAATACAAGAGAAATACACAGCAGGTGCCATGGCAGGCTACTGCAGGAATGATGCCAGCTGCTTCCAGTGCCATCCAGGACAGCAATACATCTGCACCCACTACTCCTCCACAGTCCTTTCCTCTCTTATAAAACAAAATACATTTCACTCACCCAAAACACTGATACAGAGTTACTAAGGGTGAGGAAGCTGTTGAGAGATGACGCCTGAAAAAGATCTGAGCAAAGACATCCATTCTGTCTTCCAGCCCCGCCTTCTCTATAGGATGTGCTTCTGCCCACCTCAGAAATCTGTCCACCTGAATCTCTCCTCCTGGTTCTCAGGTCTCCATGGTAGATAGAAAGTCCCTACCTGAGTTTTCACTGTTTTGTATTATCCCCAATAATAATAATATTCTCAATTAAAGATAATCCACTGATGTCTATAAATACAATTAAAAGAATGATTTGGCAAATGAGAACTATTCCAAACATGAGTTTTGCTTATAAGTGGGCTGAGTGTACCTGTTATAAAGTAGGTGCTTTGAAGATTAAATAAGATAATAAAGTCATAAAATACAATTTATATATGTATATATATATATATAGAATAAGGCGGAAACGTTTTTAAAAAGGACTAAGACAACAATGCTTGAAATGGTCAGTTTAGCAATATTAAAAGAATAACAATGAATAAAACTATATATATAAATAGTATATTCAAAAGCCCCAACTCTTTACATGTAAAATTAGTCATATTTCACTGTAACCACATATAATATACATGTTCCAGCAGAGTTAACAATAAGCATCATTAAACATGAAAAAAATAGGGGAACGTCTATTTTAACTGGGTGCAAAAAGTTCGGTTTATATTTGATGAAACAGCATTTCATAAAGTCCAATAAGAAACACATTTTACACTGCCATCTCATACTTCCTTCTACACACACATACACATGCACACACATACACACATACTTTTATGTGAAATAATTCCCTTTCTACACAAGAATGTTCATATTTTCAATTTGGCTCATTCTGTCAGGGTGGGGTTAAGATTGCTGATTACCACTCACTGAAGTAATCCTAAAGCTCTTTAATAGATGGTGACCCATATCTTGAGAAAGTCTATTCAAGCCATGTCCAACCCCTTATCACTACTAAAAGGGCAACCTTCTGTGTTCATAAAACAACAATCTAAGTAATAAGGTTGACTTATCTTAATGTGTAGGCTATGGAATTTGTCTCCATGGAGTCAAAGCAAATACATTGAGTTTGGTGTTTAAAAGCACATGAATATGATATTTAAATTTTATGTAGGGAAAAATGCAACATCTTTTCCTACTCAAATGATTTTACTTGGGACTTCATTAGACTATTTCAGTCTTATTTCCATGGAGGCTACAAAGTCACATTAGTGCATCATCTTCCGCTGAGGAATTCTTTAAGTGACTCTGTGAGAAGATTACAGGGCACGCCCACACTGTCCCACACTAGCTGTGATGCTCTCTTAGAGACTCCAATGTTTTCAGATATTTCATTAACTTTCATGTCTTGGAAGATTAATAAACATATGAGTGCCGATGTAAAGACCAGAGTGGGATTGTGAGCTGGAAGACCTCACATAAGACTAAGATTCTCAGTGCGCAAATGAAGAACTTGGAGCAGATCATCTTTAGGAGTCTGTCTATCTCTAATATCTACCCAGGACATTATCAAATGAATTTTATTGCCTTTAGTGTCTTTTATTTCTTTTTAGATGCAACATACTGGCAATACATTCTATATTCAGCAAGCAGTATATGAGTGTTCCAAAATGTAATATATTAAATTGACAACCTATTATTGTCTTGGAGTAATATCTTTGTGCCCTTGGTACATAATTAGCTTTAATCTATGTTAATTGCCTGCTGTTAATAAGATTCAGAATGACTACTGAATTCTCTTTTTGGCATTCACAGACTATAATTATACCTAATGTGCAACTAATGATACCTAGTCATAAGCTGGAAACTCAGTAGGTGCTCAGTAATTACTCACTGCCTAAGAGATCACAGAGCTCCGGTCAGTCTTCCACTAATTATCTCTGTGACCCTGGTCAAATCACTTAACCTTTTTGAGTCCTAATGTTCTCTTCTACCAAAGGAAGAGGTTCAACTAGAACAGTGGTTTGTAAAATGGTCCCAACCCATCTTTCTTCCATCTCTAAAGCCTTATGATCTTTTTTATTCATTGAAGATTCTGCAATGGTTTTTATTAAGGAGTGTTAGTGAGAATTGTACTTTATTTCATTTTATTTTGTTTTTGCCTGTTCTGGGCCTTGACCTCAGGGTCTAAGCACTATCCCTTGGCTTTTTCCCTCAAAGGTAGTACTCTACTACTTGAACCACAGCTCCACTTTTGGCTTTTTGGTAGTAATTAAAAAGTCTCCTGACATGTCCTGGCTTCAAACCGTGATTCTCAGATCTCAGCTTCTTGAGTAGCTAGGATATACAGCCATGAGCCACTGGCACCTGACATAAGCTTTATTATCTTTATTGGCACCAAAAAAAACAAAAATGGAAATAATGAAAACATTACCAAGATTTTATTTTAAAAAATATAGAAATGGTAGATACAGTAATACATAAGGGTATAAATTGTTTTATATAGCCCAGAGACAAAAAGTGAATTTCATTTCTGTAAGAATACTACTTCAAATTTTTTTCAAATTTTAGGACCATATTCTTTTGTGGGAGCACAAATTCTTTGTACAATGGACCTCATGAAGTTCCCTCTGTTTGAAAATATTCTTTTACAAGCAAGTGAATGCAATGCTAATGAGTCTAATGGATCTAAGTCTATTTTTAAACTATTAATAAATATTAATTCCAGATACAAAAGCATTCATATCAATGTCACACAAACAAAGCAAACACAAACAACTTGTGCACAGACATAACCCTTCTGCCCCCTTCTCTAGTCCCTTCCATCAACGGTTTTGCTTGGGCTAAGAAAAGTGAAGGTTTTCCGCTATTTCTCATTTTTACTTACTGTTAACAAATAGTGTAGTTAACATCTAGGTTTCTAGGGACATATAAAAACTATGATGATGATTCAAGTTCTACATTCATATTCATGCCATGTTTAGTTAAGGAGAAGGAAAAACAAGCAAATAAATAATATTCTTCTCTTACCGAGCAGTGTTTTTGACAGCTTTGGGGCTTACATTAAGAAGTTCACCAAGCTTCTGGTCTCTGATAAAATAAAATAAAACCCAGTCAAAATCAACAGGAATTGCCAGTTTTCAAGACTGGCCTAATTTTGATAGTTATAAATTACTGAATAGGAGCTATATCCATTAATTGCCTTTTGTCTTCTTTTCTTTTTCTTTTTTTTTTTTTTTGTAGGTCGTGGGGCTTGAACTCTGGGCCTGGGCGCTGTCCCTCAGCTCTTCAGCTCAAGGCAAGCGCTCTACCACTTGAGCTACAGCGCCACTTCCGGTTTTCTGGTGGTTTATTGGCGATAGGAGTCTCACGGTCTCTCCTGCCCGGGCTGGCTTTGACAGCGATCCTCAGATCTCAGCCTCCTGAGTAGCTAGGATTACAGGCATGAGCCACCAGAGCCCAGCTTGTTTTGCTTTCTTTTTGAGACAAGTTCTCATTATGTGTCCTAGGCTAGCCATGAACTTGTAATCCTTCTGCATCAGTTTCCAGAGGGCTAGAGATATAGGCTTGCCCAGCTTAAATAAGATTGTTAACCTTCAAAACCACTGAGGTAGATTATTACCATTTCATTGAAAGACATTGAGCTTCAGAAAAATTAAGACACTTCCTGCAGCAAGATACCTAAGAAGTGACTGAGAGTGAACCAAAATTAAAACCAGAACACCTGTCCTACAAATCCCACGCCTCTTCTCTTTCACATACTTGTGCTCTCTTAAGTTCACAATAATTCCTTCCCTGCACACTAATTTTCACCACAAATCTTCATAATTATTTTTGAGGTAACAGAGTTTCTTTGCCATGCCTTTAGTGATTCTTGCTCTAGTATATAATACACCTTAATGTCTCAAGAACAGAAACAAATCAATAGCTTAAAAAAAATATTCTAGTCAGGTATAAAAATGTTATGTGGCTGGTTTTCTCACAAGTCATTTCAAAATGAACCCCTGAGTTTATGACAGAAAAATGAGCAAATATTCTTTGGTTAGTTTAGTTTTATACACATGTAAATTTTTAATATTTTAGTTGTTATTATAAAGGTGTACAGAGGTGTTACAGTTACCTAAGTCAGGGAAAAAGTACATTTCTTTTTGGACAATTTCACCCCTTCCCCAATTCTCTCCCAATTTTTTCCCCCTGCCTCTACCCACAAGTTGTGTAGTTCATTTTCAACATAATATCTAGTGAGTATCACTGCTGCATTTGTTCATCCTTTGTCCCTCCATTTCTTTTTTTTGGGGGGGGTCTGGTCGTGGGGCCTGAACTCTGGGCCTGGGCACTGTCCCTCAGCTCTTCAGCTCGAGGTTAGTGCTCTACCACTTGAGCCACAGCGCCACTTCCGGCTTTTTTCTTTTTTGCTTATGTGGTGCTGAGGAATCGAACCCAGGGCCTCAAGCATGTGAGGCAAGTGCTCTACCACTGAGCCCCCTTCCCAGCCCTTGTCCCTCCATTTCTGTGCCCCAATACTTGCCTTCCCAAAGATAGCTAAATGAATAAACAAGACAAAAAGAAAACTAAAACATGGAAGTGGCTCTGTGGCTCAAGTGGTAGAGAGCTAGCCTTGAGCTGAAGTGCCCAGGCCTAGAGGTCAAACCCCACGACTGACAAAAAAAAAAAGGAAAACAAAAGCAACAATCAAGAAAAAAAAATCTCGTTTTACACCTTTAGCTTATTAACTACACTTTTAATGTATCAAAAGAATATTCTGAAGTAGTAATTACATAGACTTAGCTTAAAAAAATCTCATTTTAAAACAATATAATGAAATAAATAGGAGCAATAATAAAATCTATCTCTTGTTATTATAGATCAATAAGTCAACATGTTCTCATTTTTATGTCCCCTTTCAAAGTGCCCTAAGCAAAATGATCTTATGCTTTATATATAAATTGGAGAATTGTTCACGATCAACAGCAATCTCAACAAACATACCTTTCATTTGCTGAAGGAGTTGCTTTGATATGATTGTCCTGGTCTTGATTCCTAAAAATAATGTTTTACGTTTCAATAGCTGACAAAAGCAATTAAAATCAATCATTTTTTCTATTTTTCATACTAGATTGAATCATACAACTGTTGCTAATTTAAAAGTCCATCATCAAGCCTTCTATCAACAGTTTGTGCTTGCAATCCTAGCTATCAGTAGGCTGCAGTCAGAGATCTCAGTTTGAAGCCAGCCCAGACAGACAAATCCTCAAAACTCTTATCTTTAATTAACCAGCAAAAAGTCAAAACTAGTAGCATCACTCAAGTGGTAGAGTGCCAGCCATGAAAAAGATGTGAAGTCCTAAATATAAGCCCTAATACTGTGCATGTACACATATACATGCACGTGCATATGCATGCACACACACACACATAAACACACACACACAAACTCTATCATCTCTCTTCCATAATGGCACAGCCAGAGAGACCAAAGAAAGGGCCTTAACACTGAGTTGGGTTACACATCTCATCATATTTTTAAAGGTGAATACAAAAGAAGGGAAAGAGAAGTATGTCATAAATCTTACCCTTGATCAGTTGTATTTGTTTCAGGAGCCACTCTGACGAGGTTTTCAAAACTTTGGCACCTTAAAAGTATGGAAGCAATGACCAAGTCAATGATACATTTACATCAAATGCTGGAAAATACAAGTGGACACTGACAAATATTTTCATAAAATGTTTACTAAAACAGAGGTTATCTATGAAAGTTGAAATTTTCTTATTTATATATGTATATGTATATATATATGTGTACATATTCCTTATGTGTCTATATTTGTGTATACACACATACATATTTCCACACAACATATACACTTATATGTATATGATATAAATCAAAATTGTGTTGGGATAATGAATAATAACTAATGTTTTCACTTGAAATGAGCTAGGCACAGTTATAAGTTGTTGATGAGATTTATCTCATTGAATCACCATGAAATCCTTTGATATAAGAAGCATCACAGTCCCAACTTCATGGAAGGAAAAATGAAGACACAGAAGGAGTAAACATTCTTCTAAGTGGTACAGTGGCAGGGGTAGACTTTAAAGCAAGTCAATCTAGTTCTAAAAAGTTGTGCTTTACCATAACACCAACGATTTTATTGGAATTTAGAAACTGCATTGGCATCAGAAGTATTCTGATATTAGCCAGCTTCATTTTCTCATTCTGAAGAGGAAAAGCAGAACAAAACAGAAGTGGCTAGTCCCAAGATCACACAAGAACCAGGGACAGAACCAGGCCGAGGCCCACATTCACGGGCTCCATTCTAGTGCTCTTTCTCTTGTACCATGTCATTCTGTGAGAAAGAAAAAGAGAGAGAAGGAGAGAGAGAGATAGAGTAAAATATTCTCTTCATCCTGGGAAGACAACTGTGGACTTAAGTGGTGAAATGGCAACTTCATTATGTTTCTGTCAGAAATCAGTTAACCAAAACATTTCAGATATGATAGTCAGGGTATATAGCTTTTCCTTGATGATAGATAGCTCAGTTCAGCAGCAGCAATTGGAAAGTGGTTATTTAGTTATATTTTTAAGCATCCACACCAAGAAATGAAAGAGAAGAGTTTATAAAATCTTACCCTTGCATTCTTTTTCCTGTTGTTGAGCTCACTTTGATGAGGTTATTACGGTCTTTTGAACTTTAAACATAAATAAACAAACAAATAAATAAATAAATAAATAGTCATTTGGCCATTTTGATCAAAAAGATATATGCTCTCAAGGTGAATTTTCCTCTTAAGTTTTGTTAATAAAATACTGTGAATTAAAAGAATCTTTCTATGTATTCTAATTCTAACTAAAATATGCTTTGTTAATCATTTCCATTTGTAGTACCTTTTTGTTTTAAAGAGATTTTACATCTATCCCAAACACAGAATAAACATTATGGTCCTCATTTTGTAACTAAAGAAGCTGCTTCTGCTTCTAGTTCAAGGAACTTGCTCAAAGACTCCCCACTGCCAAGTAATGAGATTCAAGTCTTTCTGGTTCCAATCCAAAGGTTTTTCAACTCATCCTTTTGTATGAATGCCACAAATTGGGAAGAACATGATAGAAGAGAGAAAATACACAGTCCTTACTCTTGGTTGTTTCTATTTATTTTAGGGGCCACTTTGATCAGATTTTCGAGGCTCTGACCTCTTTAAAACATTAATGAAATGGTAAGATTAATGGCAGAATCTCAATAAGTAAAATATCTGTTATAATTCAGAAACACTTTAAGCACTCATTGAAATCAATATAAGGAATTGAAGATTGTTAAAGGTGACTGTGAAAGTATATAGAAATTTATACATCTCTGAACTTATTGAGACTCGGAGACACAATACTTTAATCTTGGAGTCAGCAGCCATGAACAAATTTTACTCTATGTTTTGATGTCTTTAAAGGTAAGCCTTTGCCAGATGCACAAATCATTTTTAATTGGTCTACATACTGGCCTTGTGAAACATTCTAGAATATATACTCCAATACATGTAGAACTTTAAAACCAACTTTGAAGAATCCATATTTTTTGGCTTTTTTTGGCAAGTTTTCTTTCAAAACTACATTTATATAAATTAATGTTTGTTAAAAATCCATGATATGGGAGGTGGGGCTCAAGTGTCACAGTATGTGCCCAGCAAACATGTGGCCACAAGTTCAGTCCTCAGTAACACCACCTTACACATACAAACACACACACACACACACACACACACACACATACACACACTCCATGATATGAAATCTGATTATCTATCTAATCCTAATATATCTACCTGTATATTAGAAAACATATCCTAACTAACTGTTTGGGCAACAACCAATGGGAAGATTAGAATTTTCAGAGCTCATGTGAAACATATTGACTATAATATAAAAGTCCATGCCACCACTGCAAACACTTCAGTACTTTACTGTTACCCTGTCTGTTTCTGATCTTCATGGATATTGCTCTGTTACCCTGTCTGCTTCTGATCTTCATGGATTTTGCTCTACTTTCTTCATGTGCATATTGTTTTCCACATACACAACAAATATTTCTCTGAACTACAGAGGATGCCACATGGCAAAAGGAGCCTCCACAAGAAGGGACATTTACACTTGTTCCAAACTCGTGACCTGACCAAGAACAGATCAAGAAAGCCATGGAGGTTTCTTCTATACAACATCAAAGCTACAGATATTTGTAGGCAACCAGATGTTGACCCAAGTTCTTTTGCTCATATCCAGATGTCCGAGGACATGATACCCGGGCTACAAGCAACAAATGTGCAGCATTTTGCCATGTAAATAATGAAACAATCAACCCCATACAGACAACCCAGCTGCTACTCCAGTGTGGCACTGGAGTTTTGTCTAAATGAAGTCTAAAGAATTTGAATAGCAGGAACTCAGAAAAAAAATCTCAGGTTACTACTTCCAGATTTAAGTGTTCAAATCAATAAGAGTAGTAAGTGGTTGTAGAATATGCTTTCATTATATTATTATCATGATCGTGGTTTCTTTAAACCTGAATTGAGGCTTACAATGGAGAAGTTTCTTTAACTGTATTTGGGGGGTGAGGATCTTTTCTTTTTAGGTTCTTGGGATGGAACCTAGGACTTGCTAGGAGAGTGCCACTGAGCTACATCCCAGCCCTAGAAGGTTCTTTACATTTCTTAGTTCATAAGTTAGCAAGTTAAGGTGAGGTAATTAATGTGGCAATCTAAGTAATGGAATGGTGTAATAGAATATTTGAGTTTAACTGTGTGAAGAGTCACCTCACGGTGTATACATTTTTCAATACTTCTTCATTCTTTCAATCCGCAAGTTGGAAAGCCCAGTGGACTATAAACTAAGTTCTGCCTCACATGCTAGGATAGATGGCAGCAATACATTCCCAGGATTAGCCTGAGAAATAAACAGATGACTAAACATAAGCAAATGCCACACTTTCAGATAACAATATATGCTGTAAATTTAAACAAAAATAGTGCTTGGTGCCTCTGCTCTGGGGACAAGGAAAGGGTTGTGACTTAATTATATTCAGGAGTCATATATAACCTGTTTGAAAGGTGACAACATGAAGAAAGAGTTTTCCAGGAGGAGGGAACAGCAGATACAGAAGCCCCAAAGATGACATAAAATAGGGGAGATACAAGTGGTAGGACTTTCTTGGGAAAATCACCAAACATTAGAATGTTATTCTATCTCAGGTGGAAAAACACTGATGCTTATTTATAAGGAAAGAAACATGATCTGACTTTATTTTTAAAAGAGATACAGAACTTTATTATGAATAGAAAAATAGAAATTGCAGCTACTATTTTGAAAAGCCCCCAGATAGTTTATTCATACAAATATAAACACACACACACATCACATGTAAGTTCCCACTCATACACACACACAACTATACTATATACTATCAAACACAAAGCAGCACTAATCTATGCATACCGGATACATATGTACACTTGAACATTACATTCATGTACACACAAGCACACATCTAGATGTGAACACATACATGCTTAGACATATGCACACATACATGTACACATAAGAGCAATTCTGCACATGCACACACAGGTATACACTCAAATCTATAAAACATATAAAACCAGTGTCTCATGCCTATAATCCCAGCCACTCAAAAGGCTAAAATATGAGGATTGCAGTTTGAAGCCAGGAAAGTCCCTGTGACTCCCATCTTGAATATCACAGAAAAAGCCAGAAGTGATGCTGTGGTTCAACTGGTAGAGCACTAGCTTTGGGCAAAAGGGAGCTCAAGAACAGTGCCCAAGCCCAAGATGGACAAAACAAACAACAACAACAAAAATACAATAGGTCATAATTTATGAATTATAAATTGGAAAGGAAAACAAGGATGTTTTTCCCCAGAAAGTCAAGGTAAACTAAAAATTAGTGCACTAAGATACTAGGAAAATATAATTCACTTGAATTGTTATTGTGATGACTTGTGGGTAACACGTGCCAACCCTGAGAGTATTCTGATCCTTCTTTGCCAAAAGAGTAAACTGAGGGTTAAGCACATAGTTAGCAAGAACTATAATTTGCACCCATGTCTTTCAGACTCCCTACTGACATTCAGAATTTCCGGTTACCATCCAGAATCAATGGGATCACACTTTGTCCTCTGCCTATTCATGAGACTGCTCAGGCCTCTAGCTCATTGGATAGTTGTGTCCCAACCATGCTCCACAGCCAAGTGCAGGACAGCATGGCACTGCACATATCTACTTTTAGCTAACTGAGCCTTTGCTCTGCCAGAAGAGCCTACAGGCACTGGTGACACATTCTAGAATCAACAAATAATATCCCGCACAAAATTAGCTGAATGGAGAAGAGTTCAAGGGAAGCCACATGGAATGATTTGGTGCACTGTTTTCAGCAGCAAGCCAACAAGTTCAGTTTCAAAACTTTTTTCCATCTGTTTTAAAAGCAAGAAGACATAAGCTCTCCAGACTGGCTTGACAATCCATGGGTTAGGGAACTCTCTGAATCAAGTATGCTTTGTTGTTATATCTTTAAATATATAAATACTACACATAAATATGCCATATACGTATAGTTCACATACATGTACTTGCAAAGGCATACAGTATTTGTTTGTACACACATGCACCTATTCACACACATGCACTTACACACATTACTTTTGCACATATACTTATATAGACACATACTGCTTATGCATACACAGGTAAACAACCTATCAATATAAGACTCATACTTCATACATATGCATAAACACATTTCACTCGCATATACATGGAGAGAAATTACTTCAGCTCATTAGAGGTTAGTAAAAAGAAATCCCATTTAATTTCTTAATATTTCTGAACCACAAATTCCATCCAAGATTATAATGGAAGAGACCATTGGGCATCACTTATATAGAATTGCTTCATACAATGTGTTTGGAGAAAGGAGAATGGTTTTGGCTCACATCTCAATTTACTATCCTAAATATAAGTGCTCAGAATTCTAATGTGCTTATAAATGTCTGACAAAAGGCAGAAGAGAATTTTCAATGCCTTATCTCTAGATGTTTTTGTTTCAGAGTTCACTTTTATAAGTCCAGTGAGGTCTTGTTTTCTATGACTAAGGAAACAAATTTTAATGAACTAATTAAAGCACTAATCAAAAGAATAATGAAATGAAAAAATAAGAAGTGGTAAATAGCCAAGTTTTCTATGGCACTGTAAATATTTGAAGTTCCAAGTACAATTGGAAATTCTTCTATCTTGAGCTGACAACCACTTAAGGTTCTTTATTTGTTAACCAGAGACTAATCTGTGCAAATCAACCTTACTCTGATAAACATCTTGTTAGAACACCCTAAACATGAAAATAATGTTAGGTGAAGTGTCACACTGAACACAAACTAAATATAATTTTTTTACTTATAATTGGCTAGTTGGTTTGAAAATAAGAAAAAAATTAACAATAATTTACCAATATTAAAAATAAGGATAAAAAGAAAGCATGCCTTCATATAAACTCAAATATCCCTTGAGCCCAAATCTTTGTAATAGTAATTTCCCTCAGAATAAAGTCATGGTAAATAATAAAAAGCAATACAAATCTACCACATACAATAGGAAACCAAATAATTCATTTCTTGAGGGGAAGGGGGAACACATGCCATTTTGATAAAATTCACTGAGGGACCCAAGGTCACATAAGCTGAGTGACACCGAAGGGGGACAAAAGGAATTGTTCCCATGGCAATGTAATTCCATACAATAATTCAAGAGACAATGTAGTCTCCTTACAGCCCCCTCCACTCTTCCCCCAAGGACCTACCTACACCCGAGCTGCCTGCTGAGACCACCATCTTTAGACAGGTGACTTATGAGAGCCTTGATCAAGGCTCTTGCTTTCTTTCGCTCCAAGTTATCTTTGACATTCTGGAAATTTTCCCTGAAAATGCTATTGACTATGTTCCTTAGACCAGGAAATTGAACTCAGTAACTCATCCTAAAAATAAATCAAAACCCCAAATCTAAGAGAAAAGGCAACTCACTTGCAAATGTTTAGACAACTGAAAAAAATGTGGTTTTTATGGGGAATAAGAAGGCATGGTAACTGTCCACCTCCATGCTAGTAAAATGACATTATGAAGCTAAAAAGCCAAATTTCCTATTCTCATGATCACTTACCAAAAAAAGCAGAATTAAGTATATTATTAAGACTTATCCAAAGAGAAAGCACAGAGGAACAAAGGGTGAACAAATGAAGCAACGGTACTCACTGGACACTATGTCAAAAATGAACTATAAAAATTGTGGGTGATGCTAGGAGGGGAAAACTGGGAGAGAATGAGGGAAGGGATGACATTGTCCAAAAAGAAATGTACTCTTTACCTAACTTTTTAAACTGTAACTCCTCTGTACATAAACTTTATAAGAACAATTTTAAAAATTAGAAAAAAGAACACTTACCCAGTGGTATTTCCATTTCCTTTAGGAGTGATTCTGGTAATATTGTCAAGGTATTCACCTCTTTAAAAAAAAGTTCACATAAGTTTCAAAATATTCTCATACTATTAGATGCCTCCTTCATAGTCTATATTTTATTGGAGACTGATGTTAAATCGGCTTTATAAATTAAAAAATTGACTTTATAAATAAAAATTGCCTAACAACAATATAGTTAAACTCTAGGAGTTTATTGAGCTATATGTGAGCATAAATTTACATAGAATATCTGTAGGTGATTCAAAGTGAATATCAGGGCATCAGAGACTAGTGTGGCAAAGGAGAGGCCAACTCAAGGATGTGATGCCCTAGATACTACTGAGAAGATCTCGAACACATCAGGGAGAAATAATCAAGATTCAGACACAAGCAAGCATTTCTCACCTTCTACTGCTCTTATCAGTCCTGGCATTCACTTTGACAACAGATTCAAGATCTCGGCTTCTTTAGGGAAAAAAAAAAATCAGAGCTTTAAGTCAGGCAAGTTCTGGACAACTTTCTCTGATAGCTGTCTAAAAAAGAATGTCCTTAAATGTGGTATCAGAAGTCTTTAGGGCCACCGGGCGCTGGTGGTTCACGCCTATAATCCTAGTTATCAGGAGGCTGAGATCTGAGGATCGCGGTTCAAAGCCAGCCCGGGCAGGAAAGTCTGTGAAACTCTAATCTCCTATAAACCACCAGAAAACCGGAAGTGGTGCTGTAGCTCAAGTGGTAGAGCACTAGCCTTGTGCCGAAGAGCTGAGGGACAGCATTCAGGCCCAGAGTTCAAGCCCCACGACCAACAACAACAACAACAAAAAGAAGTCTTCAGGGCTGACCCCCAAAGAGCTTTAATATTATTATTCTTATCTTTACTAATTTTCAAAGCAGTATTTGATTTAAGCTGATCTAAGGGCACTTACAGAAGTTTCCCAACAGTCCTCTCACTTTGCAGTTATATGTCTTATATTTCTAATTCACATTAAAAATGGTTCATGTTTGAAATTTTAAGAAAAAAAATCTAGCTAGTTTTCCTGCACCGGCTTCTCTACATTTCAAATATGTGGTCCTTTGGGAAAAGCTTCCATTATCTGTGGCAAAAAAAAGTCTAACACTCCTATTTAACAAGGTGAGAGGAGCTAATCTGAAGGTTTACTTACCCTTTGTCATTTTCATCAGTCCGTTGATTAACTTTATTAAGACTTCCAAAGCTTTTGTTTCTTTATAACATTGAGCAGGGGAAGAAAAGAGAGAGAAAGTCAGAGGGAGACAGACAGACAGACAGACAGAGAGATTCAGTTGTGGCGTTTATCTGACTTTTCCTATTTTTCCAACACATCAGTAGAGCTCTCCAAACTGTTTCTAAATATATGTAAAATACACAGAACTACATAAAGAGAATTGACTGTTCTCTTTAAAAAATCATCTGCGCTACTTGGCATGTTCACATTATAATATCATTGTTTTAACTAGCATCCTGCATTTGATTGCCAATACTTTTTATCATAAAGGCATTGTTAAGTTGAGAACAGATCTGTGTCAGGATGGACTTGGAAAGCTAGATTAGCATTCTGGGCACCAATAAATGATTTTTTAAATAGCTGTGACAATAAAAATAATGATCACTTTAGAAAGATAAATTTAATGACTAACCAAATACAAAGGAAGCAGCCAATACAGGGAAAAATAGTAGAGACCTCATAAATTCCTAACCCTTCACTATTCTTGAGGATTCTGGGAATTATTTTTAATGAAATTGTCAAGAGTTTGGTTTAATCAACATGAAAAAATGTTATCAGTAATGAAAAGTCTGTTTTAAGTATTTTTCTATGTTTATCTCTTCAATGCTAATATTTCAATTAATAGTCATTAACTAACCCACATTATGATAAAAATAAATGATAGCATGGCTATTGATTGCAAAGTGTTTATAAATACAAGGTAAAGATGTATACTAGAAATATTACAAATTCCAACTGCTAAGTATCTTCTGTGTTCTGAAGTCTTCAGTGGTGAGTGGCTATGTTAATAGACTGGTGTCTAATAATTAATCAATTTAGTTCATGAACAAACCTAGTGTCCACTACTCCTACTTAGGCCATAGTCTTCACTTTATGGAATAAAGAAACCAAAGTTAAGCCACTTGGCTAGCATCACTGAGAGCCAGCACTGTGATCACTTGGCCTCTCTTGACCCTGGCTCAAAGTCCTGTACACCAGCCCGCCTAAAACTGGCCCTGAATAAGTCTACCCCAGAAAACAGTAATAGACAGTCTTGGGCTGAAGCAGAGTGGGCTCTCTTTAGCAAATCTTACCTTTTGCCATCTTTGTCCATCCTGGTATTCACATAAATGAGACTTTCAAGACTTTGGGCTCTGTAAACACAGGGGAAGAAAAGCCAGTAAAAATGCATATTGAAATAGAATTGTGTGGTCTCTTGAAAGGTCAGATACAATAAACATTCTCTATGAATTGCTCATTTACTCTTACTGAATGGGAGAGCAGACGTCCTTCCAGGAAATTGTGTCAGAACTAAATGTACAATGCCGGGAGCACTCGACCATCTGCTAGTGCTAGTGCACGTGAGTGGGAAAGAATGCAGCAGCACCCAGTAGCTAACAGCTGAAGGAGTAAGACAAACAATTTTCAAGTGCACTTACCTTTTTGCTGTTTGCTCTGCCTTTGTGCTTGCTCTGAAGAGACCATCAAGACCTTGATTTCTTTAAAAATATTGATTATAATTTTCATCAGTAATAATAACAGATGCCATATAAACAGATCACTTTTACACCTAACATAGTAAGCAGAAACTGAGAAAGACAAGCCAAAGTTCTAAAATATTACTTGATTCCAAACACACTTGGCTTGTTCTGTCTAAGGTTGGTATTGTACCACTTGAGCCACACCTCCACTTCTAATTAGTGGTAAGAGTCTTGTGGACTTCCCTAGCCAGGTTAGCTTTGAACCACCAATTCTCGATCTCAGCCTCCTGAGTAGCTGGGATGACAGGTGTGATCCACCCACATTAAGGATCTTCAGTGACTCTTGATTTAAAACTTTCTCTCCTGGAAAAGCTACAGATTTAAGTGACCTGTCAGTAGTCAGTCCGGCTAATCACTATTGTCAGAACAGGATATGAAAAACATCTCATGAATCTCAGATTAATGAATTCATTTGACATTTTAAAAAATTTCCTCCTCCTACTTGGTCCCAGACTGATAGCTTGTTAGTATGCAAAGTATACTAATAGTAAGAGTGTACCAAGTACACAGAGAGATAGCTAAAATTCCCTAACACCCCCTCTGCTGCCATTATTCACATTTCTTAGCATATTTTAACTTTTGCAAGTCTAAATGGTTCAAAATTAGAACATAATGTTTCCTAAGATTTCAGTGGGTTTTAAAATAAAGTATTCAATAATCAAACAAAATTCTGTGTATATACTGGAGTAATAATATCTCAAGAACAATCATTATTTATATGTAACTACCATAATAGAGTATGAAAATCAAAGACACCTTTGTATCGTTACATTTCAATAAATATTCACACTAATGGTACAAAGGTTATTTCCACCCCACCCCGCAAGATTAGAAAGATATTTTTTTACTAGATTGGCATACATATCTCCATGTTCTATGATGGAAAAGCTATTTCATAACACAGAATTAAGTAGTAAGACAAAAATAGACATTTTGAAATCTTACCTATTTAAGCTTTTGTTCATTTTGATGAGATTATCCAGTTCTTCGCTTTTGAAAGAGAATAATCTCATGTTAGTAAAGGTTGGCCCAGAGTCCAAAGACAGAGTCACCCTAAAATAAGTGCTCTGAAAGCTAGCACATCCTACTTTGACTATCTGTACAAGATAATCCTCAAACAACGGAGAATCCCCTCTCCTTATGACTTCTTATATTTGGAAACCATGCAGCACTGTAGGGGGAGTTTATTCCTTATATTCATATATGTATTATATTATATATAGTATATTATAGTATATTATAGCATATTATAATTATATTATGACTAAAAGGGATATAGTCATTATACTTATAGAAATTATAGCAATTTCATACTTGTCAAATGTTTTGTTGTCCCACATACACACACCACTTAAAATTTAGGACTGTATTTTATATCACATCCTCTCCAGTCTTGAATATGATATCTTTAAATAGATGCTTGAATTACAGTTTTTGTGATTCTGAAACTCTGGGCCTCACGCTTGTTAGAGTGGCACTCTACCACTTAAGCCATGCCTCCGGCTTTTAACTAGTTATCTTGCAGACGGAGTCTTGCAAACTTTCCTGCCTAGGCTGTTCTCCAACTCTGGTCTTCCTTGCCTGAGCTTCCTGAGTAGCTAGAATTACAAATCTACCAGTACCCTGCTTAGTACACATTTTTAAATTGAATCAACAAATACAGGGTACATTGATTAATTATAGATTCAGTCTTTGAACAATGTCCTTGTATAGAAAATAGAAATTGGAAGACATTGGCTTATCTGTAAATCTGGCTTCTTTCTTAAATTCTACTACTACTTTCCTCTAGGTCAGCTAAATTGGCTAGCCTGTTTCCATATTTGGGAACCCAAAGCACTTTCTGGCTGTTTGTTCTGGAGTAAATCTATTTAAGCCAAGCTTCTGAGTTGGGGAATTTCTCTTAAGCTACATGGACTCAGCTCTCTCCCCCACATAGGCAGCCAGACGAGTGACATGTTCCCCAAGGCTTTTGGCTGCTTCCTTCAGTTTGCTACCCACAGTGTCTCCCGAACTTTCTTTTCTCTCCCACCCACCTCATCTCCATTTTTCCTGCCTGCCTCCTTTAGTTTTTTCCATTCACAAATCTCAGTTCTTGCTGCTCTAGAATCACAGTTTCAGAGCTCACTCAAAGAATGTCCCTGAGCTCAGTCATCTCTGGTGTTGACCAGAAAGCCATAAAACCTGGAAAGTCAGCAGTTACACATCCAAGCTTCCACGTCATATATCAGGAAGCTTGGGTCCATCCCAATCTAGGGGACACCACTTTCATTGGGCAGTTGCCTTGGCTCTTAATGAGTTGCCTTTGTTGTGTGGACTCAATTTCCCCAACTGTAAAATGAGAATATCCATCTTAGTTATCTAGGAATATAGAACACCTGGCATGATGCCTGGCAAGTCATTGATTGTGGCCAACTTAATAAATAGGACCTGGTCAATAATAAACTTTACATTGAAGACATGCTTGATATACATATATATATATATATATATGTGATATATATATATATATTTCTTTTAATGAATGTAGAGACATCAAGACACTGTCTCAAGCTTAGGATGAATTGGCTGAATCACTTACTCAGAGTGAAGACAGCTGGCATAATGCTAGTATCAGAATAGCTGTGAGGGTAGGCCTCTTAGATTCCCTGAACAAGTTTAAAGTTTAGTTAACTGCCACCACATAGATTAATTGTCTCACATAATCTTACATATTTAAGGATAGAATTTCAAGTTCAAAATAAATGGTAACATATTTTTTAAGTTGATACCCTAATGTCCCCATCCAAAAACAAACAAATACTACTTAGTGACCTAACATGGTTCTCCATTGTTTGTTTGTTTTGGGTGGTGCTGGGGTTTGAACTCAGGGCTTCACACTTGCTGGGAAGTTGCTCTACTACTTGAACCACACCTCCAGCCCCATTGGTTAAAATTCTTTCTACTAACTCTGAGGCTGCATTCAAAGGGAAAGAACAAACCCAAGAATGCTGTAAATTCAGTGCCAGACCTTTCTGACTGACATGAGAGTCACAGAACAAGCCTCTCGGGATCTGGGATGGCCTGTGTTTGTTACAAGAAAAATAGCATAAATTGTGAATAGATACACGGTGGTAAATAAAGCAAATGGAGACTGTGTTCTAAATAAAGAACCTAAGCTTTCAAAAATGACTGTAAATTGATGAAAGCTTTGGATATTCTTTCACCATTGCATTTGCAACAAATTAAATGTTCCTAATCAGATAGCAGTAATGCCTTCTTCCTCAAAGAACAGCTCAGATAAATAAAGCTATCTCTGTTCCTGTAGACAGCCCATCATACATTATCTGTGGCTGGGAGCTTTGGGCATTGTGGATTGGGAATGGGAATGGGAAATTCAATCCAATGGCTATTTTCATTGCTTTTGTTTGATTTATGCAGAACTACAAATTCCGGTCCATCTCACTCACTTATCCCCCCTTCAAACATGCCAAAAAATATTGTCCAATCTCCATTGAAAACAAAATATTCCCTCAAACAAAAGTAAATGAATAGAATTAGAGATCTAGACATTTAAACGAAAGAGAGAAAATGGGAACAAAACATTCCAGATACCTTGAAAGCTCCTGATTCATGGCTCTTATTAGCTTACAAATTTGCACAGAAAGCCAAATGGCCCTCTTCTGTTTTCTTCTCTTCCAATCATTAAACTATATTAAACAATGAAAAGGCTTGCAGGTTTGGGATGTAAACAATGAAATATTTATACCCAGGATTTTCTCATTGCTCATCATGATTTTACCATAGCCTGCAATATAAATAGCTCTTTTGAGCTAGTAGAATACCTGACATGCAATCATATCTGGTGATCAGGCAAAATATCTACACTGAGCATTGTTGAGATGATAGGGAAGATCATGCCTTTACACCAATGACATGGGACAAAGGCAAACACGATTAGGTATGAGGTATAAACAATGGGGTTCTAATTTCATAAAGAGGCAGAAGTCACATCTCACTGAATCACTTAGAGGTCACTTCACAGAGGGCCTGATATGTGATCAGGACCTTCCGAAATGGAAGGATTTGCACAGGTTGATATGATGACCCTGAGGATGGGCAAGATTGCTGTGTAGACAAAAATGGAATAAACAAAGGCAGAGTATCTGGGGATTATAGAAAAGTCTAATCTGGTACTGAACATAGAATAAATATATGCATGAAGGCAGAAATAATTAGAACATTACACTATAAACAGCTTAGCCAAAGCCTTCAAGAAAGTTATAAATAATTAAGTGGACAGTAAAGACAGAAACAATGGATATTTGGGCAGAAAAAAAAACTAGCATTGATGGGGAGCAACGGTTTAGAAGGTGAGACTGAAGGAATATAAGCAAATATGAATGGCCACATTTATATTGGCCTGTGAGTTTTTTAACTGAGTGAGGCCACATGGGCAAGAGAGGTGTTTCAGATGTTAAAGCCATCCATGCCTCTTTTACACAGAGATGGGGAAAGGATGAAGAATCAACACTGAGTTCAAGGGCTCTGAATGTAGCTCTGTGGCAGAAGACTGGTCTCACAGGTATGAGGCCCTGCACCCCGTCTCCAGCAATCATAAAACAAACCAAGTTATAATGGTTCCAGAAAGGTGAGCACTTTGGGAAGAAAGTTGAACATGGCCTAGGACATCCTCAATGAAGGTGTGAAACAGAGATGGAGATTTAGGCCAGCAACACAAATTCAGGGCTGGAGACTTGGCATAAGGTTGGACAGCTGAGGTCAGTAGGAGGAGAAAAAAAAATCACTGGCAGAGGCAGCAGAGGAAGCGCACACCCATTATTTATTAGAGGGTACTTAGAGAGAGGCATGTTTTTTTTTCATAAGTTATATGTAGTAAACATCATGGGAGTGTGGCTCATATTTGGATTTTTAAAGATACTAGCTAGGATGAAACAGCAAGAGAAAAAGAAAATCAAGCTTGAGAGCCTGAGACCTCACCCCTTGTCAGCTTTCTGAAGTGAAGTGGCCACCTTGACAATGTTGTCGAGGTCCTGACTCCTTCAAGCAATGGAAAAAAAAGATCAATGTCAGTGGAGCCAGGATTGAAGGAGCTGAAGGTTTTCACCTGTTACTAGTAAAGCAATGGATAGTCCACATGAACCCAAGTATTGAGGACTTCAGTAGAATAACAAAGTGGTCCTATCATAGAAGCTCATGGCCCACATAGACCAGCCATCTCCCACTGACATATACATACATTGCCCACACCCTACCTATTCTTCATCATTCTGCCGTGGTGTTGGCTCTACCATCTCTAGAACCCACTGGAGGAACTACATTTTTCTCCTAAAATATTGGAGTTTAAATATTCCAAGTTCTGTACTTTAAAAAGAAATATTGAAGTATATCAAATATATATCTTTGAAAACCGCACAGTAAAACACATTAAAATTTGTAACTAACATTACAAATGTTATTTTACAAGAAAGGAAATGGAGGAAGGGAAGGAGGAAACACAGTGCACTATCTGTACACATACAGATACAGATATGCACATATACATACACATACACGTACATGTACACATACACGTACACGTACACATACACATACAGAAGTGAGGGGGGATGACTTCAGGAGTTTATCTCCTGGATCCAACGAGCATTAAGCAATGGATGCCAGACAATAATTAATCCCTCAAATGTGATGAAAATATATTATTAGGCATCTCAAAGGAAGAACATATATTTTAAATGGTAGGATCAATGGAAGTGTCTAAGGGTCAAAGGGCTTGAATCCACATTGATTTCTGTAGACCATGGAAAGGAATAACAAGGAAAATTTTTCTAAGTTTATCTGTAGTCAAGACGGGTGACATCAATGGTTAGTAAGGTTGAATGAAGAGAAGAATTTGTTGTCAGGTGAGTTGGAAAACGTCATCTACTTTTGGTGATTGGCTAAAGGTTCTGAAAACTCCCACTGCAAAGACAATTCTATGGTTTTTCTTTCACAGATTATGTATGCTAGTGTGTGGCACATAAGAGAAATCTGAGGAATGCTGCAGGTTGTACAATAAGTTTTTAGGGAAAAGGAAAGGATTCATTTCAAACATTTGAGTGTTTCAAACTGGGACTCTTCTAAACTTTGAAGACTTTTCAATCAAAATGTTTTGAACATTGATTTATCCTGTTGACAAACCTTTAAAATGACACTGTGAAAATACTTCCAAAAAGAGTATTTTTCTCCAAATGAAAGAGAAAGAGCATCAAGTTAGATACAACCAGAACAGATGCTGAAGCACACAGGAAGTGCTGGACAACAGGTATAAATCTATACTGTTGTGAGGAAAAGAGACATTTGGGAAATGCCAAGAATCAGCACTGGGTGGGAGCCTGTACTGATACTGCAGGACAGGCTGGAGATGATATCTTGAGCCATCACAGTGCAAAGGTTTTGCAGCAGTTTTTGCAGTTCAACTAGAAATGACTATATCCTCCTATTCATGTACACACACTCACAATGTGGCCTCAAACTGGAGCAAGTGGTAGGAATATGAAGTGAGCAAGTCTTTCCTTCTTTCTAGGAGCTTGATCTGATTCTGTAACTATGTTCATTCATCCAATTTTGGCTTTTTTGGAGTGTCCTAGGTATTGTATATATGTTTATCTGAACTAGGGAAGGGAAGGGGAACAACAAAACAGTGAGACCAAGGACAAAGGGGGAACCTGTGCAACAGCAATAGTCACAAGACAATATGTTGGAAATGATCTGAACAACTTAGGGGGACCTTGGGGGGTAGGGAAAGAGAGAGAAAAATGAGGGAGGGGTAACAAGTTAGATAAGAAATGTAATCACTACCTTATTTATCTAACTGTAACCCCTCTGTACATCATCTTGACAATAAAATTTTTAAAAATAACATACAACTGTGCCCACAGGTCCTGTGATTTGCTTAGGATTTCCCTATTGCAGTGGTAGCTCCCTGGATGGTCTTGGATGTAGACAGCATTCACTCAGCACTATGATCAAGGTCATTTATCAAGAGATAATGTGTCATTGTCTTCACAGATCCTCTAAGGGATAGAGATCACTATAGTGGCCTCAGACAAGCTTCCAAACTTTACAAAATTGATGGCAATTAAATAAAAAGGGAAAAAATACCGAAGCAAACAATCTTATGAGTCAGAAGAATGATCAAAATTTGAAGAGAGGATAGAAGATGACTAAAACATACAACAGATGTAAAACGTTTAGTCTTATTTGTTATAAATAATTTTTCTCTATTTGAGGATGGGCTTTTCTAGGTAAATGTAAGCTTTCTAAAATGTCTCTCCTTTCAACTTTGCTTATTCTTCATTCTGCCCTCAAAATTATGGTTCGAAAATGCAATCGTATCACAGCCTGTCCTTACTTAATTTCTCACTATGATTCATGTAAGTTCTTTTTGACATGATATATATTTTTTCATCATGTGACCTCAACCTTTAGAATCAGTCAGAGTTTCTAATCTGGCACCTTTTGGATATCCAAAACATACCTAACAAGACATAAATCCCTTTCTTCCTCAAAGCAAGCATTAAATACACACCTATGTATTTATGTACATGGTTATATGTTTCACTGTGCTTGGAATGCTTTTTCCCATATTCCACAAGGCTCAAACTTCTATTTATCCTAGAGCTTCCATACTCAATAATAAATATCCAGATAATTATTAATTTCATATAAACATGGGTACAAAATAATAACATATATCTTATTTAATGTATTATGAATATATTGTTAATACACATAGTGCTTCTAATAGAATAAAAACATGTGTAGCATTTGAGCTATCAGATCCACTTACATCAATGGAGTAACTAAAGGAACTTTGCAAAAACTACCCAGCATGGATTAGATGTATTATATAGAAGCTGAAATTTCTGGCTAGAAGGCCTAGCTAGGAAGTCTCATTTTGCTGTATTGTGCTCCAATTTCTTCATCTGCTTAATGGGAAGAATAAAAAAAAATGACAAATAAAAAGCAGGTCTGTGGGGAATGGCACAATGGACATCAATTCTCAGAATAAGATCTAACAAAATTGCGTAGAAATAATCACTGTCAAGCTGGGCGCCAGGCGTGGCTCACACCTGTAATCCTAGCTACTCAGGAGGCTGAGATCTGAGGATCACAGTTCAAAGCCAGCCCAGGCAGAAAAGTCTGTGAGACTCTTATCTCCAATAAACCACTAGAAAACCGGAAGGGGCCTTGTGGCTCAAGGAGTGGAGCGCTTGACTTGAGCTGAAGAGCTGAGGAATAGCTCTCAAGCCCAGAGTTCAAGCCCCATGACCGACAAAAACAAAGAAAGAAAGAAAGAAATAATCACTGTCTGTGACCTTAAAACGTCTATGAAATGTCTACAAATTAAATCAAAAATAAAATAAAAGGCTTAAGATACAAAGAAAAAGAAAAATTATTTAAGTAGCTATAAAATATTTATCTTATTACTCACTACACTGAAGCCAGCTAAAAAATGATTTATAATTTGCTGTTACTTTGTACTCTTAAAATGCTTTGTCCTAGCAAAGCATCCTTATCATTTCTACAATTGCATTTGTGTACACAGGAGTCACTGTACCTTATCTTTCTTTCAGTGGGTCTGTTGGTTTCTGCTTGTACATCTGGTTTAGGTTGACAAATCTGCCTAAATTATTAAAGATAATATGTGAGATAAAAAGACACTTCTCAGTTAAATTTAAATTATTAGAAGATATTTATATTGAAAACTTTAAATATACTTCAGAACAATATCACCACTTGACATAACAAAGTTTACTTTTGGTCTTTAACTTAGCTAACATTCAACAATTTCCTATTTGAAAGTCTGGATTACAATATGCTAATTTAATCATTTTATCTTCTTTTCCTGTACTCTTTAATTCACAGGATACATATAGAAATACCTGTTCTACATATGTGTATGTTCATTTTTTTGTTTCCTCAGAACATTTTCATACTTAACTATTAAACAATAGTATATAATAATATACACTATAGTATATACTATCTATACCATATATATCATATATAGTATATATATACTATACACTATGTATTATATATTATATAATAATATATGATAATAAAATAATAACTTAAATAATGATATGGTATTTTACAATAGTAACAATCTTTTTTGTTGTCATATATCATAGGGATGACTTTTTTCTTAAAGACTTATAACATCTGAATACCATCAAGCAAGCTACTTGCTCACAGAAGGTAATAAATCTGTTTTACTAATACATCTACCACATTAAGAATGGCCACAATGAAGAGAAAGCATTCAATTATGCAAGGTTCTGTTACACTTTTTTAAAAACTTTCATTTTTATTATCTTTAAGTAGTTGTACAAGGGAATTGCCATTTAACAAAATAGTTTATGGATACAATATCTCTTGATCAATTTGTGATATGATTTTTTTCCTCTGTTCTCTTTCTTAGAACATGGGTGACCTACTTATCCACTTTTGCTTGTTCTCAAGAAGTTACATTCAACTAGTTTTTGTTCTCCTGAGGACATGTGTTAATTACATTAAAAAAAACTTTCCCTTTCATATTCTTTCATTAAAATCATCTAGCTGTGATTAAAGTAATCAGGGTTGAAAACACATGCAAGTTGTCCTAATTTTATTTTTCAGATCATTGGTGGAAGAAAGAAAAGAGAGTAATAAAACTGGATAAGACCAATTCCTGTGAAATTTAGCTTCTTTTGAATCTAAACAAGCTCACTGCTCTAGTGCTACTGATTTTAGAGTAAAATTTAGGTGATAAAAGGCCAATTTATCTCAGCTCTTTAAAGAAATCTTATTCAAATTACGACTTAATTGCTCAATACTACGAGAAGATAAATCAGGTAAGATAAAACTTTAAGAAGTTATTTTTATGAGATAATTATAAGTATTGTACAAATGAAAAGTTATAAGTCTAATCCATATTATTAATTAGTTCCGTGATGGAATATTCTCTTGCCTCATTAAAAAATTATGCTCTCATCCTAAGGACAAAATTTCAAAGATTCTGTGAAGTTTTACTGAATCGAAGTTTATACCCAGTTTTCGTCACCAGAAGAAAGCTTGATGAGCCACAGTACTGCTTGTTGGTCAGCACTTTCTAGCTGGTTACCCTCTTACTAAAGAACAGTTCTATAATTGTGACTTGTTAAAGAATAGCTTGATAAATTGTGTCTTACATGGTGTCAAAAAAATCACCATCAAAAAAGCAAAAATACAAAAGAACCAAAGGCAGGCAATCAAGCATATCTAATGTATGCCATTTCTTAATCTCAATAATGATAATGGAAATGTGGGATGTACGTCGTGCAAAATGTTCAAGATTATGAAACCGTGTGATGGACACTTCCTGAACACAAATATTGGTTTATTTTCTATCCTGAAACTCTATTTCCATAAGACAATAGTATTCAAAAGCAAGAGTTGATAAGTCAAATGAGGGAAAGTCCTGTGAGTGTTTCACGGGTGAATGTGCATGGAAAACATATCCCGGCTTTGCGCAAAGCAGGTCACAAATCTACTTCTTATTTCTCTGGAACTTCAATTTGTAAAGAAATCCTCCAGGTCCTCGATCTTACCTATTATCCCGTCTCAGCTGGTTAGGAGAAGAAACAGCAGAACTGGGTTTTGGAGGTATTGGAGGGTGAACCGCTGAGTCCCTTCGAAACAGAAAAACAGCAATTCATTTCACCATGGAATGATGGTGGATGTGGGATCTGCTCATTAAATGCACTCATTGCCTACATGAGACTAGCTCTTTCATTCTACACTCCCATATGTGAGAGGCACCATAGTTGAGAAGCCAAGGGGGACAAACTTTCTAGAGATCAAATAGTTAAAATGTGGTATTTGAAAAGTTCATGCAACCAAACCGGAAACCCTACGTCTTGGACTGTCGCTTGCACTATGAATTTCTTTAAATAGCTTAGTATTTGCTAGTATGTTAAGCTCAATCAAGTCATGGCATTTTCAGTTGGCCGCACATGAGCATAGTAAATGGTTCTTGAGCATTAACCTATAAGCTTCTTTAGGAATTATGTCAGCTAGCAGGCTGCTATGGAAACAGCTTTAAATTTCACCTACCTCAAGGTAAAGTTGGTTTGAAGCATTTAGCCAAATCTGATACATATTGTCACATAGGCTATTTTGATGCTAGCAAAGTATAAGATACATCATTAGCTGAAACTTTCCAATAAAGTACCATGTAGCCTCTGGGTTACCTTAATTTTATGATGGAGGAATAGAGATGGGCAGTTACAAGTACATTTTGGAAGGAGTCAGCTGTTCTGGAAGGCTTGGCATCTACCCCCCCGCCCATGCCTCACCTTCTACTGCTACTCCAGTGAGGTTTTTTTCTGTTTGTTTGGTCAGTTGTGGGGCTTGAACTTAAGGCCTGGGCACTGTCCCTGAGCTCTTTTGCTCAAGGCTAGCATTCTACCACTTTGAGCCACTGTTCCACTTCTGGTTTTTGAGTGGTTTATTGGAGATAAAAGTCTCATAGGGACTTTTCTGCCTGGGATGGCTTTAAACTGTGATCCTTAGATCTCAGGCTCTTGAGTTGTTAGGATTACAGGCCTGAGCCACCGGCACCCAGCTCTCCAGTGGATTTGTACCTAGTGAGAGTAGCCCTGCAATGTGAGTTCATGGCTCCTCCTGGCCTCTCTGTATGCACTGAGTCAGGCCACATGAGTCGCCAGCTGGGTGACAGTGGGTTACCCTGATTCCATTTCTTCATCTGTCATAATCCTTCTGTAATAGGGTTGTTGGGGGATTGTCAGGACTGAAGGAGATCAGGCTTTTATCCAACACTCTTTGGTAGCTTTCTATGCGCAATGCACTCTATGAGCTAGATAATGCCCCCTGGCTCTCAAAAGGCTTTCAATATACAAATTAGTACATGTCAGAGGGAAAGAGTCCATATAGAAAAGTAAAACAGAGTAAGGAGACAGAGTGAAGGCTGGGCACACTGTTTTATTTAGAATGGCCTGGAAGGTCTCTCAGGAAGGTGAAATCTAAGCTAAGACCCACAGGACCTGACAGAATGAACCCTGAGGATACCTGCAGAAGAATGTCTAGATACTGTTTCCACCCACTTGAAAATGGTATTTGATGGGATGTGATCACCAAGGAAGTCATCATAGCTAGAGAGGGAGGGAAGGCCAAAGGCAGAGATGGGGGGGGGGAAACAGGGAGGGGAGGATGTGTGTATACCACAGTGTTTGTCTGAAGATCAAGAATAGAAGGGAGCAGTGGATGAGCCTGAGGAGGAGTGGCCAAGGAGAAAAGATGAGGAAGAGGAGAGTGTGGTAACCTCCAAGCCAATCAAGCAAAATATTTCAAGAAGGAGGTCACTGGCTCTGTAGAATGAATGCTACCAATAGACCACATTAAGCAAGGACTGGGAAATTAGTATAACTTTGGCAGCAAGGGGGTCATTTGTAATCCTTGATAGAATTGATAGACTGTTGGGAAGGTGACATTAGAGGAATGGATTTAGAAGAAAATGGAAGACAAAAAACTAGAAAGATTGGAGTAGGAGTTTCGTAATGAAGAGGGAAGAGAAGAACGGGTAGCTAGCTGGAGTTAGATGGTCTAAGGCAGATCATTGCTGCATATAGATGTGATGTGAAGAATGATCCAGCGAATCATTGATGCAGAGTAAGGGGAATTGCTAGATGGATATTCTTGATAAATGGTGGACTCCAAGTCACTACTGGGTTTTAAAATCAGGGGCTGGGCACTGTCCTGTTGTTTTTTTGTTTAAGGCTGACACTCCAGGGACCCCCTTGGGTACAGAAAGTTCTCTGTTGTTTACTTTTGTTTTCTCAATACAAAATGAATAGCAGACATTAATTAAAGTGAGAAGGATGAGCAGGTGTTGGAGATAAGGAGAGAGAGAGAAAAAATAATATATGAAATAGGAAATGAGGAGAGAAGGATTGTAGGAAGAGGCTATGGCAAAAATCCCTAGGCCAAAAGCTGTGGCTGAGGTGAAGGATTCCTGGAATAGCTGTCTTGCATGTAGGGTGAAAAATATATTGGAGAAGAAGTCAAGAAAGTGAGAGGCCAGAGTGGGAAAGGGTTTTCCATTCGGATACTGACATTACTAATGCAGTAACAAAGGCAAGAGGTGTTTGTGAAAGACAGAATGCCTGAAGCCAAAGTCTCCAAATAATGGGGTGGAGTGATTCACAGACCTTCAGAGGCTGCAGAGGTGAGGAGGAGAAGCTCCTGAAAACATGGCTTCAAAGGAGAGGGGAATGTGGGGGGGGAGTTTAAATGGACAGGAAATGGCAATGGGAACAAACAAGACCCCTTTGAGTCCCAAACAAGCCCTTCTGATATGTGTGATTAAGGAAAAAGCACCCCTCACTGGGAATTCCAGTAAGGGAGAACCCAAAGAAAGATGCATGACCATTCAGTAGGGGGCATAAGGTGTCTTTGCTAATCATGGATGGAAGGCTGGACATAGGGATGTCATTCCGTTTGGGGTGAGTGCTGGTCCCAGTGGTGAGAACAATCCTGACTGTAGGTGCTAATGCCATGCATGCCGGCGTGTGGTACACACACACACTTAGTCCGGAAGGCTGCTTGGCAGTGTATGGTGAGGGAGCGGTGAGACTCTAGGTGACAGGCAATGGGAGCAGTTCAGTGCGGTATCTCCTGGCTCCTGTACTGATGGTGGCTTCTGAAGCAGCAGGGCAGACGGAGGGCACGATAATAATATTCAGAGAAGTAATATCTCTGTCCTAGTTTAATGTCAATATATACATGGAGCTTGTTTCATCTGTAATGATATCATCTTTTTTTTTCTCCCAAAGTGTCCCGATGTTGGGCATACGCATCCAGTAATATTCTATAGCATATCTGTGTCGAGTAGCTGATTGAATATTTACTCCCAAACACAGGGAAAAGGCAGAAGGAAAGAATCTGTCCTGGATAATAACAGGGCTGCACAGGGCACTGGATGTCTGAAGACAGGCAAGATAGGAGAAATGGTATGATGCCAGGCTTTGTTTATGCCAGACTATGGTAGAATGCCTAAGTCCTCCACCAGTATTGATTGGGTAGGTATGGGAGAAAGACATGAGTAGAGAAAAGTGAGATCTAGTTTGCGGATTGCTCAGGAAAGAAAAGGAAGAGGTCAAGAAGAACTGTACTGGCAAGAAGAGCTGAGAAAACTACTTAGATGATAAATGTTTCTTCCTTGCTAGAGCAGGAGTTGTGCAATTCAATAGGACTTTACTCAGCTGGAGGGGGGTTTCATTTGCATCTCTACAAGGCTAGTCACAGATGACAGAACCTCTGTGTGTGTGTGTGTGTGTGTGTGTGTGTGTGTGTGTGTGTGTGTAGAGGGTGGGGCCAGGGGGAGATGAGAAAAGTCATTTATGCCATGCCAGAGAGCACCACAGGAGCCAAGCAAGGGGATTAGAATGCAAGAGCCAGGCAGGAAGCTGCTGTTGTAAAGAGGAGGAAACAAGAGACATTTATTGGAATGACCCCCATTAAATTCTCTCTTAAGATACAAAGTTGAAGCTTGACCGCCCATCCCCCATCCCCCGTGCCCTTCCCTCGCTCTGCAAGTCCTACACAGGATCTGGTAGCAAATAATGCAAGGAAGAGTTTGAGGAATGAAAAGGCAGTTTTCATGAAAACTTGCAGATTGTAGGACAAAGGCCGGAGTTAAAAGCAATCGCTGCAAGGAAGGCTGTTTATGTTACTCCACAAGCTGTTGGGAAGATCATTTCATTCCATCCTGGTATTTTTCAACAACCCTTTTGGTTCTTAGACTTTGGTTCCATCTGACTTTGTGAACATTTCTGTTACTGTAACAGAACAGCTAGGTTCTACCTCCTCATATTTATGTATTTCTTTTTCACATTTATTGTGTCTTGCTTTTGTTTCAGAATTTTAATCTGAGCTGGAATTTATGACTGATGGAGTCTCACTAATCCTCCATCTTTACTAAGTTCTCACATACAGTCTTTGGTTTCATCCATACATAAAACTTGGGGGTATGATTTTATTTTATTTTCACGAAGGCTCAGAAAATTGGGTAAATTGCCACATTTTCTTTTTCTTTCGTCTGTTTATTGGCATCTAGGAGATTTCCTGACCTGGCTATTGTGAAGAGTGTTACTGTAAACATGGGTATGCAGGAAGATTCCGTCAAGTAAATGTCCAGGAAAGGTATAGCAGGGTGGTTTTCATTTTTTGAGGAACCTTTGTACTGATTCCCAGAGTAGCCGGACTAACTCACATTTTCACCAGTCATGGATAGGAATTCCTCCCCACAACCCCTACATCCCTACATTGCTTCCTTCATGTTGACCATTCTGACCAACTCAAGGGAGGTGGGATCTCAGTGAACTTTTGATTTGCATGCCTCTGATGGCTAGCTATCAAGCAACACTTGAGAAACAATAAACTTTATCTCTGGCTAATATTTTAATTGTTTTCACATGTTTCTTTGTTGCTGTTGTTGGTCATGGGGCTTGAACTCAAGGCTAGTGCTCTAGCACTTGAGCCACAGCGCCACTTCCAGCTTTTTCTGCTTATGTGGTGCTGAGGAATCGAACCCAGGGCCTCATGCATACAAGGCAAGCATTCTACCACTGAGCCACCTCCCCAGCTGCCTTTCACATGTCACTTTAATGTTTTATTGAGTGTCAGACAGTCTTAATTTTTACAAAAAAAAATGCTAGTTAATTTAAAGATTTTTTTGGATTGGGATAAAAATGAAATCTAATATTTTTGTGCAGCAAGGAATTGAATTTTATAGAGGATTCAGTACCAATAGAGTTAAAAATTTTTGAAGCATAATTAGAAAGGTTACATTTTACCATTTATAGTTACAGACAGAAAAATATAACTATAGTGCAAGGTTGTCATGGAAACTTCCCTTCTCAATCAGGATTTCTTTTTCTCCTCTAACCACACCAGTCAGCTAACTGTAAGTGAAAAACACTAACAAAGAAGAGGTTTATTCAGATGCACTATATTCATAAACTGCTTTGTAAATTAGCAATGCCTTTGTACAATTACTTAATGATAATAAAAAATATTCAAACAAAAGAAGAGGTTTAAAAAAAGTAAGGATGAGAAACAATGGTGACAGGTAAGAAATATCATATTTCATCCACTATTTCTTTTTGTCTCTGTAATTGACAAATAGGTTTTGTTGGTAGTGGTTATATTATGCTTCTTAAATCAATATTCTGGATGGCACTCACTGTCTATACTGTCTGTTTGCTTTAATGAATGGATTTCTCAAGTGGACCTACAATGACCTTTAATCACTGAACCTTCAAACCATCTAAATACCGAGCCAGAAGCATTTGAATTTATCAAGTTTTACCAGTGGGTTTGGAAGGCAGAAGGCATTTTAATGACAAGTTTCTAGACTGATATTCCCAGATACTATGTCTCCTAAATGGCACTCGTGTCCACTTCACCTCTGGCTTGAGTCTAGCAAATGTGATTACTCTGAAAGGGCTCAGAGACCATGGAGGAGAGTTTAAGAGTTTGAAATATTAGCGCATGCACTACTGATGGCAGATAAACTTCTTTGTGTCAGGCTGTCTAACGCTTTTTAAGATGACCTTCCCATCATTTTCCACATGGATGACAGGTAAACTTTCACATATGTGTCACAATCTCTAGCACATGGTCAGAGTGCAAACTGCAGAACAACACAGCACTCGCTATTAAACTAGAAATAGGAGACTGAAAAGTTATTTAATCTTACCACAAAGAATAGATATCTACCCAGAATGTCCCATGCTAACAGATGTTTGTCTGCTGACAAACATTGGCTTTCTTGGTTACAAATGCAGAAAATTCCCTTGGAAGAAGAGTTCATTGCTCCACATACAGAGATGCATGCACACATACATTTGTGCACACCCACAATCACACACTAGTGCTCACGCAATGCTCACCAGCTTTACAACCTCAGCTCTGTTCTACCCCTGCTCCTGGCTCACTCTTACTCATTCTCTGAGGTGTTTCTTAAGCAGTCTTTTGAGCCAATGGACTCCAGATGCATCCTTGGTTGCCTCTTTTTACACACACACACACACACACACACACACACACACACACACACCATATGTTGTATCTGTTCCCACCTTTTGCAGTCATGATCTTTCCAAGAGCCACACTCTCAGTCAGGCCCAAACCTGTTTAGTGATCCTGACTCAAAATGGTACCGGGACAGATATTGAGACTCCTGAAGCCAGAACTGGGTGTTTCACATATCCAAGCGCCAGACAGCTAGCAAACTATTCTCTTAGCTGATAGCCAGAGATTAAAAAAAATTGGGGGGACTGGGAAGGTGGCTCAGTGGTAGAGTGCTTGCCTTGCATGCATGAGGCCTTGGGTTCGATTCCTCAGCACCGCATAAGCAGAAAAAGCCAGAAGTGGAGCTGTGGCTCAAGTGGTAGAGCGCTAGCCTTGAGCTGAAGAGCCAAGGGACAGTGCCCAGGCCCAGAGTTCAGGCCTCACGACCAAAAAAAAAAAAAAATTTGGTTTAGGGTGTGTAGAAAGGAGAGAGGGAAAAGAAAGGTATTTAAGTACACAGAAATAAGACCCAACTACACAAACAGGATAACAACTTGAAAGAAATTATCTTATGGATACTTAAAATCAGTGAATTGAGATGTACATATTGATAAAATGCTGTGAATATGTTTATGTAATCTTGCAAAGGCTTATATACTGATGCCAATTGAAGGGTGGGGTGGGGTTGGAAGAGATGGGAAAGCAGGATGAAAGGGGTAACATAGATCAAGATGCACTATATTCATAAACTGACGTGCTGAATTAAAACGCTTTTGTACAAATACTTTTAAAGATAATTATTAAAGTTGAAAAATGATGACATTTAGCTGAAGAATAAAAGTTAAATGATGTTTCAAGCTAACACACTATTCTTTATCACAAGAGGATCATAGAAAATAAGGTTTATGATTCTAGACAGCAAAAAGAACCTCATGGGGCTGGGTGCCCATGGCTCATGCCTGTAATCCTACTTACTCAGGAGGCTGAGTTCTGCAGATCTTAGTTTGAAGCCAGTCCAGGCAGGAAATTCCCTGAGACTCTCATCTCCAATTAACCACCAAAAAGCTGGAAATGGAGCTGCAACTCCAGTAGTAGAGCACTAGCTTTGAGCAAAAAAGCTCAGGGACACTGCACCAGGCCTGGAGTTCAAGCCTCGGGAATCTCTCTCTCTCTCTCTCTCTCTCTCACAGACACACACACACACACACACACTTATATCAAGAGCTGCAGGAGCTATGAGAGGAAATGGGATTCATGCCAAGCTTTAAGGGATGGTGTAGTGGTATTAATTAGATGATGGAATCCCTCAACCCACTCTACCTCCACCCTACCTGCCTCCCATTTCACCTTATATTCACCAGCTAACAGTAATAGTCCAGTATCAGTTTTCTAGTTCGTCCACTGACAATTGACATACATTAAGGTTCCACACTTGTCCTTTATTATCTTCTCCACAGGCAACAACTTTATGCTAAAGAGTGGCATGAACTTACACATGGGAGCTCCCTCTCTGACTCTTCTTCCGCTCAGAGGGCCCTTGTCCTCCTACACATCTAGATGGTGGGCCTCCCCCGCCCTTGCAGTTGTCCTTGAGAAGCCTCCCTGTTACAAGTTGATTCCCTGAGCAGGTGACTGACTGGTCAAAGCACCAACCAAATTATGCTTATGGCAAGCGACTGCCACCTAGTGGTGATACATTTTCTGGGTTCAGCACCCTGATCTCTTTAATTTATTACAATAATGATTGGATAACGGGGTGTTAAGGAAGACAGGGAGGTCAATGACAGTTTGAGGCTTTAAGTGTGGACAGGAACACATGTTGATGTGAAATGACATGAAAAAAGAAAACTGTAGACTAGGCTTCCTCTCAAAGAGTGAATGTGTCGTCTTGTTTGATTGTAAGCATGTATCATATTGGTTGTTGTGCTAGGTACAGCAAAGAACAAAACCACCTGGCATTGAGTGGAAAAGGAGAAAACGGGAACTGGCAGCAACATTTCTGTAGAGAAATAGCAAATGAGATGATGAGAGAACTTACAAACAGGGCTGGGAAGGTGGCTCAGTGGTACAGTGCTTGCCTTGCATGCATGAGGCCCTGGGTTCGATTCCTCAGCACCATATAAGCAGAAAAAAAAGCCGGAAGTGGCACTGTGGCTCAAGTGGTAGAGCGCTAGCCTTGAGC
>NW_012267217.1:3004144-3008609 GCF_000151885.1 Dipodomys ordii
AAGCCAGCCTGGGTAGGAAAGTCTGTAAGACTCTTATCTCCAATAAACCACTCAGGAAACGAAGTGGCGCAGTGGCTCTAGTGGTAGAGCGCTAGGCTTGAGCTGAAGAGCTGAAGGACAGCGTTCAGGCCCAGAGTTCAAGCCCCAAGACTGACAAAAAAAAAAAAAAGTAAGTGTGAACCAAAGAGCAAAGGAAATTTATGAGGGCTCGAGGTAAATGCCAATAGTCAGTGCTAAGGACTTGGATCTTTATTCTAAGATATATAAAAAAAATCATTCTCATTGTTAGCTTTATATGCTTGTTACACATTGCAATTATTTTTTTGTATACATCACTTTGTCAACTGTATAGAGAGAAGGCATTATTTATTTATCTTGTTAATCCAGGGAAGCTATGATGAAGATGATGGAAATGGAAAGAGGCATATGGATTCAAGAAGCATGAAGGAGATAAACTGACAGAATTTGCCAGGGGTTGGATATATGCGGTTAAGGAGAAAAATATGAACAAAAATAGGTTCAGGTCTGCATAGTGTCAAGTGCCCGGAGGACAGAGTTATTTACTGAGATAAAAGACCAGGTTAGGATGGAGAATTCTGGATTTCACTATGAATATGTTGAGTTTACAGTGCTTTTGAAAGCATTAAGTAGGCCCAGGGATCTGAAGTGGATATAAATGAGAGCAGACAATACAAGTGACTGCTGACTGGTGTAGACATGGCTGGAAAGCACGCAGAAGACAGGAAGAGGAACTCTGATCCACTGAGCCTTAGTGGCATCAATGGTTGGTAGAAGACGAGGAAGTAGGAAAGAGAAAAGGAAAATTGGCTTACAAATGAAAAGGAAAAAAAAATCAATTCAGGAACTGGTGGCTCAGGCCTGTTATCCTAACTACTCAGGAGGCTTTAATCTGAGAACCAAGGCTCACAGTCAGCCCAAAGAGACAAAACTGAGAGACTTTTATGTCTAATTAACCATCAAAAAGCCATAAGTGGGGGCATGGTTCAAGTGGTAGAGCATCAGCCTTTCATGAAAACATGAAGAGGGGCAGTGAGAAATAGCTGAATTCAAGCCCCAGCACTGGCATTAAAAAGAGAGGGAGGTCGGGCTCACGCCTGTAATCCTAGCCACTCAGGAGGCTGAGATCTGAGAATCACAGTTCAAAGCCAGCCCGGGCAAGAAAGTCTACGAGACTCTTATCTCCAATAATCCACCAGAAAACTGGAAGTGGCGCTGTGGCTCAAGTGGTACAACATTCGCCTTGAGCTGAAGTGCTGAGGGACAGCGCCCAGGCTCAGAGTTCAAGCCCCACAACTGAAAAAATAAATAAATAAATAAATAAATAAATAAATAAGTGAGAAAGAGAGGGAGGGGGAGAGAGAGAGAAAGGAAGAAACTACATAAGAAAGAAAAGATAAAGAAGAGTGTGGTGGGGGACTGGTTCTCAGGTCATTGACTAAGATTATAGTAGAGGTGTGAATAGCTCAAATAGTCACAAGGACTGCAGGATCAGTGAAGAGTCTTCAGCAAGAGTCCTCCACCTTGGGTGGAGCAGTTTACAAGACCCACTGGCAAGAGGGACAGGAAAATGGACATGGAAAGCCTGGGCTGGATCTAATGGATTGCCAGTAGGGCTAGAAAATTCTGAGGAGGCTACTTTGTAAGATTCAAATGTAGTTAAAAGAAAATTCAGTAGGGTAGGAGTTGGACCCAGGGAGGTGGGAGAAGAAACAGTTGAAGACCACAAGGAAAAATATTCTTTCTTGGGTAACAGGGAAAGAAAATACATGTTATAAAGGCTTTTGGTAAGATTTCAGAACATTCAATCTTATTGGCATATTGTGGATAATTCAAAAGGCTACGTTGGTCATTTCTGTTCTCGGAGAACATTTCCAGCCCAAGGGCCAAAAGCAAGATGACCCAAAAGCAACCTTAGAAATCAGCTGGTAAGGATAAGAAGCTACTTACATTTGAATCTTTACATGCCATGTCTTGCTGTCTGAGTTAGGCATATCTCTTTAACAGCTACCAAAAATGGGGTAAGAGACTTTCAAAATTAGCCAACTCTTAACCCCTCAAATTTGTTTAATCAGCTGTTTAACCCTTTCATTTTGAGAGTAAGGTACCTCATACATAAAATGATACATTTCATAGGAAATAGAATGTGATTTTTCTGTCTTAAATTATTTTAAAACTGGCCGGGTACGGTGGCTTATGCCTGTAATCCTAGCTACTCAGGAGGCTGATATCTGAAGATTGTGGTTCAAAGCCAGCCCAGGCAAGAAAGTCCCTGAGATGCTAATTTCCAATAAACCACTCAGAAAACCGTAAGTGGCTCTGTGGCTCAGGTGGTAGAGTGCTAGCTTTGAGCTGAAGAGCTGAGGGACAGCACCCAGGCCCAGAGTTCAAGTCCCACAACCGACAAAAACAAAAATTATTTTAAATCTGGCACATGGTTATTTAAATTCAGATTGACCTCACTTGCCTCTTGTTAAGTAGATAGTTATTGATGTAGATATAGAAATAAGTATAGACTTAAATGCAGACTTATATAGTCACAAGTATATATATGTATATAAAGATAGATAATGAGGGCTGGGAAGGTGGCTCAGTGGTACAGTGCTTGCCTCATATGCATGAGGCCCTGGGTTTGATTCCTCAGTGCCACGTAAACAAAAAAAAATCCAGAAATGGCGCTGTGGCTCAAGTGGTAGAGTGCTAGCCTTGAGCTGAGGGATAATGCCCAGGCTCAGAGTTCAGCCCCCATGACCGACCAAATAAAAAAAAGAAATAATGATGATGGATAGATAGACAGACAGATAGATAGATAGATAGATAGATAGATAGATAGATAGATAGATAGATAGATAGATAGATAGATAGATAGATAGATAGATAGATAGATAGATGATGTTATGGTTCTATTGATAGTAAGTTTGCTTGAGACTCTTTGGGTGATATTCATATGCTGTGCCAACAACACATTCAATTTCTTCCAAAATATATTAGCTAACAATGGAGGGAATAATCGTTGGTTTAAAAGGAGCATGGGAAGAAAGGTCAGGCAGAAAATTCATTCCTGAAATGAAAAGGAAATCTGTGTATTTTTCCAAGTGTTCTAAAAGAAAATAAACAGATGAACATGAAATTTCAGAGACGGTGTTCAAAAAGCACTATGTGTATCTAAGAAATTGTCACAATGAAGCCCTGTTATACTATTAATGAATGCTAATGAAAAATGAAAAAGAAAAGAAAATGAAGTTTCAGAGAAAGCTTAGGTGGGGAAAATGTACTTGCAAAACAAGCAGAGATGAGAGTTAGGATGTTGGGATTAAGGGGAAATTCTTTTGGAGCAATACGAGGGAAGGCAGGGAAGCAGGAGAACAGGGTACTCCTGATAGATAAAAGAAATAAGCTTGGGCTATTATCTAGTGGTAAGAATCAGAGTCATTTTTATCTTTTTTTGACCTATTTTCATTTTCATTAGGCTTCTCTGGAGGCAAAGATCTCTTTTCGAAGCTTTTATTCCCTTTCATCATTTAATGATTGCTTCTGTGTTTCAGAATTTAATTTTTAAAAGGCTATTTATCAGCTTTGAGAATGTACTGGCATGAAGGTAAGAAATATGAGCAGTGCTTTGAGCACTTCAAGAAAAAGCACTTTACAATCAAAGCCATTGCTGTACTGCTATTATTTTCTCCTTCTCCCCAAAACTTGGCAAGACATTATCCCTGATGCTCAAAGAGACGTCTTTTGGTTTAGTCATTATATTAATAATCTGCGACTCAAAAGGGAAATAGAGATCTAAATTGATCATGAAGCCCAACCATCTTCTCTTTTCCTTGGCTATGGATGTGAGCCAGGAATCAAAAAATAGGAGCATTGTAACTCATTTCATCTTCCATGTAAATCACATCCAGCAATGCACACATTGTAAGGGCATGGAGCCAGGCACTCCTCATTCTGGGCAAACAGCTATCCACAAGCTCAAAGGCAGTAGAAGTGGAAGATGTTGACTCATGAAGAATCCTGGCGTCGGTTTTTACAGTTTTTACCCAGTGGCTTACTAAAATGATTGTTTGTATTAATATCAGGCCAATGAGGGAAAGATCAAGATAAGTTATTTTAAAAGGAAACAAATATTTCTAAGATAAGCACTTGTTATTGTCTACCAAAACAAAATTGAGCTGCGTGCTGATAGCTTCCTCCTGCAATATTAGCTACTCAAGAGGCTGAGATCTCAGGATTGTGGTCTGAAGCTAGCCTGGGAAGAAAAATCCATAAGACCTAAAAGCCAGAAGAGGGGCTATGGCTCAAGTGGTAGATCTCTGGGCTTGAGGAAAAAAAATGAAAAAAGAGAGAGAGAGAAAGAAAGCATGAAAGAAAGTATGAAAGAGAGAAAGAAGGAAAGAAAGAAAGAAAGAGGAAGGAAGGAAGGGAGGGAGGGAGGGTGGGAGGGAGGGAA
>NW_012267217.1:3008659-3015972 GCF_000151885.1 Dipodomys ordii
GGGAGGGAGGGAAGGAGGGAGGGAGGGAGGGAGGGAACTCAGGACTTGAGTTTAAACCCCAATACTGGTGCCCACATATACACACATAGAAAAAAAACTAAATTGGATAGATCTATAATGTTCCCAGAAAAAGAAAATTGTAAGCTGTAGAAATCTTAGTACACGTTTTCCTCTCTTTTCCTCCGTGAAAGGAATTGCTCATAGAGAAATGCCTAATTAACAGGAAGAGGGGTAATAAACTGGAACTATAACCCAAAGCTGACAGCTCATACTATAGGAGTCACCTGTAGGTGAACAAGTTTAAGAGTAAAAAATTTTAAAAGAAGACAACTCCACATTGTGACTGTCCTACATATTCTATAATTTGATCTGTGTATTTATATATTTATCTCTAGAAACATTATTTTTTCCAGTCCTGGGGCTTGCATTCATGGTCTGGGTGCTGTCCCTAAGCCTCTTTGTGCTCCAGGCTAGCACTTGAGCCACAGTGCCACTTTCGATGTCTTCTGAGTAATTTATAGGAGATAAGAATCTCACCGACTTTCCTGTAGGCTGGCTTGGAACTGCTATCCTCAGATCTCAACTTCCTGAGTATCTAGGATTACAGGTGGAAGCCACTAGTGCCTGGCTCTCTATAAACATTTTGGTTAAACTAACTGCTCCCACCAATAATAAATACAACTCCATGTCATTAACAAGGAAAGTATCCCATGTCTCACCCCATAGCCATCAAAACTCAATGCAGCCTGTCATCTAGCTAAGGACACTGGAGTCCCAGATGGTGTGTGACTCCCACCGCCATTGTCAGGGGTTATGTGAATGCAATTAGTTAAGCTAGGATGAGATACTGGAATAGAATGGCCCCTAATTCAATATGACTGGTGGTCTTAAAGAAAAATTAATTTGGATTCAAACACACACACTGGCAGAAGATGGTGTGATGATGAAGACTGGCATGAGGAATGTTTGTTCAGAGCAGAGAATGCCAGAGAGTGCCAGGTATCCACCCACCGCCAGGAAGGGCTTGAACAGAATCTCCCTCCAGCCCTCAGAATAAGCCAACCCTGCCCATACCTTGACCTGGCAGTTCCAGCCTCCAGCATTGGGAGACCGTGACACTTCCATTGTTGGAGCCATTCCGTGTGTGGTACTCCGCCAAGCAAGCACTGCAAATGAGTCTAGCCACCTGCTTCGCCCTTGTTGTTTGATGTCCTACCAAGGATGTCAGCGTTGACCTCAGTCCCACCACGCACTGTTTCCTTCATAGCTCGGAGCTCACAAAATTGCTTCCAATTTATTCCAAAGCGTCAACAATTATACGTTGTCAAGGCCTAGCATGTTCTTCCATTTCGTGGCATAGCAATTAACTGTGACACTTTCCCCTTACCTTCTGCTGGCTCCCGTGCTAGGGGTGGTACTGTAACCCGGGGGCGGTGGTGGGAACCAGGACTGTCTGGAAAGAGATGACATTAGTTATAAACAGCGTGCTTGAAAGGCTGCTCCGCCCTCAGTGCTGTCAGGCAAAGCTGGAAATGATTTGACCGCCAAAAAGACAATGGAATTACTTTTATAGAAGTCCTTGGAAATATAAATGAGCATTATATCGTAAATAAAATAGGAAGTAACTACCCTCTATTTAAGGCTATTCACGCCCCAGAGTAAAATCTTATTTTTATTATTATTTTTATTTCCTTTAGCACTAAGCAATGCAGATGTTTTCTTTCAAAAGAAAGCTGAAGAAATTAGAAAAGAATAAAAACTAGTTAATCTACAAGTAGGTGTACGCCCTAGTTTTCTACCTGAACTATATCATAATAGAAATAACTATTTTTTGCCAGTCCTGGGTCCTGGACACTGTCCCTGCCCCTCTTTTGTGTTTTTTGTTGGTTGTGAGGCTTGAACTCAGGGCCTGGGAACTGACCCTGAGCTCTTTTACTCAAGGCTACTGTTCTACCACTTTGAGCCACTGCTCCACTTCTGGTTTTTTTGAGTGATTAATTGAAGATAAGAGTTCTTAGGGGCTTTCCTGCCTGGGTTGGCTTTGAATGTTGATACTAAGATCTCAGTCTCCTGAGTAGCTAGAATTACAGGCGTGAGCCACCTGATGCCTGGCTGAAATAAAAATCTTATGCTCAATCAAAATAGGTTTTTTTTAAGCTTATGACAGAAAACTCTGATGGAAATCATGAAAACGTAAGTGACCATCACAACAAAGCTAATCTCAGCTCTAAGCTTAATGAAAAAGAGATCCTTCATGTAAAAGAGACTGTTTGGTGGGTGTCAGTAGGTGGGACTAGGAGAAAAAAAAGACAGTGATGGAGGGTGAATATACTGAGAAATATTATAATAAAACCTGCTAAAATCAGGGAGGAAGGTTAAGAAAGAATAATATAGCCAGGGATGAATTTGATCTAAGTATGTTAAATGCAGGTATATAAATAGCATAATGAAACTTCTTTGCACAATTAATTCATCTTAATGAACACTAAAAATAAACCAAATTAACAACCTATGGACATCCTTAAAGAGAGAGAGAGAGAGAGAGGACACCCCATCCACCAAAAACCCTAACCATGTACTCTACTCCAGCTGTTCACACAAAGAAAACAGGACAATGCTCAAGCACCAAGGCGTACGTGTGCTGACTTGCCGGGTGCACCATGATTCCCAAGCACTGTGTTTTCTTCAACATGAAAAATCTCTCCCCACATCGTGCTCAGTCCTGTGAAGAGACTCATACCGCCTGGAGGGGTCTCCTCCTCCAGGCCTAGAGGTAGAAGCATGGAGCTCAACCCAAGCTGCATGTAAGAGGCTGCCCAGGAAAAGCTGGAAAAGGTGACAGTCACACAAAGGCACCCAGGGATCCCCAGAGACCACCTCTGGCTCTGCCTTTGGAAGGTGGTCCATCCTAGCCAGCAAAACCCAGGAGGAAGGAATACATAAGGCTGGGTTTCAGAGCAGTCACAGGTGACCATTCTTTAGGTTAAGACTGTCATTGTAGAAAGAGTCCATAAAACAGGTGCCTGAGACAGACCATCCTTTAACATCTGAGCTTCCCATTCAAACAATTACCTACAGAGAAGTCTGGGGGATGTATACTCAGGTGCTAGCATGCCTATTTAGCAACTGTAAGTCCCTGAGTTCAAAGCCCAGTACTGCACACATGCACACATGCATGCTCGCACACATACCCCCCACACACATACAAAGTACATAGAGGGCTTAGACTCTAGACCAGTGGTAAAACTTTGACCTTTGGATAAGTGGAGTATTTGAAAAGGAGACTGGGGTTTGAAGACAGCAGCATGCAGGTGCTGGAGGAGAGGAAGAGGAGGATGCACCTGTGTGTCACCTACATGAGTTGGTCTACAGCAGGAGTTGGTATACAGGATGAAAAAGGAGAGTCCTTTGCAGACGTAAGCAAGAGGCAGGTCAAGAAGCCCAGCATACCTCTTTTTCTTCACAGGGGTTGCAGCAGTGGTAAAAGCCGTGTGATTGGTGGTGTTCACATCCAGCAAGCTCCCAGGTTGCCTATTTAAAGGTAAGAATAACAAATCATCACCACCTCCACCTTATAAAATAAAAAAGCAAAAACACTTTGTCATCTACTCCTGATCTCTACTCTCCACAAAGAATTTCATTGGAGGACAGAAAAACAACCAAAACTAGTTCTTCCTTCCTTAACCTATTTTGAAAACTGTCATTTCATAACTAGTTAAAAACTTCAGGAAGTGAATGTAGAAGCTATTTGTCATATAATGTTAACGATCTAAAATTCAGGCCAATGAATTCTGGTGTGCTACAACTCTTACTTCTGAATCGCTTGAATTACATTGCGGCTAACACAATTATACCGTGATTGTTTGCCTTAAAAGTTGTGAGTGTGGGGCTGGGAAGGTGGCTCAGTGGTAGAGCGCTTGCCTTGCATGCATGAGGCCCTGGGTTCGATTCCTAAGCACCACATAAGCAAAAAGAAAAAAGCCAGAAGTGGCGCTGTGGCTCAAGTGGTAGAGCGCTAGCCTTGAGCTGAAGAGCTGACGGACAGTGCCCAGGCCAAGAGTTCAGGCCCGACAACCGGACCCCCCTAAAAAAAAGTTGTGAGTGTAAGAAAAATAGATAAATCACACATATTGAAGGGTCCAGTTACCATTTCATCTTAGCCAGGTCTGTACCTGGCCATCCATAGCTATGGTCCAGCATGACATAACTGATTTCTATATAAGTACACATTAAAACTTGGATTCAAAGCCAGGCGCCAGTGGCTCACACCTGTAATCCTAACTACTCAAATCTGAGCTTTGAGGCTAGTGGTTTGAAGCCAGCCTGGGCTGGAAAGTCCATGAGAGGTTTTATCTCCAATTAACCAAAAAAAGCCAGAAGTGGCCTCAAGCAGTAGAGGGCTAGCCTTGAGCACAAAAGCTCAGGGACAATGCTCAGGCCAAGAGTTCAAGCTCTGGGACTAGGAAAAAGAAAAGAAAAAAGTATATGAAATCTACCTGATTTAGGTTACTTGCAAATGCCAGAAATGCATGTCAGAGAAAATACTTTTCAACTGATACACTTCGAGCACATTTGTGATATCACAACTCAGTGTGCTCTGGAGGAGAAGCTGTAGATTTAAAAGAAGTTGGGGAGGAATGAATTGTAGAAGAGGAAAAGAGTTGGGTACCAAAGAAGGAGAAGCAAAAACACAGTCTAGAGGTGTTTTTGTTTGTTTGGGTTTTCCTTTGTTGTTGTTGTTGTTTCAAAGGAGACAGAAGGATTGACTTAACTTTTGGTACATGGTAAAAGCCATAGTCAGGAGACTTGGTTGGTGGAATCCTAGGCGGTAAATATGTAAACCTTGGGAGATGATTTTTTTTTAATATGTCCCTTCCTACTAACTTGACCTAAGAACAGTAAGTCCTGGATGCTGGGGTAGGGGCAGGAGTCTTTTGTGAATGTGTATAAAGAAAGACACATCAATTTAAAAAGTACGTACGACTTGGCTGTTTCCGGTGGTCTAAACGTGGACAGAGTTCTGGTAGAAGAGAGAAGGGAAAAAAACAGTATGAGACACAGTGAAGAATTAATAATGCAATTATTTGTACTTGCCCATGAATTTAGAACTATTACTATGAGAGGTTAGATATTATTTGAGAGAAAGAAAAAAAAAGATTCAAATTTGAATACATTTGGTTAGGTGATTTCATGATTTTTTAAAAAAAATCTCTTGTACTAGAATCCCAAGGATAAATTTTTTTTTCTTCAGATGATTCGGGGTATGGTGTCTAAACCTAATGATGTTTAATTTGTTGGGTTCCATCAGAAAATAACATTTGACTTTGCATCTCTCTTATAATCTTGCCACCAGGACACAGCACAGACATATAAAACTGGTAAGAACTATGACCTCAAGCAATAGACCTTCCACATTTTGTGACATATATCGCAAGTTTTAATATGATGGCATGGAAGGGCATTACAATATGGAAAAATAGATGAACACACAACTGATAAATCTGACTAAGAATTTGTTAAAGCTTTTGCAAATGTTTTAAAATTACACACGTTTTCACTTGATATTTGTCCTTTCAAACTCTCCGCCAGATGTTCAGTGTATCTGAATAACAAATAACCCTTCACATTTTTAAGCCACACAACATCATGTTCTAACCATGAGCTGAAGTAAAGACTTCTCTGCAGAAATTTTGTGTTAAGAATATAGAGAGTAAGAATTGACAGAAAGATAGTAAGATTGAGGAATTGTGAATAAACAAGTAACATTTTGAAAATGATTGTACATGAGCCTAGTAAAGGTAGCAGACACCAGTATACCTATTGGTTACTCAGTTACCCAAGTTATTGATACATGTGTTAGCAATACCATTTCTGTCTGAGATCCTTTGTGAAGAAATAGTACAAAAATCTGGGTAAGCATGAAGGTTATTCATCTCCTTTTAGACTTCTTTCATGATTGGACAAGTTCATTACATAATACTTCTCTTATAAGCAAACTATTTTTCAGTGTCATATGTCAGGAAATCTTACATTAAAAACTATTCACGAGGCTATTTTGAATAGTCTCGATGTTAAAAGTGGGGTGGCTTTTACCCCAGTGTCTTTTTTGCCTCATTGAGCACCGAAGCCATTCATTGCTCATATATTCTTCATTGTTTACCTAACGATAATGCTTCATATGTCAGTAAAAGACATCAGTGAAGTACTTAAATACTGAAAGAAATGTTGTGGCACTGCCAATTCTGTGTTTGCCCAAGTAGTTACCTTTTCCTCCTGAGCACACGGAAAGATCAAAATATGATTGGAACCACTTGACTTAGTTCTAAACTAAAGAATGTGGGCAAACGTGTTATTTATTTACCACTTCTATCATAAACCCTCCTATATAATATTTCATGTTCTTTATTCCTTTTTCAACATGGCTCTGGTGTCTAATAGCATAAAATGGCTAGCAGCATGAAAACAGGTCCCTGAGTCACTGCCAACAACTACATGAGATTCTGGGGAGGCAGGCAATAATAACTTGTATCATGTTATACTATACAGATTCAGGAGAGAGAGCTCAAAGTAGTTACTCTACCTTGAGGAGCTACTTACTTTGACTAACATACTTAGATAATGGGCCTCAATTGCGACCAGAAGGTTTAACTTCTCTGATATAAGGTTTCTTCACAGAAAGTAGATCTAGAAAGAATGTGTTTGTCTCTCCCTCAAATTAAGAATGTTGTCATTCCATGCAATGATGAGATCTCCGGAAAGTAGCCCTATTCCTTCCTTCTTTCCGTACCTCACATCATATAGAAAAGTTTCTCATAGTGCTGGGCTATGAGGAATAGCTATCTGCTACTCTGCAGATTTTTTTTTAAATCTTAGGATATAGCAAAGTAAGGCTCTGGGCCGTAAAAGGTCAGCAAGACTGATATGCAGACCCTATACTGGAGTTCCACTTTCCCTACACTTTTGCCTTCACTACCCACTTTAGGACAGGACTTATATAAACATGCCTGCTATGATGGATCCTAATTTTGTCCCTCTGGGGGGAAAAAGGTCATGTGGAAGAAATGACTTCATTGTTATAAGCCAAATACTAAAATGCAGTTTCTACATGTCACCCTGAACATGTGTAATGAAAATATTGAGTGATAACTCTGACATATTAAATTTCTGGGTCAACTGCAAACATAGTTTTCTTTTCTTTCTTTTGCTTTTTCTCGTCCTTCCTTCCTTCCTTCCTTCCTTCCTTCCTTCCTTCCTTCCTTCCTTTCTTTCTTTCTTTCTTTCTTTCTTTCTTTCTTTCTTTCTTTCTTTCTTTC
>NW_012267217.1:3016022-3019140 GCF_000151885.1 Dipodomys ordii
TTCCTTCCTTCCTTCCTTTCTTTCTTTCTTTCTTTCTTTCTTTCTTTCTTTCTTTCTTTCTTTCTTTCTTTCTTTCTTTCTTTCTTTCTTTCTTCATAGTCCTAGGGCTTGAACTCAAGGCCCAGGCATTTTCCCTGAACTTTTTTGCCCTCTACCACTTAAGCCACATTTTAGTACTTAATTGAAGATTAACATCTCCCAGATTTTTCTGCCTGGGATGATTTCAAAACCTAATCCTCAGATTTCAGCCTCCTGAGAAGCTAGGATTGCAGGCCTGAGCTAGCATCCCAAACATAGTTCCTATTTATGGTACATAACGTTATAAACTTCTTACTCTTCCATACATAAAAGAAGGATGAATAATTGGCTGTAACATTCCAGAGCTCCCACAGTCTTTACAGATTTTTTTTTTACAAGATAGGCAGCAACTAGTACAGAATCTTTGAATCATATACAGGAAAATCATGTCTAAGCTGATCATCAGGCCAAAGATTGTGACCACATCCCTGCCCAAATCGAAGCCACTGAACCTCTGAGATGTTTAGATTTCATAATTTCATAAATGCCACAAGTAAGATGTCAAGTAATCAGAAATATTAAACCTTAAAAGTTAAGTGCACTTCAGGAACATTCTGACAGTAAACTTAAATGGCATTAATAAGAAAAACACAGCATAAAATAATAGCAATAGCTACATAATTTTTTCTGATGGTTGTTATGAATTTTTTCCTATTCTTCAGAGCACATTTACAATGTAAGGATACTTATTTTTGTTTTACAGATAAAGAAATGGTGGTCTCAGAGAAGTCAAGTGACTTTCTCCTGCCCACACAAGTAGGAAGTAGTCTGTCTTAAAATATTTTCACTTGATGTCAGTGTCATGCATCTGATTTTATCATCTGATTGTCCCTGAATATAATATAATAAGGTAACATATCTGCCTTCATTGTGCCTTGCTATCACATTCTTCCATCGAAATTAACATTCTAACACATTTGTCAATGTCCTTTTTCTGAGGGAGGTTAACCTTGTAGAAATTAAGTTTCAGTTGACTTGTTATTTGAAATAAATTGTTTTGAAAGGAGTTGCTCTTGGAGATAGGACATAATAAAATTAATAATATGGTCAAAAAAAATCAAAGAAATTACACTTGCAGAATAGAACACTAGGGGGCTCCCTGAGCTAGCTTTTCCAAAATAGTCATTTAACTACCTTGAGTATTTGCACCACATCTTTGTGCTACTACTTAAGTTTCATTTCTCTAGGCATGCGCATGCACGCATGCTCTCTCTCTCACTCTCTCTTTCTTTCTCTCTCTCTCTCTCTCACACACACGCACACACACACATACACACGGAATTCTTCAAGTATAAACAATGTACTTTCCTTGTATTCAAAAATAAATGCATTCTTATTAAAATGCACAGGCAGACAGACACACAGCTATATTTCATCATTTTCCTCCTGAGAGAATGTTCTGCCTGGCATTTTGAAATGGCCTGAGTTTTAGAAGTCTTACTTACTCCTGCTAAGAGGATGTCTTTATTGACCCTTATGTTCTCTTTCTCACATTTATTTTCATAGTTAATTTATTTGAAATGTCTATATAAACACATCATCATCTCAAGACCCATTTTTTAGTGGAAAAAAATAAATTTCGGCTTTACTGTGATTCTGAGTCCTGGATGCACCCTAAAATCCTTTCATAGCTTGAAAGCAATAGCAAGTACTACCTCTAGTTAACCAAATCAGGATTTGAAGAGTAAGGCACAGTAAGACTATGGCATCAGCAAAGTTTAAAAGTTCTTCAGCATTCTGAGCTGCTGTGATGACTGATTTTCAGCTTGACTAGTTTGCCCAGTAGGTCTATTTCACTCCTAAGATCCCAAGGCTAGATCTTGATCTCAACTTTTAGGAACAGGTCTTACAAAAATCCTGGGTCCTCCACATCCCTACTTTTCTTAATCATCATATTGTTTCCTTCTTTAATTAACTGTGAGATAGAAAACATGCTTAAGCAGGCTAAAGGAACAAAGATATCTTCTCTACTTCCTCTCCAGGCACTGCTGTGCAGATGTAATCCTTCAACAAGCTCAATTTTGACAAGGCTAATAATTAAAAGAAGAGAGACGCCAACTCCGATTCTCTTCAATTAGGGCAATTGACATGAAAGCCAAGTATAGTGAGAAGCACATATATTTAAATTAATCAGCACTGAGGAAGTGAAAATACCAAGGCTCAAAAATGTTATACATTTCAACACATCTGTCTAAAACCCATTGGTGTTATTTTGGTGTACAAATAGCAGCAACATTTTGTTACAAGGAATGAGATCAATTTTCACCAGCCTTAGATATGCCTAACTCTGGTTAAAGATGTTACCTTCACCTTTTACTTATGTTTACCAAGCATCTCTACCGAAGCTAGGTGAGAAAGGTGATTGGTGGGACTAACGTTCAACTTAATAAAAGTTTCTCGGTCCTCTTTAGCATGGATGAGCCCTTTTCTTTCTATGTAGCAAGGAACTAACCACAGATGCAATATAATGTTCTCATTCTATCAGCTCTATGACTCGGAGGCCAGACAACACCCTGACTGTCTAAAAGGAAAAGCAATGTCTTTACCCTGAAGGGAACCAAAGCTATCCCACTATTAAAAATCCACAGCCTCTTTAGTTGCACTAAAGCCGATGTTTCTCCACCATCAGCATGGAAGAACACAGCTTCACAGCCACAAAATAATTTGATTCTTCATTTTCAATGGAACTGGCAGGTTCCATGTAGTGCCCTCTCTATCTTTGCTTAAGTTGAGATCACAGTAGTTTTGAGCTCTCTCTACTAATTCTGAACATCTAGGATCTCCAAGATAATCCAAGGTAAAAAAGAAAAAAAAAGATAATCTAAGGTATCTTCAAGATAATCCAATTCGATGAGGCTAGCTTTCCCTTGAGATACAATATAACTGGTTTAAAAAGTTTATTTTAGTAAACAGTTAAAGACCCGATAGCTTTATAAGAAATGGGAGAAATCAAAGAAAGGTTGGACAAATGGGACTGCATAAAGTTGCAGAGCTTCTGCAGGGCAAATGACATAGCTAGCAAGATCAATAGAAAGCCCAC
>NW_012267217.1:3020190-3042005 GCF_000151885.1 Dipodomys ordii
CAAAGGAGGAGGCTGCAATGCTTGGTAAGAAATGTACGCATTATCCTGCCCATGTAATTGTAACCCCTCTGTACAGTATGTTCACAAATAAAAAATAAATAAATAAATTTTTAAAAAAAGGAAAAAAAATTAATAAAAAAAAGAAATGGGAGTTGGTATGTTAACACATACTGAACACAGAGTACATGTGACTTCCACTTCAGAGTTCAGACTTCCACCTCACCTGTCCAAAGTGTCATCAGATCTGTACCGACTAATGGTGATTTGGGGCACATCTTTCTCAGTTATTTTCCTGTAACAAAAATAGTCACAAGTCATTTCCTGACTTAGGAAATTGGAAGTCCTCAATACCACACTTTAATAATGATAATAAAATTATATTTAATAAATAGTCGTGAAGTGTTAAATAGCTAACAATAACACATGTATAAAACCTATCACATTTGGCAAATCTGCAAACTATTTAGGAAGGAAAAGTACGTATTACCACAGATAGGAAAATTTGGAGTAGCCATAGCCACATCTTCCATGGTTGTGACTTGAATAGAATAAATTATGCCAGATCCAATTCCCAATGCTACTTAAGGATTCTTCTTGTTGCCAATTATTTTAACTACACTGTTAACATATTCAAATTAAGAACAATGTTTTGGAACACAATCAGCACAACATGTAAAAAAAGTTAATAACTAATATGTATGCTTGTCAGCACTGTAGATTTTTGCATAATAGAAACTCACTCACTGACTTACCATCATGTTGTGTTTGTAGTTTTAGCAGGGCCAGAAGCCCAAATGATGGGTGAAATCCTAAACCACATTAACATTCAGCACCATGGACAGTATTGAAAGAAAATCAGTCACTGGGGGAAGAAAAGAAGGGAAGGGGGAAGGGGGGAAAAAAGAAGGACATAGGAAGAGCCAGAAAGCAATAGAAAGAAAAATGTGAGCGATGAGAGAGAGGACAGATGTAGAAAGGAGGAAGAAGGATAGAGAGAGGGTGATGGCAAGGGAGGAGAGGAAAAAGTAGAAGGAGAAAAAGAGAGAGGGAGAGGGAGAAGCAGAGGGAGAGAGAGAGAGGGAAGCAAATGACAGAGAGAAGCTGGAAGAGGAAGGAATAATTATAGAGAAAAGGGATGAGCAGGAAAGATAAGGAGGGCTGGGAAGGTGGCTCAGTGGTAGAGAGCTTGCCTTGCATGCCTGAGGCCCTGGGTTCGATTCCTCAGCACCATATAAGCAAAAAGAAAAAAGCCGGAAGTGGCGCTGTGGCTCAAGTGGTAGAGCACTAGCCTTGAGCTGAAGAGCTGAGGAACAGCACCCAGGCCTAGAGTTCAGGCCCCACGACCGGGCCCCGCCCCCCCCAAAAAAAGAAAGATAAGGAGAGTGAAGATAGAAAAATAAGTTCAACAGTAGGAATCACAGTCACAGAAATGGAAAAGAAAAGAAAAGAATTTTGGATCAAACTGATCCAATATAAAAACAATTTAATGCCTCAGGCCACCTAGGATACAATGAAAAAAGCTTTTTGAGGAATTGTCCCATGATACTTTGCATTTAAAACCATCATTTGTTGTTGTTTTTTGTTTTGTTTTGTTTGTTTTTCAGTCAAGGTCTATTTTTATTATCTTTAAGTAGTTGTACAAAGGAGTTGCCATTTAATAAGGCAGTTTATGAACATAATATATCTTGATCAATGTCATTCCTTTCCACATTCTCATCCACCCCTCCCCTCCCCACCTCTTAATTTTGTAGGTTATATATTGAATTCTCTTCTGCGTTTCCTCCCTCTTCTCTTCTTCATTCATCTACCCCTTTCCCTTTGACCCAATCCCACCCCTTTCAAGTACCCACTTCCTGGTATTTTATTTTTCTGAACTTTGATTTTGCTTTTCTATGGAATTACACTATTTGAGATCTTCCTTCAATCTAGCGTTTTTCACTTAATAACCTGCATACACTTGCATACCACTCAATATATTTGCTTATAAGTTCATAGTTTAAATCAAGCTTCCACATATAAGAAAAACATGCATCCTTTGTTTCTGAGACTGACTTAATTTTTTTCCAGGACTTTCCATTTCTTTACATATGGTACAATATCATTCTTTCTAATGGGTAAGTAAAATTCCATTATGTATGTATACTACATTTTCTTGATTCATTCATCCATTGAGGGGCATCTGAGCTGATTGCATACATTGGCTATGGTGAATAATGCTGCAATATGCATGGTTGTGCTGGTGGCTTTACTGTATCCTGACTTGTAATCTTTTGGGTAAATGCCTAGGAGTGGAAATGCTGAATCATAGGGGAGTTTTGTGTTTAATTTTTTGAGGAACCTCCATACTGTTTTCCAGAGTTGTTAGATAGTCTACATTCCTACCAACAGTGTGTTAGGGTTCCCTTTGGCAGCATTCTTACCAGCATCTCTAATTGCTTGCTTGATTGTGACCATTCTAACTGGGGTGAGATGGAATCTCAAAGTTGTTTTGATTTTCATTTCCTTTATGGCCAGAGATTTTGATCATTTCTTCATGCACCTATTGACCATTCTTGTCTCTTCTGAGAATATTTGCTTTAGCTCATTAGCCCATTTATTAATTGGGTTGTTGGCTAAAGTTCTCTGTATATTCTGGATATTAGGCCATTGTCTGATATGTAGCTGGCAAAAATCCTCTCCTCTTCTGTAGGCTATCTTTTTAGCTTGTTGGCTATGTCCTGTGCCATGCAGAAACTTTTTAGATTGATGCAATCCCATATATCAAGTCTTCCTTTGATTCATTATGCTTCTGAATCTTTACTCAGAAAGTTTCAACCTGTCCAGCTGTCCATGTATCCCTACTATTTCCCCTACTCTTTTCCATAATAGTTTCACAAACCATCATGTGAAGCTGACACATCAAAGCTATTGTATTAAGATTAGACTCTTGATTTAATTTTAAATTTCATGCACATATTCATTTTCATTGCACGAGTTTAGAGATAAGCAATACAAAGTACTCTGCTGATGCTTATAATGAAGTCTAGAATGAAATGTCTGTAGTTTTACCCACACAGAATTAGAAAGACAAGCTAGACACATATAGTAAAACCCAGAAAGCAGTTAATGTCATGAAAGAGTTCAGGCAAAATTTAAGATAGTTTTAAGTTAAAAAAGATTACCTTCAAGTGCAAGAACCAGAGGAGCTTTATTATAGATGAGATGCAATTTGGCCTAAGCTTTTGAGAATAAATTGATCGGAACATTTTCAAACAGCAACAGTGTCAGTGAAGGAAGAAAAATGTCCAGGGGAAAGTTACCTAACACAGCTCTTTAGTATTAGAGCAGCCCTCAAAGTGGAATGCTGGTGTGTATTGTGTGAGTACAAATATGCATGAGAGGGCATCTAACCCCTTCTACAAACAGAGACCATCACTTTATCTGTCTTTGTCGGACTTTATCCTTTTCTAGCAGGTATCACAACAAGACACACCACACTGTGTTCATCTGTTGTCTTTCTCCTTCTCCCTCACCTTCAACTGTGGGTTGTATGGAAGCAAGGACTTCATTTTGGCCCTAGTCCTAAGCCCAGCCTCTGGCTTCCAGTGAGCATTCCAGCCACTCTTCATGCTGTAGGTCTTAGCTGACAGGATTAAATAACTGCTCCAAGGATGCACACTGTAATAATATTCCCTAATATACGGACATTGTGGTGCTGTGATCTAAGATGATGATGTATCATTCTAGTCTCTGTTTATGTCAGCCTTTGCATACATTGCCACCTCTGCTGGAAGGAAGTTCCTCTTTCTCTGTTCCAGGCCTATCAGCCCACCCCTGTTCACTTGGGAAACGCTTCTTTATCCTTTAAACAGCAATGCCTATACCAGGACCACATCCTTGTTGGGAGGCTCCATTATTCAGACAGAAGTAATCTCTCCTCCCTCTGTTTCCACAGTATTGCCATACCTCTTCATGGTATATTTTAATATTGAAGCTTATGGACCTTTTCCCATGAATGCAAGAGATTCTTCATGTTGGTTATGGTATAATCAATTGAATAAAATAAGCACAGCAAGCTGGCACTGGTGGCTCATGCTTGTAATCCTAGCTACTTAGAAGTTGACCTCTGAAGATTGTTGTTTGAAGCCACCCCAGGCAGGAAAGTCATGAAACTCTTATCTCAAATGACACCATAGAAAAAGCAGGAAGTGGCACTGTGGCTCAAGTAGTAGGGTGCTATCCTTGAGCGAAAGGAACTTAGGACAGTGCCCAGGCCCAGAGTTTGAGCCTCAGGACCGGCAAAAAATAAATAAGTAAATAACACAGCAGGCCTCATACTCCTATTACCCTAAAAGAGAATGCATACACACTAAGAATCTGATATTTAATGTCTACTGTCTCACTTCAAAAATAAATGGATGTGCTCTTTAAAGTTCTAGGAAAAGGTAAATAGTAGAGAGAGAGCATTTCCATTGCTCAGCTCACCGGCCTGCCTTGAGTTAGATGCATGAAGATGTAGGCGAGTGCACAGGTAGTCTGCAGACTGCAAAACTGAAGCTGGTATCAGGAACGCAAGCATGATACTTTGTGTAGAGGATTTTAAGCAGTTTGAGAAAAGGCCAAAAACTATGAAAAAGTTTAAAATGGTTAAAATTCATAGATAAAAATGTAAAAACAAACATATTCAAGGTATCTGTTTATCTTTAAAAAATCCATCCTCTCTTGCTTCTCAGTATCAAACTAATACTAGCTACTGGATCAGAATGAAGCTCAATATTAATAATTCTTTAGTTTCTTCTGAGAGGTGTGGTTGATTGTATGCCTATATTCACAGATATGTGTTAATGAGGGTATTCTCTATTTACCTGATCAATCTGAGATTAGTGGCATCTTTGGATCACATGTTGTGTCTGACTTTTCTTACTAATTTTCATGTGCCTGACTTTTCACCACTGAGTATAAATCCGCATTTCTTCACAAACCCAAGTGCTTCCAAAACTAAATGTGGTATCACATACAGCAAGTGAACTCAGGAGTTGCTATTTCTGTATTGTAGCTTTCATTTCTCTAAAGTCCAGTAAGACCACCTCAGGGATTCTGTTCCTCCTCTGAGCCATAGTTCCGGGAGCTGAAGGAGCAGTTTTCCCCATAACAACCCCTGATGCTATGCCAGATTCTGCTTTTCATGCCCAGAAAAGATGGTCAGAGACAGCCTATCTCTAGCCCCAAATACATACCAGGCTTGAGCATGTCTTTCAAAACTCCTTTTGTTGTTATCCCAGTAATGATGTAGCTTGTTGAAAATACCTACCTGTCCAAAGCATCATGGGAGTTATGCCGGCTGAGCACCACCCGACCGTAATTTTCATCTCTGAAAAGCAAGAACAAAATTTTATCACATCAAAAGCCACCATAATGTTTGGAAAGCACCCAATAAGAGAGACAAGAGGTATGGGGCGCCATTTCTGGCCAGGTGAATTCATTTTTACTTCAGGCCTAAGAACATAGTGATGAACCTATTTTAACCAGTCACTACTTGCAAGCACGGTGAAAAGAAACAAGTCTGTCAAGACAAATGATCATTCATCCTGTGAGGATTTCCTCATGATTCAACAAGGAACATTGCTTGTTTTTGTTGTTGCTTTTCTAATGGGAGTAGACAGCATGAAGCCATCTATTTTTATTAGAGGAGGTCTTTCTTGTGGGGAGCAAGTGCAAAAGCCTCCTATGAATACCATTCAAATTCAATTAAGTCCATTAGGTTTGGATATTTTGATGGATTTAACTGTTTTCCTTGACAAAATGTAGGCAAACAAGTATTGATATTTGTGGTTAAAGAGATTGATTTTCTTAGGCACGGTAGCCCATTTTTGAATCACAAGAATAGATAAATTACTCTGCCTCCGACGTAAAATAACCATGTCCCATGCATTTCTCAGAAGAGGAAATGGATGACGGAGTTTGTGGCTGTCCTAAGACACAGGGTAGCAGATGTCATCGATGACGTGAGGATCCAGATCTTTGTATTCCAACCCTTTTTGCTTTTCCTTGTAATCAACCCTGCACTAGATCTTTACACACAAAAGTCACAAAGCTATGTCTGTCTTCCTTTGGACAGTGAACTTGAAAGTACAGGCAGTTTTAGGAAATGTCAAAACATGTAGTGAAGCTTTTGGACCTGAGCCAAAGCCAAGAGTAAATACCTAAACCTTCATGTCAAACCAACCAAACCTGAAACACAACATACTTGCTGGTTTGGCTCTACTAACATTACCCAACACTCTGGAACCATGTTTAATAAAGCTATAAAAGCACTGGAGTAGACAATTAAAAAGAAAGATGAACATTGAAACTGAAACAATCCCTAGCAACATACTTCCTCAAAGGACTCCTAGAGAATGTATTCTGTCTTCCTCAGTCTCCCTCCAAAAACTCATAAGGATGTAGCAGACACTGGGTGTGTTGCACATGAATACAAATCAAAACACACAGCCCAGAATCAGGCAGTGGGGGTTAGAGAACACCAGCGAGTCTCCCCTTCCCTCAGCAGCTGCCTGGCCATCCAAACCAGCTTCCTGTCCTCAGGAGGGAGGCTTAACCAGCATCACACCAACATACCTACCAGCTGTGATCTCCTGAGCTGTCACTACCTCCACCTGTCTGAGGAAATATTTCTGATCTAAAATTTCCTATCCACATACTCAGTATCTTGCAGAAAAGTATAAATACCTTTTTAAGTGCTGACAGAAATACTGTTCATTCGTGAACCCGGGTGTCCGAGAGTGCTAATTCTAAGAGTGGGTTTCTACATGAGATGAGTTTGTACAAATCCTAATAAGTTCTTAAATAAAAGGCAGTACCAGAAATTAAGATACATTTTGATATATTTGGACAGGTTATAGAAAGTTTAAAGTAAGTCTCTTGTAACATAGGAAACCTGGACTTCAAGTCTGTTATCATCTGAGGTTAACAAGAGGTTATTGTTGGGTTAACCTGTATCTTGTAGGATGCTTCCACAGCTTTTTAAGCCTCTACTCATTAAATATCAGGGGCATGTCCCAATTTTGATAAATGACAAATATCTACAAACATTGCCAAATGTCCCCTGGAAGGTAAAGTCATCCCTGATTGCAAAAGAGTGGTACAGAGCAAAGACAATGACCATGTTCAAATCTCATCTCCATCATGTAATAGTTGTATGCCAATGGAAAATTATATCATTTCTCTGAGCCACAGATTTCTCTCCTATAAAATTAGGACATAATACCTACCTTTTAGTATTTGCTGTGAGGTTTAGTGATGTTTCATATACCATGTATCTAACATGAGTGTAAGGATTTTTATTATGCATATATATGATATGATTTTCATGCATCATAAAAGATAAGAAAAGTTATATATGATGGATGAATGTTTTATAATATGCAACAAGAAAGCATATAGGATGGACAAATAGCTGTTTTAAATCTATGTTTGAATGTGGCTGTCTACCATCATTGTTTGTAGACTTTTTTTTTTTTTTGGGTCCGGTCGTGGGGCCTGAACTCTGGGCCTGGGCGCTGTCCCTCAGCTCTTCAGCTCAAGGCTAGCGCTCTACCACTTGAGCCACAGTGCCACTTCCGGCTTTTTTCTTTTTGCTTATGTGGTGCTGAGGAATCGAACCCAGGGCCTCTTGCATGCAAGGCAAGCGCTCTACCACTGAACCACCTTCCCAGCCCTGTTTGTAGACTTTTAAACAAATACCTTGCAGAAGCAATTTTTGAAACAGGTGAGACTTTACTGCCAGTGATTTCCCATTCCAAGTACAGTCACATTTTCATGTCTAATCTTTAGATGGGACTAAAATAAGTGAGGAATTTAGGATTTTCACTAGTGCATGGAGAAATTTAAATTAATTATGATTAGATTTGTAAATCTGGAAGCATACTATTATGTGTTTGTTTCGATTGACAGGATCAACACACATCAGGAATCACCCTGTGGACTAAACAATGCCTGTTGAGAAATTGAAACATTCTGTTTTCAGTTTGTCAAGAAAACACAAATAGACTGGGCACTGATGTCTCACATCTGTAATCCTGGCTACTCAGAAGGTTAAGATCAGAGGTTTGTGGCAGCCAGAGCAGAAACATCCCTGAAACTCTTTTCTCCACTTAACCGGCAAAAAGCCTGAAATGGAGCAGTAACTCAAGTGGTAGAGCACTAGCCTTAAGCAGAAATAGCGAAGTAAGAGCTTAAGGCTCTAAGTTCAAGTCTCAGTACTGGTACACACACACACCACAAACATTTGCTCTAGGTAGCAACCATGCTCTCTTTTAGTAGTATTCTCTTGTGTTATATAGGTATTAAGATAGAGATATTTTTGAGTATCTGACAAAGCCAATTTATGCATAATAAATCCTACCCAAAATCAGACCAAGAAGTAAGCAGCTTTGGAAGGAAAAGTCTTGGGCTTCTAATTGTCCTTAGTTTTCCAAAAAAAACCAAATATCCCTTTCTACTCATCCACCCATATTCATCCCCCTCCATACTTACTTTTCTTCTTCAGGACGTTTCTTTATCCAGCTGTTATCCTGCAAAAAAGCCCTTCTTTTGTTTGCTTCATGGAAACATCGTTGCTTCTGTGCAGTCCCCTGAGAGGAGTGCTTCATATCTATCAACAGAAACCAGAAAGCCAAGAGATGCAGGACAGCAGGGCTCAGTGGGGATTTATTAACCTGAAAATCTTGTGAGGCACACTGATTGGCTAGCATCATCTCTGCTGGCAAGTCCAGTACTGTTTTAAAGCAGGATGTACCAGCTAGAAAGAACAAACCCTACAAGCCATCATCAAAGATAAAATAGAAAACTGCTCAGGTGCCAACTGAAACTGTGGGTATAGCTAATAAAGCCCATCTGGCTCTGGGGAATATACAACCACCAGCCTGGACTAAACCAAGCCAGGCTTCAGATAGCTGGCCCTTCTGCTTAATAGGAAATTTGCTTCAGAAACACACACAGGACTGGTTTTATTATACCTAGTAAGTAGTAGTCAATGGATCTAGTTCTTTGACCCTTGGGAGTCAGAAGCACAATAGGTCATCCTCAAATAAGGTCATTTTTTTCTGCTTTGTTGTTTTGTTGGTTTTTTTTTAAAAGAAACTTTACAATTGCATGAAGAAAAACACTCGTACTTTTTCTTAGATTTAATTTAAGCAATGATGATTAAATTTGACTGTTACTTTCGAATACTCTTTTTTTTCTTTTCTTAGATTTTAAAAGATCTCTCTGTATCCTTCACTTCCTCTCTCTTTATTTCCCTCCCCCCCTCCTTCTGTCTCTCTTACATACATTGAGACAAGGTCTTCTGTACAGCCCAGGCTACTCTCAAATTCTTCACCCTAGCTGGGTGTTGGTGGCTCATGCCTGTAATCCTAGCTACTCAGAAGGCTGAGATCTGAGGATCACAGTTCAAAGCCAGCCTGGGCAGGAAAGTCTGTGAGACTCTTATCTCCAATAAACCACTAGAAAACTGGAAGTGGCGCTGTGGCTCAAGCAGTAGAGCGCTCACCTTGAGCTGAAGAGCGCAGGGACAGCGCCCAAGACCAAAGTTCAAGCCCCACAACCGACCCCACCCCCAAAATCTTCATCCTTCTACTTCCTCAGCCTCCCAAGTGCTGGAATTATAAGCATGAACCACTGTACTCAGCAGGTTTTAAAGTGTTTTGAGAAAAGGAAACATTATCCACATTACCATTTCCTGCAGGAGACTTCTTGCTCAAGGGAAAAGTAGACATACTGCCTTCCGGTAAGGATCTAAAAGAAAATAGGGGATGACAGAAAGCTCAAAAATGTCATCAAACATCTGAAAGTGACTATTTCACTGCCAAGATACATTTTGCAATGCCAGCATACATTTTTCAATGTCATGACAAAGCCTCATAATATAGTATAACAAATACATTACATAAAGTTCTGTCAAACTGGGGCTGGGAAGTTGGCTCAGTGGTAGAGTGCTTGCCTTGCATGCATGAGGCCCTGGGTTTGATTCCTCAGCACCACATAAGCAAAAAAAAAAAAAAAAAAGGCCAGAAATGGTGCTATGGCTCAAGTGATAGAGCGTGAGCCTTGAGCTGAAGAGCTGAGGGACAGCGCCCAGGCTCAGAGTTCAGCTCCCACGACTGACAAAAAATAAAATAAAAAGTTCTGTCAAACAACCTGGGAGTTCAGCTACTCCAGAAAATTTTGTTTATAGACGGAGAAAACAAGGCCCAGCAAAGTTAGTGTCCCCAATATTATATAACAAGCAATTAATACACTTATTTAACCAATTATTGAATTCAATTATTGAATTCAACCAATTATTGGGTGCTTATATTGTTCCTGGTACCAAAGTGCCAGGGGCAGAGGGTGAGAAGATAAGTTATAAGTGTTGGATTATAGTCCACCTAGAGAAAGAGAAGTTGTATTGGAACTCAGTGCAGTGTGAATAAGGTCAAAGCAGTAACTACGCATGAGCCAAAGGAAACCCCAGCAATAGATATAGCATTAGAAAAGAAGCGGTTATGTGCATAGAATCACAGTTGTAGGGAAACACTGGCAACTGTTGGTAACTACCATATAAGAAAGCTGAGGGTTGGGAAGGTGGCTCAGTGGTAGAGCGCTTGCCTTGCATGCATGAGGCCCTGGGTTTGATTCCTCAGCACCACATAAAGCAAAAAAGAAAAAAGCCGGAAGTGGCGCTGTGGGTCAAGTGGTAGAGTGTGGTAGAGTGCTAGCCTTGAGCTGATAAGCTGAGGGACAGCGCCCAGGCCCAGAGTTCAGGCCCATGACCAGACTCCCCCCCCAAAAAAAGCTGAATATTCTTTAGCCATAATGCCAGTCTTTAGGTGGTACCCAAGTCTTAACTCCATCTGGAAACCAGCACTTTACCACTTAAGCCATCCTCCTAGCTCTGTGTGTATGTGGGCTGTGTGTGGTGTAGTGTACCAGTTCTGTGACTTGAACTCAGGACCTGAGTTCTGTCTCTGAACTTTTATTTTCTCAACACTAGAACTCATTTGCCTAAGCCACAGTACCATTTGTCATCTTTCTGATGTTTAATTGGAGACAAGAGTCTCACAAGCTTTTCTGCCTGGACTAGCTTCAAACTGCAATTCTCAGCTCAGCCTCCTGAGTAGCTAGTATTACAGGCATGAACCACTGGTGCCTAGCTTCTAGTTATTTTCAGATAGCGTTCAATGTTTTTGTCCAGTTTAGTGTGTCTACGCTTCCCAAGGAGTTGGGATTACAGGTATGAGCCACCTTCATTTGGCTCCAACCACTTCTCTTGAAGTGTTAAGGGGTTAAGATGAGCCACCATCCTGATTTTCCTGAGACTGATTTTGTTCCTCAGAGCTGAATTATGCCTCTTTGGATTCTTACCACTATATCCTTCATAACCCTGTCTAACATATATACACACACACATACTAAAACTTAGAACTTGCAGAGTGCCAGCGGCTCATGCCTTTAATCCTAGCTACCCAGGAGGCTGAGATATGAGGATCGTGGTTCAAAGCCAGCCTGGGCAGGAAAGTCCATGAGACTCTTAGCTCCAATTAAAAATAAAAACACAGAAAACCAGAAGTGGCACTGTGGCCCAAGTGGTAGAGCGCTAGCCTTCAGCTGAAGAGCTGAGGGACAGTGCCCAGGCCTAGAGTTCAACCAACAAAAAAAAAAAAACTTAGAACTTATGACTATGCAAGAATGAATATATTTCAATCTGCATTATGTTCATAGTTCATTGGTTATACAGCACTTAGTTATATGACACAATTTGTACTTTTCATCTGATAAAAGATAATAAAATCAGATTGTTTTTAAGTGGGTCTTACAAGTATTGTGAGCATTAATTTCTATGTCTAGTCTGTCCCAGGACTTGTGAAAGTAGGATTTCCTAGACAAAGAGTATGCATGTCTCCTTTACATTGTTCATTCAACCAGAGAACTAAACGGTAGAGGCCTTTCAAACGTCAAGCCAAAAGCAAGTTCTTAGTCTAAACTTACCACATTCAAATCCTGTACCTGAACCACTTAATTTCCCCCCATCAAATGGGACTAAAAAAAAAAAAAAACTGTCATCTAATCTGAGCACTGGTCAGCAGGCTGAGGTCTGAGGATTGTGGTTCATAGCCAGCCCAGGCAAGAAGCCTAGCAATTAATCACCTAAAAACCAGAAATAGAGCTGTGGCTCAAGTGGTAGAGTGCTAGCCTTGAACAAAAAAAAGTTCAGGGACAGTACCAAGCCCTGAGTTCAAGCTCCACTACTGATAAAATAAATAAATAAAAATAAAAAGCTATATGAGAATCAAGTAAGATACACATACACACACACACACACACACACACACACACATCCTGTCTAAAATAATTGCCCATCATACAGTAGGTACTCAGTAATCATGCCTCGATCACCTCAGAAAGCAAAGAGTTAAGGCATATGAGACATAGGGTTTTGTATGGGGAAGGACTGGAACAGACGAAGCTGGGCAGCTAGATAGGCAAGGTATGTAGGGCAGCCTCTGGAGGGCTTTGGAGGTTGATAAGACTGTGGCAGGAGGAGGAAAAAAAGAGCAACCTGAAGACAAACATGTATTTCCAAACCAGTGTGCTGGCACATTTGTAATCCCAGTGCTTAGAGGACGTTTAACACGGAAGAATCATAAGTTAGAGGCCCACCTGGCTTTCCCAGTGAATTCAAGGCCAGCCTCAAACACTGTTTTAAAAAAAGAAAAGATAGACAATCTGAAGTGTCGCAGAGCAAATGTGTCACTCGGCATAGTCCTCGAGGTACACTAAAGGTTTCAAGGAATATGACGAGAGTATATATTGTTTTTTTGTTTTCTTTTTAAATTCTCAAGCCTAATGCTTTTCCTCTATGTTCCAATGCCATTCATGGAGAAGCTTATTTAAAAGCTGAAGGAGGTTTACGAAAGGTATGTGTGACTTTTTCACTGGTAAAATATTATATATCTCAAAATGTCTATGTGATCAATGTTTGTCGCAAGTCACTTGTGGAGTCCCCTCTGTGTGTTGCTCACTGCCTCAGGTGATCTTATTTAATATCCTTCCAAATGAGGACTATTATCTCTAATTATAGGAGCTCCGAACTTAATATGCACCAATCACACAGGAAGTGACAGAATCGGGCACTGTAATTAGATCTATATGATTCTAATGGGGGGGTTCTTTTCCGTAAGTGATCTTACATCGAACTCAAAGTGTCATGTGAATGGCCAGTAGCAGGCATGTGGAGAGATGCTCTGGTGGGTCCCAAGATGGGGATAAGGGAGGAGTGGCTGGGAGGAGTCATGAATGTGGTGGTAAGGATGGTGGAGGTAATGGATGGTGGCTCTAACATCTCCTGACACTCCGCCTGGAGCCTCACCCTCCTGTCTCCTCACTGAAGCTATCCACAGCCTGACACAGTGACCTTCACCGTCTCTTGATATTTCTCCCTACCAGGTATGTGACAGTACTTCACATTCAGTCCCAGACTGATAGGGTCCACTGAGCAAAATGAGAAAAGACAGAATATTGTATGCTGTTTTCAGAGGGCAATATTTCAATAAGAATGCTGGAGGGTTTTTCCCTCTGAAACAAAAATATGGCTGATAGCGAGGAAAATTACATTTTTATCATAGTTACGTGTTGCCAAAGCATGAGGGTTCCATGTCAGATGGTCCAAGGTGGATGAGGACTGCCCTTAGCACTGCTGTTATATTCTCTTGGTGACTCCCTAATGTCCTACACACCTTTCTCAGCTCTGCCTGCCCGTTTCTGTAGAGACCCATTGGCCACTGCTTCTGTTTCTCTGAGGACTCCTTTGTCACAGTTCTCTGACCATCTCCTAGTGTTCAGTCTGTTTTCTGGTCCCAAAGCCATCCTAAAAGTTCTAAGCTACAACTTCAGAGGTACAAATCTGTGTCTCACCAAATTCTATTTTCACAGACATTTTACAGCAATAGAGTTCTTTCCATCCTGGCCAGAACAGAAGACAGTATTTTTAAATGTATGGTTATCAATTGTGTTGTTATTAAAGATGGATAAACAACATGCGTGTCAGAGGTTATCTTGTTATAAACCTACTCAAAAAGGGGTATTCTTGAACTGTTTTGTTAACTAGCAGCTCCTTTGTACAACCTCTTAATGATAATAAAAAGAATTTTTTTAATTTAAAAAGCTACTCAGGGACTGGGAATGTGGCTTAGTGGTAGAGTGCTCACCTAGCATGCATGAAACCCTGGGTTCAATTCCCTCAGTACCACATAAACAGAAAATGCTGAAAGTGGAGCTGTGGTTCAAGTGGTAGAATGCTAGCCTTGAACAAAAGAAGCTCAGGGACAGTGCCCAGGCCCTTAGTTCAAGCCCCAGGACTGGCAAAAACAAAACAAAACAAAAAACACCTATTCAACACCCAGGTCAGGTACTTCAGTAGCCTCAGGTGGGCTAATCGCCTTCTAGATTCCATCAAAGGTTTAGCGTCTCATGAGAAAGATAAAATCTTATCTTGGTTCATAAAAACCATTTCCTGTACCTTTGTCTAAACAATGACAGCAGCACTGTGGATTGGTTGATTGAATCGTGGCCTCACTATTTAGCTGGGGCTGACCTCAAATGCCCCATCTCCCCCCTAAGCCTCTGAGTATGAGGATACAGGCAAATAACTGTGTTCTGCACATGGATTATTTAGAAAAAGACATGTGTAATTGTTTTAATATTGTAAAGTCTTCCTTTACCTGCAACGTGCTGAACGCATACGTTGGAATTTTAATGTGAAGTCATGAAGTCATTAAAAAACATACATTTGTCTTACACACACTGTATTCTTCTATTCATACTACTTATGGTAACTTCCACAAGCAAGGTTTTCTTCTGCATGTGGCCATTTACCCTATCTTCTTCTTGAGGCTTGAAGATGTTCCTATATAAAAGTCACTCTTTTACTGCCTCAGTCCCACTCTTCTTTCCAACAGATTCCATCTTTAGTTTCTTTAGATGCTCCCCCAAACTTTCCATCTCCCTCAGATCCTCAGATTATCTGACCCTCATGGTCTTAAGATCATTCATTTCAATCATTGCAGGAAAAGCCTTTGATACAATTCAATATGTCTTCACAATGAAAGCTCTGACTTACCTAGATCATTTTTTTTTCCGGTTGTGGGGCCTGAACTCTGGGCCTGGGCGCTGTCCCTCAGCTCTTCAGCTCAAGGCTAGCGCTCTACCTCTTGAGCCACAGTGCCACTTCCAGCTTTTTCTGTTTATGTGGGGCTAAGGAATCGAACCCAGGGCCTCATGCATACAAGGCAAGCACTGTACCACTGAGGTACCTTCCCAGCCCCTCTGACTTATCTAAGAATAGAAGGATCCTACTTCATCACAATAAAGGCTACAGACAACAATCCATATAGCGCACATTATATCAAGTGGGAAATACTAGACCATTTCCTCTAAAGTCAGAAATGAAACAATATAAAATGAGACACTCTTATTCAATATAGTGCTTGGGGTTTTGTCCAGAGCAATAAGAAGTAAAGGGGAGATAAACAGGAAACGAAGAAGTTGAGCAACTCCATTTTCAGACAACATGGCCTTTATACTTTACAAACCTAAAAGACTCTACTAGAAAACTTACATCTTGTAAAAATTTTAAACAAAGAGGACAGAAAATCAACATACACACTTAGTAGCATTTCTGTATACCAATAATGAGCATGCAGAAAATGAAATCAGGAAAACAATTCTGTTCAGAATAACCTAAAAAAATTAAATACTTAGAAACATACCTAACTAATGAGGTTAAAGGCTTCCAAAAAGGAAAATATAAACTACTGGAGGAAGAAATTGAAGAAGACAATGACAGAAATGAGAATGTCTGGTCTTCAGGCTCTATAAGGTCCAAGAAGTCACTCAGTACATAAGGGAATGAACATCTATGATTCTCATCAGCAGCCTGTGGTTACCTATCTTTATTGATAATTTTGGATAATCTTCAAATGATGTTACACATACTTAAGTGTCCATGGCAGAAAAAGGTTCCTCACCTCTGCTCATGGAAAGAATCTGCTTATGGATTACAGAATTAATATTGAGAATATGGATATACTATACAATCCCCATTAAAAATTCCAATATCACCTATCACAGAAAAAACTCTACCATAAAATTCAAATATAAGCAGACAGAAAAGAAAAAAATAGCCAAGCAAGTCTAAGCAAAATATATATATTGGAGGTGTTACAATGCTTGACTTCAAATTATACTACAGTCATAGTAACAAAAACAGCATGGTACTGATACAAAACGGGCACCTAAACCAATGAAATAGAAAAGAAGATCCAGAAACCAGTCCACATTGCTTCACCCATCTGATTTTCAACAAAGATGCCAAAAATACATGTTGGGGGAGGGGAAGAAGAATATCTTCAACAACTGTTGTTTAAGAAAACTGAGTATCTGAAACTACATTCTTATCTTCGATTCTGTATAAAAATTAATTCAAGGGCTGGGAAGGTGGCTCAGTGGTAGAGCGCTTGCCTTGCATGCCTGAGGCCCTGAGTTTGACTCCTCAGCACCACATAAGCAAAAAGAAAAAAGCCAGAAGTGGCGCTGTGGCTCACGTGGTAGAGTGCTAGCCTTGAGCTGAAGAGCTGAGGGACAGCGCCCAGGCCCAGAGTTCAGGCCCCACGACTGGAAAAAAAAAAATTAATTCAAAATGGATCAAAGATCTAACTATGAGGCCCAAAACTTTGCAACTACTTGAGGAAAGCATAGAGAAAAACCGAGAAACATAAGCATAGGCCATGCCTTTCTAAATTAGACTCCAGTTGCTGAGGTGATAAAAAAACAAAAGATGAAAAATTACATCAAATTATAAGGTTTCTTTCTGTACATCAAAGGAAATAGTGAATCAGAATCAGGAGATAGCCTACAGAATGGAAGAAAATATTTTTCTAGTTGTTCATCAGATAAAAAAAATATTCAGGACACTAAAAACTTCTAAAATGTAAACTCCAAAAGGAAAAAGTTAATAGACAAATAAATTGGACAATTCTCAAAAGAAGTACAAGTAGCCAACAAATAATAAATCCTTGAAGAAATTTTCAACAACTTCAGCCATAAAGAAAATTCAAATTAAAACAACACTGAGATTTCTATCTCACCCCAGTCAGAAAGCCTATCATCAAAAAAACAAACAACAAATAAGTATGCAGGAGACATAGAAGAGCCCTCCATGCATTGTTGGTGGGAATGTAAATCAGTGCAGCCACTAAAGGAATCAGAATGGAGGTTCCTCACACAGCTCAAATTAGAGCTACCACATAATTCTGCTATACCATGCCTGGATATATATGTGAAGAAATGCAAGTCAGCAAGAAATGGAGATCTCTGGACACCCATGTTTATTACAGCGCTCCTCACAATTGTAAAACTGTCGAATCAGCCACACTGAACAGCAACTGATAAATAAGACCATGAAAATCTGCTACAGAAATATAATAGAGTATAAATTCAGCCACAAAGAAGAATAAAATCATGTTTCTTGCTAGAAGGCTCATGTTAAACAAAGTTAGTCCAACTTAGAGAAACAAATATTGCATGTTCTTTCACATATGCAGAATCAATCCATCAATAAATGAATAAGTGATAGGATCCAAGTATAAAACACAGGGAATTTCGGAAACCAGAAGGAAGAATCAGAGAGAAAGGAGTGAAGGGAGTGTGATATGAACAAAAGACTTCATTCACATTTGTGAAAATAGAATAATGAAATCCATATATAATTGTTTCAAATGGGCCCAAAGACAGATAAAAAAGTGTAATCGAGGGGGGAAATTTGATCAAAGAGCATTATAGGCATCTATGAAATTCCTTTGTATAATTAATATATGCTCATAAAAAATACAATTTTATACACATATACACATGCACACAATTCAGCCATGAAGAAGAATGAAATTGTGATATCTGCAGGAAATAGGATAGGACATGGAATCATCATGTTAAGTGAAGTAAGCTAGATTTAGAAAGACAAATATCATACATATTTTCCCTTATATGTGGAATGTAGCATTCATCAATAAAAACGCTCTCCAGTGATAACTATCAATCACTTAAGCCCTATCATGGACTATATCTACTCCCTGCAATTCAAGGTCAAGCCTATCTGGAGTCCAGTACTTTGTATTTGGTATACACATAGGTATGCACAACATACCTAATGAAAAAACAGAAGAGAGCAGAGCTATAGAGAGTTTTCTCCAGATCATTAAACTAAAATTAGCAGTCCAAATAGATATATATCTTGCTTCTTCTGCAACTTTTGTGTACTTTTCTAAAATATGGGTGTATGTACCTCCATTTTCAAAGCTTTGTTTATATACTTGACTTACTCCTCCTAAGGCGCTTCATATAAAGAAGACTCACTAACATTTCAGAGAAGGGACACTGGAAACGAGACACAACGAATAAATTATTTAGATTCTTAGAGCTCTCGAGTATATAATTACAATGAGTATTCAGGCCTACTACTTTTCATGTCTAGAAGAAAGCCAGTTGGCATGTAATGGATTGCTATAAAATTCGCTCTTCCAATTAATTATCACAATAATAAGATGATTCATATCTTTAAAGAATTTAACAACTGACATAAATGCAAGCCTAATAAATGAGGCTGTTATTTGGCTGAGGAACATCTTAAAGTTACATGGATTTGTACCAGGATAAACTAGAAACACTGAGCAGCTGTGGACAGGTGTGCAGCAATTAATACACAAAGCCCTTATATCAATGTTCTCAGGAAGAGAAAATGGAAAAGTACCCTCAAATGACCTAGAAACCAGATAATGGCCAGGAAAAGCTGTGTGGGACCAACACAGCTGGGCCAGAGACTTTGTCTTTTTGCTCTTAAGGAATGCTTGGAGTTAATGGCCCAGCCTTAACCAGATGTTATCTCTGAAGTCATGTTTTCTCAAGTTGGCACTTGGTAAAGTATACACCATTCATTCCACAGTGAATTCAATCATTCAAAACACACTTCTTTTGTTTTCTTTCCAGCGTCCCCAGGAATAAAAATCTCTCAGATCAGTCCCTGTTAATTCTGACAGAGAAGGCAGCCAGGTAAACAGAATGTAGAGAATGCTAGCTGAGGGGAGGCTGGTTCTGATGGTGTAGACCACAATCTATCTATCCACACCCAGCAGATCAGCCTCCTACCAATGGGCCTGGACTCAAGATTTCATACCAAGGACAGAATAATAGGTTGAAAGGCTAAGTTTTGCAAGTTAGAAATGTACTCCATTACACCACAGTCAAACCACACACACCATCACACACATGTAGCAGGGTAAAGACATTCTCATTCCCATAACATGTGTGGCTCTTTTATAAAGATGAGTCTAGCTTTTGATGTATTTATGTATTTATTTATTGCTACTACTTTATGTGAAAGCAACTTGAAAAGTCACTGACATTATCCAGTAAGACAGTAAAGACAGCTGACTTTACATTCTGATTCTCTCACTCCATATCTGGCAAGTTGCCTAATGTTTAGGCTTTATTTTCCTTATCTTGAAAATTCCAGAGTTAGACTAGAAGAGCAAAAAGCCCTCCATTCCAATGGTAAAATTATATCAATTAAACCTAAGATTAGCAGGAAGCTAAAATTTCACTAGAAGTGTCGGCTTGACTCTGTGCATGTTCTGTATATCCTAACATATAGAATCATCCCAATATTTTGGTGAGATTTTAACAGTTGTCATGTCTTTAGTTTTTCCACATAGTTTTCCCCCCAGTATTTTAAACACCTCAAGTACAGCAAATATTAAAAAGGCTACATCTGCAAAATTAGTCATGGAAGTAAAAGATGGCTTTCAATTTGATTACATGTCATGAAAAATAAAACTACACTGAACAAATGCTATACTTTAGCTTTCTGATTACATGTTGGAAAGTCAAAAAATAAAACTTTTGGGTAAATGTGTGATGATTAAGCGCTGACATATCCAAACCGCTCTGGAACTTCATTCAGGTGGTCAGCAGCCATAAGAAGCAATGAAAACCCTCGCCTTCCAATGGAGCCAGGTAGGGAAGGGGAGCCATCCCTGGAGAGCCAGGGCTGCTTGAGCAAGTGACATGTGGTTCCTATAGTATCATCTCATAAATGGAAATGGTAAGGATGAAACCACAAGTTCGATCTGGGAAGGTGGCTCAGTGGTAGAGTGGTTGCTTTCCATACATGAGGCCCTGGGTTCGATTCCTCAGCACCACATAACCAGAAAAATCCAGAAGTGGCGCTGTGAGTCAAGTGGTAGAGTGCTAGCCTGGAGCTGAAGAGCTGAAGAGCTCAGGGACAGCTCCCAGGCCCAGAATTCAAGCCCCATGACTGACCAAAAAACAAAAACAAAACACAAGTTTGACAAGTCAGCTTAAATACTAATTAGAGAAGAATAGAATTGCTTAAAATAACTTTTTATTTTTATCAAAAGTCTGCTAACACTGGCATTTCAGGACTAGAACATGAATAGAGGTTGAAAGTTGGTTCTAGATATCTGTAGAGGTTCTTAGAATTCAGAAAGTAACATAAAGAAGCAAGCCACGTGAACACAGGTGCCTGGGGAGGACCACACAACTCTGCGCCACTCTGCTCTGCCTTTTTACTGAGTACATTCGTATGAGAGGGTGAATTTCTGATTTGGGGAAAATAGAGTGCATGGGCATGGGTTAGGCATGTCTCTTACCAGGTTAGCTCAGGGTTATCAGCAGTTAAAAGAACAAATAGGCCTTGTTGCTATAAAACAGCAGAGTTTAAAATATTTACAAAAATAAAACAATGGAGCTCACTATTCCAGTAAAAGCATCACTTGTGACAACAGGAAGGTCTTTTATTAAAATATCACTTGAAAAAACAGATCTGCAAGAGATCATCTCAAGATTGCTTGAATTGAAGGATTTGTTACCCTTACGTGAGAAAGGCATCTTCTGCAAACAGCCCCTTGCAAGGAAACTCAAAGGACTCATTTCTGTGATGCTCATGATGGAGGTAATTGCCAAGAGAATAGCAATGTGAACTAAAAACATGATCCCAAAAAGCAGAGCTATTGGACATGCAGAATACTCATTGGAAGGTGCCAAAATTCAACTCAGAGAAAGACAAAGATAATACAGATGGCTCTGATTTTAATCATTTGGAAGGAGGGCAAAGAAAGTCATGTATGTAAAGTAGAGCAGATTTCTTTACAGTTGCAAAGATAAATCAACTTACCCCTCTTGGACAGAAACCCAGAACTCTTCACTAAACCAGCCTGCAGTGATTCCCCAAGTGGATGGGGCTGAAACAAATGCGAAGCAGGAATTTCCTCAGAGCGGCTCCCACCTCCACCTGCCGTGTTAATGAACAGCTTAGAAGCTTCTCCCTCAGCGCTGAGTCACCCAGGGAGGAGGTGGGCGGAATGAAAGAGGGTGTCACCCTGTGCAAATACCAACTCCACTAAAGTAGTCTCACTCATGGGTCTCCTGTCTTTGTTTACTGAGCTCTTCATATAATTTGTGCTCTTGTTATGCCACAAATGTTTCTGCTATCACCCTTTGAACTGATATCAACAAGATACACAACTATTAGTGACAAGATGGCAGCCCCACCAACCTATTCTGAATTCTTTTTTTAAAATAAAAAAAAGCACTCTGGATAGAAGAACTATCCCCTCTCTTTATCTCTTCTTCTTCTTCTTCTTCTTTTCTTCTTCTTCTTCTTCTTCTTCTTCTTCTTCTTCTTCTTCTTCTTCTTCTTCTTCTTCTTCTTCTTCTTCTTCTTCTTC
>NW_012267217.1:3042055-3057905 GCF_000151885.1 Dipodomys ordii
TTCTTCTTCTTCTTCTTCTTCTTCTTCTTCTTCTTCTTCTTCTTCTTCTTCTTCTTCTTCTTCTTCTTCTTCTTCTTCTCCTTCTCCTTCTCCTTCTTCTCTCTGTCTCTTTCTCTCTCTGTCTCTCTGTCTCTCCTTGTCTCTCTCTCTCTCTCTCTCTCTCTCGTGTGCGCACACACTCACACACACACAATGTACACTGCTTGATTAGGAAATAAAAGTCCCCAGAACTCTGGAGCTCTGGAATCTAAAAACACAGAAGGAATCTGTTGCATGGTTCTGCACATAGGACCAGAAGAAAAAAGATATCCTGAAATGCAAGAATTCTCATCCTTATTTCAAGATGTTAAAAAAAAAAGTGAAGAGGATGGTTGATATTTCTTTTGTAGAAGGAGGAGTAAACAAGGAAGAGACACACTGGGTGGATGCTTCTCTTACAGACTCTGAAATGTACCTTTCATAATAGCTGAAGGAGATTTTTAAAAGCTTAACAAATCTGGAACATAGCAGAGGAGCCAGGTCATTAGAATTTCCTGGGTCATCTTTATTCATCATCCACTTCAACAATTCACAAAATCTTCCTGAAGACTGCTTCAGAGACCTACAGGGAAGCTGAGCTATGCCTGTGGCAATGATCACAGAAGTAGAAAGGTCTGGATGGGTGGGCAAGGCGATTGCAATACAAATTGCAGCCAAAAGGTCCTGTCCTAAATGTTCCCTCATTCTGAGCTGAAAAATTTAAGAAGATTGTTTTCTTGTAGTAAAACACATATACCTGGATAGTTATATGCAATATATATGTGTGTGTAGATACATATATATATATACATATGTATATGTATATATATATATGTATATATATATATATATATATATGTTTTAGTCTAAGGGCCAGTGACTCACACCTATAATGTAGAGGGGCTAATATCTTAGAATTGTGGTTCAAAGCCAGCCCAGGCAGACAGATCTTATTATTCAGCAAAAAGCTGGAAGTGGAGGTGGCTTAAGTGGTAAAGCACCAAGGAGGAGCAGAAAAGCAGAGTGAGCACCAGCTCTGGAGTCCAAGCTCCAGTGATATCACCAAAACAATGTTTTCATTTCTGTGATGCCCATAAGTGTTGATTGGATTGAGGTTGGGTGTTACTATTACAAGTGAGAAAGTTGAAGAACAAAGATATGACACAGATCAATCTCAATAATAAACTAAAAGTCATATTCAGCATTTAAATTTAGTTAACATTTTAGAGCTACCCATTTTAAAAGCCACCTGGTTGGGACAAGTAGTAACTCATATTATAGAATGCTTAAATGGATGTTGTTGTCCCTCATAAGATACACTATAATGTATTCTTACACTGTAATGAAGTAAATATTTGCTGTCCAAGATATATTAAGCAGCTGAGCTTCTAAGCAATGATTTCTGCATGTAATTAAGTTTCTTCCTTTATATACCATAACATACTTTCCACTAAGCCAAACCAGAGTCATTTCATTTATAAGCAAATCTCTGATTCAGAAATAGTCTATCAGTTTTTCTTATACTAAACAGACATTTACCAAAAAAGACACTGCCTAACCCAAGAAATTCAAAATGCAAAGAGGTCAGAATCCGACAGAGAATGTGTTTTTGTTGTTATGAACTTATTATCATCCTAGTGCTCAAACTACTGTGTAGTTTAAGAAAAGACAAAGGAAATTCTACTTAAGGTATTATTTGAAGCTAATGTATAGAGCTGTACACATGGCTTCCTATCATGTAGAGCAGATATGCTTACATTTTTCAGACTATGGGGTTTCTAGTTTGGTTTTGTATTAATTCAACTGTTACAATGCAATCTAATATTTATGTGTCAACAATTACTAATGTTTCTTCTGCAGTTATGGCAGGTCAATAAAATTGGTGACAAATTTCTAATGAAAACCCTGAAAATTAAAAACAAAGAAAACACCACATCTCAAACACACAATGAATATGGAGGTGGCCAAATGGTTTCATTCTGGCTTTAAACTGAGAAGCTTGGAGCATTCATTTCACTGTGACTACCACAGTTCTTGAGGTCTCTTTAGAATGTAAGAACAGAAACTGGCAGGGCAAATCGTTTTCTGGCAATTGATTGCTTCATAGAGACATAGGATTGAGTCATAGGTTAAGTTTGAACTTACCTATGTCATGCTTCCTTGGCCATGTCCATCATAAATCTCAAATTAGGAAATGTTTCCTGATCCTGACCCAACAAATAAGACAGACACTGTGATGCCACATTGCTCTGTCTATGTCTTGTACCCAATGGAACAACTAGTCAAAATGAACATCTATTCTGTATATAAAAGAAAATACTCATTGCTCTTTTAATGTGGCCAGCATGGATGTAGGAAATTTTCATGCCTTCATTTTCATGTCTTTATGAATAATTGTTATTAAATGACTATTACCTCCTTATCCAAGAAGAATATCAAAGCTGATATTAAAAGTGCAAATAATAAAAAAAAACAAATTAGCATCTTGGAAATGTTCTCCAGTATTATTCCTGGACCTTAGGGAATTTGAAAAAAAAAAGAAAAAAACAGTGCCCCCCACCATTTTTCTCCCAGATGGGAGAAATAAATATTATGTACCTCTTAAAATAAAAGACATCTCATTAGAATAGTAATTGCAGAGCCACTTTATCCTTGTCCAAATGTAGCTAGATGCCACAATTAATGAATGACTGCCAATCTACAGAAGCTGGTACATAGCTTAATACTAGAATGCTGCTGGGTGGTGCAGAACACATCACAGACCCTGTAGCAGCCTGCTGTGAAGACTCATTGCTCACTCTTGGCAAATCACTCAACCCTATGCCATGTCCTTCTTGGTAAGATTGGTGATAACTATCTCTTACCACTTAGACAGGTCAAAATGATAATATCAGAGTTTCTTAGATCAAGACATCAAAGTGATGCTGTAGAAATCACCAGGAGGAATGAGAACTCAGTTCTTTCTGACTTTTCTTCTGGCTCCAAACCAATAATAGATTTCTGCATCCTGGTTTTGGAGATCAGATAAGACAAGGTAAAACTGGTCTAGTTAATGAGAGAAGAAGGAGCAGAGATACAATTGGGTGAGCAAGACGTATGTGTCTCCAACGGTACTGAAGTAGAGAGATGCTGCTTGAAAGTTTTGCCACTTTACTCTTTATGCCTTTCTTATGTCCACCCAAAACAGCAATGTGGCAGTCCCCGAAATCCCAATTCCTCAGTGTGTTCATGGCCCTGGTTTCCTGGTCTCCTGAACTTCTGTCGGCAATCATGAGCTGGTTGGCAAATGCACCCTTCAGGCTTCCAATCAATATGGATTGGAAGAATTGGTCTTGATCCCGCTGAAAAACTTAGAATGGCAAATTAATGTGTTTACAGTTAAAAATCTTACAAGATTGTCTTCACTTCTGATTCTCATCAACCCACTGTCAATTCTTCCACTTTCCACCAGTCTCTCCACTACCAACTATCTGAGTATTCCATAATACGCCCCTTGAGATGAGAGGCCTTCGTGTTTGTCATACTTGTGATTCTTGAATCATGAAAGCACTTAGTTTGTTGGCTGAATAGAAGAATGATAATTATGAAAAATGTGTGTTTATGTACAAGGGGCAGTCATTGTTCACTAAAAGTCTAGTTGATCTTCATAGGTGCTTTCAGGTTTTAAGGCTCTGCAAAGCTCAGTGGATCATGGGAACACACTCACAGTAGCAGTCTTGCAGAGAAGACCCACAGAACCTAAAATGATGACACTTAGAAACCTGCAGTTTTGCCGGGCACCAGTGACTCGCACCTGTAATCCTCGCTACTAAGGAGGCTGAGATCTGAGGATCACGGTTCAAAGCCAGCCCCAACAGGAAAGTCCATGAGACTCTTATCTCCAATAAACCACAAGAAAACCAGAAGTGGCGCTGTGGCTCAAGTAGTAGAGTGTTCATCTTGATCTGAAGAGCTGAGGGACAGCGCCCAGGCCCAGAGTTGAAGCCCCACAACTGACCAAAAAAAAAAAAAAAAAAACCGAAAGAAAGAAAAGAAACCTGCAGTTTTAAATCTACAGTTAAGAAGCAAGGTAGAAATCCCATTGCAGTATAGACAAGCAAGCATTACCACCAAAAGCTGTGTCGTTATAAAAGGTCAGAGAGGCCATATGCAAGCTCCAATTATCCTCCTTCTCTAAGGTTCTTCTCAGGATCCACTTTCTCTCTCAGGTCAAGAAGCACTAGTTTACCAGCAGAACACACCCCTCAGGAGCCTCAGCTGGAGTTTCGTGTCTGCTGGTCACATCGGCACAGGTTTCACCAGACACGAATAATCAATCTCCTTGTTATCAATAAACAATGCTGACTAGCTGGTGCAAAGCATCACAAAACTTGTGGAGCACTGGATTACAAAATAATGCTGTCAATCAGTGTGTTTCAGAACATACTGGAAAAGCTCCTTTCTTCGGTTAGTACAACTGAAGCTAACTCCAGATCTGTTGGAATTAACTTTCTTAGCACAGGGTTAAATATGAAGATTTGAGAGACAAGACCAAAAAGAAGGATATAGTCTTAGTAGCTTTTCTTAGATGCTAAGAATATTTCCAGCCAGATGCCAGTGGCTCACACCTGTAATCCTAGCTACTCAGGAGGCCGAAACCTAGGATTGTGATTTGAAGCCAGTCGAGGCAGGAAAGTCCATGAGACTCTTATCTCCAATTAACCACTTAAAAGCTGGAAAGAGAGCTGTGGCTTAAGTGGTAGAGTGTTAGCCTTGAGTAAAAATGCTAAGGAACAGCAACCAGGTCCTGAATTCAAGCCCCAGTACTAGTGAATATATAAACTCAGTCAGCTGCTTTGTAAAAACAAGATTAATTGTCCAACATAACTTTGGAGATCCATGTTCACAACTCAATTCTCTCACTTGATCTTCTCTTCTTTGTCATGCTATCAATCTATCTCAGTTTAATTCTTCCAAAGAAAATCAGCTTAGGTTGTTCAGCCGTCATTGCATACTGGATTCCTGAGAGTAGAGTAGGCCTCGGGTTAGCAAGGGAGAACAGTTTAGATTAGTGACCTACCATGTCTCAATCAGAAATAGCACCACAGGGTTTAAAATAAGCCTTGAATTTTCTGAGAAGTGAGCTCCAGTTGTCAGAGATTGTTTCCCAAAGAAATGCTCTTGCATTACCATGTGACATGGGACAATTAGAAGCCCACAGATAGCGATAGGAAATCACTTATCTTTCTCCTTTCTTTCTCCTTCCTTTCTTTCTTTCTACCTTTCTTTCTTTCTTTCTTTCTCTCTTTCTTTCTTTTCTTTTCTTTTCTTTCTTCCTTTTCTTTTTTTTTTTGTGGGTTGTGGGGCCTGAACTCTGGGCCTGGGCGCTGTCTCTGAGCTCTTCAGCTCAAGGCTAGTGCTCTACCACTTGAGCCACAGTGTGTCACTTCTGGCTTTTTCTGCTTATGTGGTGCTGAGGAATCAAACCCAGGGCCTCATGTATGCAAGCAAGCACTCTACCACTGAACCACCCTCCCAGCCCCTTTCTTCTCTTTCTTAGTGTCTCTAGACATATACTAGAGAAATGTGGCTCTCTGTCCATCCTCTTCACTTTATGTTTCTGTTGCTTGGTTCTTTACTTTTTACACACTGAGTCTCAAACTACCTAAGAGTTCCCAGACTACCAATCTCTTCCTTGCCCACACTCAGAATCTAATCCCTCCTACTTGTCATACCTGCTCTTCCTCCCCTTCTCATGCTTCTCCTCACAACCCATCCAGTTCATCTTCAGACCATCTTCTAAGTCCTTATATAATCAAAGGAAAAAATCCTTCAAAAGACAACAGAGAGCTTGTATGTCTGATATTAAAAAAGAAACACTAATTTTGATTCACTCAGCATGACAGTGCACATCTGTAATCCCAGCGCTCGGGAAGCTGACACAGATAGAGTGTAAGTTTGAGATGAGCCTGGGCCACATGTTCAGGACAAGGTCAGTGTAGGCTATAGCGTGAGATCTCGCCTCAAAACAAGCAAGCAAACAAAAAAAAATCTGACTTTTACAAGTTTTACTAGAGGTAAATAATATAGACAAGGTGAAGAAAATTTAAACTGATAGCTCAAACTCCCAAGAACAGGTTTGAAATATGTAAAGCCTTAATTGAATTTATTTATAGGCTAAAGAGGCACAAAAACAACCTGTAATTCCAAAGCCATTATCTACTTGACACATGACAGCTACATCTTGTAGAAGAAGTATACCTTTATATAGATGACTTCCTCCCAATCCAGAGAAATTCCCAAGACACCCTGAAATCAACATTAGCAAATAAAACACGTCACCTCTTCACTTTGAACACAGATGCAGACAAAGGTTGCTAGGAAAGTATCCAACAGGAAAACTGTTATGGCCTGTTGCCCAGAGTCGATTCTCATTTCCTTAAAGAACTAGACAGTAAATATTTTATTTGAGGTTAGATCAGTCATCTGCAAAACACTCAACTCTGCCACAGTAGCCGAAACCATCCGTGAACAATATGGCCAAGGGAGTAGACAGAGGCAGGTGGCCTACAGTAGCTGAGAGGGCTGGCCAGCCTCTGGTCTATGCGACCTTGAGTGTTCATGGACCAACACATCTCTTCCCCTTCTCATCCTTCTTGTACAGGAGAAGCTCAGTAAGTAAAAGAGCATCGAAATTCATAGCCAGAAATTCATCCTCCAGTTCCTTGTGGCCCAAATCACTTGGAAAAGCTTCAGTGGCTTAGTTGAAAGATTAGAATCTGTTCAAAATTATGGGATTCTTCTTGACCTCTAAGTGATTCACCTTATCTAATTTCATCCTTAAGCCTACTCCCTCTCACCCTCCCTCCCTCACCTCCTCCTCCTTCTCTCTCTGTCTCTCTCTGTTTTTCTCTGTCTCTCTCTCCCTTTCCAATGCTAGATATTAAAGTCAGGACCTTAAATATGCTAAGGAAGTACTTTAACATGGAACTATATCCCTATATTTTATTCTGAGACAGCATCTTCCTAAATTGCCCAGGATGACTGAAATTTTAATCCTTCTGTCTCAACCACCAAAGGGCTTGGATTATAAGTATACACGATCATGTCTCTTTGGTAGTTTGCTTTCATGTTTTATTTTCTATTGTTTTGTTTTAAAGACAGAGCTTTGTGACTGGGCATGGTGACTGCTTAGGAGAAGACCAAGAGGATCTTGGTTCAAGGTTAGCCCAGGTACAAAGATAATGAGATGCCATCTCAACAAATAAGCCGGGTAAGGCTGAATAAGGTGGTATGTCTGTATGGTTCCCAGACATTAAGGAGGAACAGGTAGAAGGATTGTGACCATAAGGCCAGCTTAGGCAAAACTGTGTGAGACCTATCTAAAAAACAACCTAAAGCAAAATGAGCTGGAATCATGGCTTCAGTGCTAAAGTGCTTGTCTAGCAAGCACAAGGCCTTGAGGTCAAACCCTGCTAGAATTAAACACACACACACACACACAAGGATTGACTCTCACTATGTAGATGAGCTGGCCTCAAGCATTCAATCTTCTTGCCTTAGCCTCCCAAGGTCAAGTTTCTGCCACCTTACAACAACTTGCTAAAATCTGATCATCATCTTCATTTCAGAAGAAGAAACAGATTCAGAGAGATTAAGCAATTCAGCCAGAGTTTCACAGCACTCAAAGCATATAGGGAAGAGGCAGCACTTTACCCCCTGCTTCTCCTGCTCTAGTCCCTCCACCATACCACTTCCCCTTGCATGCCATGACCCCAGCCTTTCTCATGTGCCATGCCTACTGTCTGTGCTTGGAAGCCCAGCCTGGGCTCTCACCACCACTTCGAACCTTCTTCCTCGGATATAGCCACACTGCCTGACTTGCCCATCCAGTCGAGTGATAATTCTGTAACACAGAAACAGGGAGTGGACTTGACTTCACACACTCAGGCCCAGCCCCACCTAGAAAGGCTGGGAAGGTATGTGTTTGATGTTGCTAAGCAATCACAGAAATCCCAAGACACTCTGGTCCTTGGGGAACGAGGAAGGACAGTTAACTGCATACTCCATCATCTACTGGGACACTCTGGGAGCAGCTCAATTGCTCCTCCCAAGGCCTACAGACACTAAGGAAACACCAGATCCCCAGAAAAACTTTTGATTAGAGCCAAAATGTATGAAGAGCAAACTTTCATTGACATCCCAATATTGTACTAGATGCCCATCTGCCCAGTCCATTCACTGTTTCCTATCCAGTCCTGTCCAACAAGTAGGTACATAGACATGGAGAAAGAAATAAAGAGATATTCAGTGGCACTTTTTCCACTAAATAAATGTATTTCTTCATGCGCTTTGGCAAGCGTCATAACTAAATCCTCCACCAATAAAATGAAAGAGTCATTACAGGCTAAATGGCAAACCCTCAGCTTTAACTTTAAAAAAAAACTTTTTTAGGGTTGAGCATGGTGGCATACTACTGTGATCCCAGCTATTAGGGAGGTAAAGATAGTATTGCAGTCCAAGGCTAGCCCAAGCAGAGTTAGTACAGGCCCAGCTGAGAAAATAAACTAAAAGCAAGACAGGCTAGAGGCTTGACTCAGGCTGCCAAGCATGAGACCCTGAGTTTAATCTGCCAAAAAATAAACATAATAAATAAAAAAGAAATTGATATGTGATGCATTTGTGTGACTGACTCAAATACTGTGCCATTAATACAAGCCACGTGTTCGATTACTTGTACACTTATTTAAGGAGACATGAAGGTATTTCTGTTTCATTTGGAGAAATAAACCAATGAACAATATTTTTCTATTGTTAAAAAAAGAAGACATGTAACCTATACACGATAGTCACCATCTCAATATGTGTTAGCCACAGATTGCTAGCAACCAGCAGCATATATCACCCCTACCAATTATTCTTTACCACCAAATCACCTTTTCCATGTTAAAACTGATTCAGTTGAAAAAGTCAAATGACAGAGAATTGTCTTATAACAAGATTCATCCTCAGTAGGTTGCAATTAAGCTATTTTATGAGGCCTATTATCCTTGCTCTTCTTTTCAAATCTTTTCTTCAACAGTTAAAAGAAAAAACTCTGAGCCAGGTGCTGATGGCTGATGCCTGTAATTCTAGCTACTCAAGAGACCCCTTTCCCATCCCTCAGTGGAGATAACAGCAGTAAAAAAGGTAGATGACTTCCAGAGCCACCAGAGTTAGCTGTGCAGATTAGAAGGTAAGAGTGCAATATTGTTCCCAGAACTCTGACCTGAAAGATAGCAGAAGCAAACCAAGCAACGCCAAACGATGGGCCAATTGTGATAAGTGAAAGAAGTCAGGCTCAGAAGGCTGCTATGACACATTGTCACTGAAAAGGTGATATTGACTAAAAAGTTACCATAGAAATAGTAGAAGAGTGGGTGCCAGACTGGGAAGGATCAGGGTGACTAGACAGAAGAGGGCTAATTGCTCTGAGGCTGAGTTGCTTAGTAGAAACAACTTCCCATGTTCCATAGCACTATAGGACAACTCTTGTTGATAGTATTTATCTGTTAATTCTGTTTTTCAAAACAGCTAGTTGAGAAGACTTTAGAGTCCCAGCATAAAAAGTGATACACATTTCAAGTGATAGAAATGCCAATTACTTCATTATTACACGTTGTTACATGGGTTGAAATATTACCCTATACCTCATAAATATGAATACTTATATGTATGCTTTATATGTTAATTATACCTACATTGATTAAAAAATAAAAGATAACACAGTAAAAAAAAACCATAAAAATACGAAGATTAGATGTGGGGGTGCCAAAGAATTCATTTTTGAAAGTAAAGGAATTTATTTAAAAATAACAACTAATGGGGGAGACTGATAAAAGGGGTAACGTTGACCAAGATGCAATGCACTTACTAATTGATTTGTTGACTTGAAACCCCTTTGTATAACCACTGAAAGATCATTTGTAAAATCATGTGCAAAACAAGTAAAGTTGTTCCAACTCCTCTAGGCAAATTCTTAAACACAGAAAAATGCTTTCCATCCACCTAAACATCCCTGCCTTAGCTTCACCGGCAGCTTCCTGGGTCTCCCCAGAAAGGAATGCAGCCCGCCCAGCAGGCTGACCCACCTTCCACAGCCAAATCTAACCAGGCCCAGCAAACACACTGAAAGGGGAAGACATTCTTGGAGGATTTGCGTGAGGGAAATTGGCAGCTGTGCCTTCCCCATGAGGTGTGGCCAAAACCAAGTTCCTCAGCCAGGGGCACAGAATTATTAGAATCTCTGGAAAGAAATCATTATTAAATTGTATTTACCCAGAAGTCCCCTTGTACATTAAAATGCCTGCAGACTTCCAGGCGACTGATATCTTTGAGGCTGAAGAGAAGAGGGGGAAAATGCTGGCAAGAACCTAATGTTTACTCTTCAAAATTAAGAACAGAGAGGGAAGGAGTAGGGAGGAGAGAAAGGGATGAGAATGTTGAAAGGGGTGGCATTGATCCAGATATACATTGTATTTATTAACTGCTTTGTAGATGGCAACTCCTTTGTGCAACTACGTAAAGGTAATAATTATTTAAATAAAAACTGTTTAAATGAAAGGGAAAATGGAAGAAGAGAACAGAAGGGAAAGGAAACTTAGAAGAGAGAAGGTAAGGGGGAGAAGAGGAAGGTGAGAAAAAAAAAGAGAAAAGTATGAAAGAAAGATCTTTGCAAATGCTTCCTGTACCAAGCCAAGGACAGGATGGAACTAACTTAGGACCTCATCAAGAGATACTTGAGTTCTTCCTGGACTGTGAATGGCAGGAGCTATTCAAGTATCCATCACATGCCTGGAGGGATGACAGGACTGGATAGGATTCTTTTTCAGTCCTACAGGGTAGGGTATGCAGAGATGCTATTAACCCTTCACTGCTATACAGCAAAAGTTCAAGAATATGTCAGAGGAATTTGCTTCCTGACTCATCTTTTTTTTTTTTAACCACTAGAATTCTTACTAGACAAAAGCTCAGGTTACTCCATCCTGTATTTGACATATGGCCTGCTTACTTTGTACCAAACATGGTATTAGATGCTGAAGGTACCATTCCTCTGATGCCCTCACTACTGGAAATAAGGTGTGTCCTGTTGGGTGAGTAAGACCTGGAGCCTGCAGGTGTGAGCTGTGCTGTCACCCTGGGCTGAAGGCTGAGTGTTGGGCACCTCAGCGGATCTAAGCTGTTGTGGCCCTGTGAATCACTTGTGAACCAGGCATGACCCATCTGAAAGCCAGAATGCAGTATGTAGAACATTGAAGGGTATTTTTTGGTTATTGTTAATTTTTTTTTAATAAGGAAGACTGAGTTGTCCATGGAAAGAGGCAAATGAAATAATAGGCCAGCTCCTGAGGGCCAGAAAGACTAGTTTCAAAAAATAAGAAGGGTGCTGAAGAGAGAAGTGATAGAAAATATGTGTGAGACTCTGAAACTACATTATGGTAACCTCATTGACAAAACCTTTCACTGTCCATGAACATTTCTGATTGTGTGCTAGGCCATAAGCTATTAGTGAATGTGGCTTGCAGCCTTTCCTTCTCCCCCGCCCACTGAAGTGCACTGGAACCTTTCAGTTCACCCCTCGTGGTCTCTTTACTAGCCCAATATTTAAGAATGTACTTATTGACAAAGATGTGGGGAGAAGGAGTTGATGTGTCTGAAAATTCTATTGGATGGTGCACAAGGAAGCCTGGCATGATGGCAGGGAGAAGGATTATGAATTCAACCTGGCATATAGTAAAAGTCTTCCCAGCATTGCTGGACACTGAAGAATTCCTACGTAGGCTGACTGCCAGTGGCTCACACTTGTTATCCTAGCTACTCAGGAGGCTAAGACCTGAAGATTGCAGTTGAAAGCCAACCTGTGCAGGAAAGTCCGTGAGATACTTCTCTCTCTCTCTCTCTCTCTCTCTCTCACACACACACACACACACACACACACACACACACACACACATGCAGAAGCACTACCCCAACTTTTTTATTGTAAATTTCTACCAACACACAAATATTCAGAGCACTTCTAGGCAGGTCTATTTGCTTAATTTGACAATCAAGATCCGTATTGTTGTGTGTTTTCTATTGCATAAATGTACTGAGCAACATCTGCCTTCCAAGATCTTTGAGTTACAACAGGTAACAGATTAGCAACTACATACATGTCTCAGAAGGCCTGACAGTGGGGCTTGTGTTATAATCTGCCAGGAAAGAAGGAGAGAAGCAGACACTACTGTTCTTCAGACACTCGTGGGCAAATAGTATGTTTTGGCAGGCAATAGATAACAGTGTTTTCTGAAGCTACTTCACATCCTCTCATGAATTATTTTACCTCAGTGGTGAGCATGCAGCTGGATCATGGTCAACTATTTCCTGTAGTTCTTGAAACGTTCTATTTCCTAAAGCTATCATCACCTCTGTATTCCTCCAGCCTTGCTGCTTCCTTGGCCCAAGGCTTATTGACACAAAGCATAATATATGTAATAGAAATGTGGAAAATACAACTGAGACAGGATAGTTTAATCACCTTTTAAATAGTATAAAAACTTGTCTCAAAAATATACTATTTTATAATTGTAAAAAATGATTTGGCATATAACTGGAAAGATACTCCACTAAACTTACTTAATTTTAATATTTATATATTTAATTTAATATTTTAATATTTATATAATAGCTATATTTTAAAAGGACATCTCACACACATGTAGATTAAAATAGAAGGTGCATCTCTTTAATGACAAAGATTTTTCCCTTTGTTATGGATCAGATCTGAAATGTCCCACTAAAAGTTCATGTGTGGAAGTTTCACTTGGCACCCGGCCTCTGGCACTTTTGGCAGTTTTTATAGGTGGGTCTTAGTGGTTGCCCTGGAAAGAAAGAATGGAACCTTAGGGCCTTCCCGAGTTCCTTTGCTACCCCACCAATGTAAAGTCAACCAGAATCTTCCAGCTTTGGAAGTGATGCCAAAGGCACCAAGCGACAGGATTAAGCAACCATAGACTGAAAACTCTGAAACCACAAGTAAAAATATATCTCTTCTCCACCCATTCAGGGCTGGGCAATGAATTGTCTGTTGGCCATATAAGGCCTGAGAAATTACTTGGTACATGATAAGATAAACAACATATGCTTCTCATCAGCTGACCACAGTTGTCTTCCTGTATTGATAATTTTGTATAGCCCTCTAATGATGTTATAAATATCCAAATGGCCCTTGGCAGGAAAAAAGGTCCTCCATCCTTAAATACCACCCTTAACTATCACATAAATCTTTCCTGTTTTAAAATTAATCATGTGAGGGATCTCGTAGTAGACTCACACAATCCATGAACAAACAAACTCTAGTTAGGTTTTGGTCAGATTCCTTGATCAAGCTCTATTACAGCGCCCCTGAACTCTCCTCTCAGCTAGACTTCTAGCCATCTGTACTCAACCCTGCATTGTTCAATCACAGCACGAATACTAGTAGGTTAACTTGCCAGAACCATCTATTTTCAATATCTGGTCAAAATTCTTGCCCTTCTGCGGTAACTCATGGGCAAAAGAAAGGAAATGTACTTATTACCTGACGTATGTCAAGGTAACCCAGCTGTCTATCACCTCCAAAACAACAATAAGATAATTTTTTTTAAAAAATTCTTACCCTTCACCCTCCCCCAGGGGATATGTAATCACTCACAGTCAACTTCAGCAAGCCTGGGCCTTCTTCACCACACAATTTCATCTTAATCACTCTCTATCCACTGACCTCTTCCATCTTATTTTGGCTACAAATTCTCACTTTTCCTTAATTTATTGGTCGTTAAACCTGATCTCTTTCTATCTCTGTCTCTGTCGCTCTCTGTCTGCAGTCTCTGTTTTCCTTTCCCTGCTCCTTGAATAAAGTCTTCCTCACTGTCATAATAGGAGGAGATAACTTGATGTTGGAAGTTAGTTGAAAGTTAGTGAAAAGAGAGGTTCCTGCACTAGTGCACCTAACACCTAACACACCAAATCGATCACGTGACTATTTGGATCCAGCAGCCATCCAAGGTTGCTAAACCAGTGGCTCACACCTGTAATCCTAGCTACTCAGGAGGTTGAGATCTGAGGTCAAAGTTCAAAGCCAACCTGAGGCAGGAAAGTCCATGAGACTCGTATGTCCAATAAATGACTAGAAAGCCAGAAGTGTCGCTGTGGCTCAAAGTGGGAGAGCGCTAGCTTTGAGCTGAAGAACTCAGGGACAGCGCCCAGAACAACGCCCCACAACCAGCAAAAAAAAAAAAAAGAAATGGAGGGACAAAGAGTGGTATGTAGCATTGGTACTCACTAGACATTATGTTGAAAATGAACTATACAACTTGTGGGTGGGGACAGAAGAGAAAAACTGGGAGACAGCCAGGGAAGGGGTAGCATTGTCCAAAAGTAAATGAATGTACTCTTTGCCTGACTTGTGTAACTGTAACCTCTCTCTTACATCACCTTTATAATAACAATTTTTTTAAATGCATGACAGAAATGTACAAAAACAAATGACATTCCTCTCTGTGAGCCACAACAGAAAAGGAGGCAGAAGTAATACTTTAAATATGAATGCATTAAACATACCAAATACCAAGGGAAAAATCTAACAGAAGATGTGCAAGAATTCCATGGGGAAAATTACCCAACTTTATTGGGATCAAATGAATAACTGATAACTATATGGTAAGAGGCAAACTATTTTGTGAATTGAGGAGAAATCAGTATCATAATATATTGTAGCATAGACTGCTAGTTGTTTATTACCATCTTTTTTCCCTTTCTTCTAAGGTAATAGAGTTATGATTGGACACATGGCTCTCCAGCTAGAACTACATTTCCCAGGCCCTTTTAGCTAGGTGTGCCTGTGTAATTAACTTCCCTCCCACAGAAGGAGACAATGCTGCCTGTGTTACCACGCACTTTCTCTTCCCATTGGCTGGAGGCAGGTTATTGCAACAGGACTACATAGGAGATACCTGGTTCTTGGAGGTTTTCTCTATGATCTATGTGATAAATAGTCCTTAGCAGAGTATATCCATTTAAAATTTGACTGAGCTGTACAGTTGAATCTGACCATTTTATTTACGTTTTACCTCCATCAAAGTAAATTTTTTCCTCCCCAAGGACTAATCTAGTTACAGAAGCCTGAGTTTGGCCAGAGCTGTAACTAGGCCCGTATGATTTTAGGCAACAGATGATATTGGCCTGAAGGGAAGTGATGTCAGAGAAGATGAAGAGTAAGAAATGATTTGAAAAGATATAGAGGGAGGTGAAATGCAAAGGATCTGGTAGAGTGGATGGTGACAAATTTGAATGTGAGAGATGGCTAAGACAGTATTGAGAAAGAGCCTTAGCACCCTGGGTCTGCATTGGTTACTCTATACAAATGTATTAGTCAAGGGGGTCAAAGATGATTACAGGCCCAAGCCTGTAATCCTAGCTACTCAAGAGGCTGGAATATGAGATTTGTAGTTGAAAGCCAGCCCAGGCAGAAAAATCCATGAAACTCTTATTCCTAATTAACCATCAAAAGCTGGAAGTAGATCTGTAGCTCAAGTGGTAGAGCACTAGGCTTGCACCAAAAAAAAAGTTCCTGAGTTCTAGTCCCAGGACTGGCCCCAAAATAATAATTAATTAATTAATTGAATAATAACATTTCTGTAGTGGAGTTTTCTAGTTGTTAGAGGAAGAATAGCATGAATCAAAGAAAAGAATCTTTTTTATTTTATTTTATTTGTGAACATACTGTACAGAGGGGTTACAATTACATGGGCAGGATAATGCATACATTTCTTACCAAGCATTGCAGCCTCCT
>NW_012267217.1:3058220-3077358 GCF_000151885.1 Dipodomys ordii
ATGGGACCTAGGTTTCTTTGGGCCTGGCTTACTTCACTTAATATAATTTTTTCCAAGTTTTTCCATTTCCTAACAAATGGGGCAATGTCATTCTTCAAAGAAAAGAATCTTAACGTCACAGAGTCTATTCTCAGAGCTCTCCCGGCTAGACAGCCTCAAGGTTGTCTGCCTCCAACTACACACTTGACAATTGTATTTGACATTAGTAATTATCCATTCTCGAACATGTCCATCTTCACATTCGGGTCTACAACCAGAAAATGATAGCTGAAGGATTTAAACAGATGCCATATGTCTCCTTGTGAGGGCTATTAAAAAGTGAAGTAGCTGATTGTAGCTAGTGAAAGTGAAATTTTTTTGATAACACAAAATGTTGATTGATATTCTATTTTTACAGGCTCACCTCACTGAATTCTATAGAAATGGCTTATCACAATTTTGGAGTGCTCAGATCATTCATTGTTTGTAAATAAACAATCCTCTACTGCAAAGCAATAAGTTAGATATTATTTTTCTACTAGATAGCAAAAAATAAAATAAAATTCCCTTATTTTCCTTAACTGTATTAGAAAGTTTGTGGAAAGGTTCAGCAGAGCTGCCTGGCATATTGAAGAAAATACTACCCAAAATAAAAGGTGGGGCTCCAGGATGAGGAAAACAAAAGTCATGCCAAGAAAGATAAATACACACCCTTCTTCAAAGATTATTTCCAAGTGTCTTTAAAATTATGCCAAAGACAGCATCTGGTAGGTTTACTTCATCTCAGCCTTCCTTATTCTAATTCTAAATACCTAGGATATCACTCACAACCCACCAGTTCTACCTTGGGTTAAAAAAAAAAAACAACTATTAGGAATGGTATATGTGGAGGTTGGGAGGTGGTGGTTCATGCCTATAATCCTAGTTACCCAGGAGGCTGAGATCTAAGGATCACAGTTGAAAGCCAGCAGGGGTAGGAAAGTCTGTGACACTCTTATCTCCAATTAACTCCCTGAAAGAGGAAGTGGCACTGTGGCTCAAAGTGGTACAGTGTTAGCCTTAAGCAAAAAGAGCTCAGGGACAGCCCCAAGGCCCCACAACCACCCCCCTACACCCAAAAAACAAACCTATTAGGGATCCACCTGACTGAAATCAACATCATCTTGTTTGATGTATCATCTGAGTATTACCTGATAGAGAATGAGCAGAGACCGGTGTGGCCATATATTTGAAACCAGAGACACTGAGGTGGTACAAGCTCACAGCATCCCTGTGCTTCCTTGCTGGCTTACCCTACACTTTATTTGAAAAGAGAAAAAAAAGCCTTCCTTCCTGGTTATCACACCGACATTCTCTGGTTAATAAAGCAGTCCTGTGGGAAGTTGTCCAACCTGAAATGTAAGCCCATCAAACCATAGAAACATCATTAAAAAAGATTCTTTGGTAATATATACCGCGCCTCCTGCCAAAAGAAACCTTAGTGGTTCTGAATCACTGGTGGTTCCACAGTGGTAGTTCACAGTGACCACAATGCATATTAAGTCTCATTTAGAATATCAGCCAGGTAGAAATCCCCAGTAATAATTCTTCAGTGGTACAGCCCTGACTATTCTCTGTTTCAACACTAAGAGAAGGGCAGATACCCAAGAGTAACCAGAACTATGACAAGGATGCTGCCTTCAGGACAAAAATGAAGTGCTTAATCCCCCAGATACAAATAGCCATCCATCTTCTCATTTCAAAAATTACTATGCTATTGTATAATAAACTGAAATTGATTCTATGAAACCATTAAAAATGGGTCCAATTTGAGCATAATACCTGCACATCCCTGTGATTTGTAGGGTCATCAAATTCAGAAAAATAAAAACATAGAACCAGACATAAGATCTGACAACACATGGGATTATAGGCTTCATCCCTGGAAATCAGAAAGAGTCCAGAGTTGGTGGTAGGAAGGAAGATAGAAGGGCATTTGTATTCTGAAAGGGGCAGAACTTTTTTTTTTCTCAGTCATGGGGCTTGAACTCAAGGACTGGGCACTGTTCCTGAGCTTTTTTTTGCTCAAGGCTAATGTTCTCTCAACTGAGCCACAGCTCCACTTCAAGTTCTCAGGTGGTTATTTGCAGATAAGTGTCTTACAGATCTTCCAGCCCAGGCTGGCTTTGAGCAGAAATCCTTAGACTCAGCCTCCTGATTAGCTAGGATTATAGGTATGAGCCACCGGCTCACCAGCTTGCAACTTCTTTTAATGAACAAATTCATTGAGTTGGACATGTCCTCATGTAAAATATCCATGCACTTTTTAGTTTGGGACACTAGAGGGAAACAAAGTGAGATGGTTACTGGACATTAAGCTGTTAATAAAATGCTGTTCATTCAAGTGTGTTCTTTTGTTATCTTGTTGGGAGATGGGTAGTGTTTAAATGGTAGCTTAGTTTCAAAGTATACAGGCTTGCACTTGATTTCACAACACTTCAAGCTCACTTTTCAGAAACAAATTTCCAACTGGAACCTCAGGTGATCCATTATCTGTGGTGGAGTCAGAAAAAACAGTAAAGCAGTCATTCAGGTTGCAGAAAGGCTCGGGTTACACAAGCCTGTTATTCAAGGCTTATTTAAATTCTGTGTAGGAAATTGCTTTTTCCAAATACATGTAAGCATACAATTTTCAATGGTATTAAGCACAGAATGTGACTGACCCATCTCTAGCTTTAGCTTCTTCTTCTTCTTTTTTTTTTTTTTTTGGCATAGCAATGAGGTGGTCACTCCCAGATATGGAGCAAGTATTGTGATTCCATGCATACATTTCATTGCTATTCACCCAAAAAGAGAATGTGTTTTGTTGTTTTTGTTGATAAGACCCTAAAAGAAGAAAATGGACTGACTACCAAGGACAGATATGAAAACCCAAAGGTTGTGGGGGCTATTAAAGTATTAAGAAAGAAAACACCATTATTTTTCTCACACTATGAATGAGAAAGCTTATTTGCTCTAATTCTCACAGAAGTACCTGGAAGAGATGGAAATGGACCCCTGTCTCGATGAACCCAAGCTTATAGTCATAACAAGTCTTCTAGTGCAACAGCATTTAAGTCAAGGTGTGGCATAAGACCTGAGCTTTAATAACTGAAACTGACACCTGCAAAGCCAGCAGCAAAATTCACAATAGAAGGGAACATCACCAGGACACAATCATTTCTAAAATTCAAATAATGTCAAATGTTTTTCATTTCAATGCTTCTCTTGTTACAAAAAAGTCTGAGTCACTTAGAAAGAAGGGGAGACCATTTTTTCTGCATTTCAAGCAAACTGACCTATACAGCCATCTGTAAGTGGCAAAGCTTTGCTGGGTGCTTGTGTGAAATCTCGGGTAAGAGATGGATCTCTTCTGATTTGACACCCAGCATTCAGGTTACACCAGCTTGGTAATAGCCAGTTGTATTAGAAATCAAATTTATCACAGCAGGCTTACAGAGAGATTTTAGAGATTAGATTTGGTGGTTAGGTGGAGTTGTAATTATGTAAACATTCCAACACCTCCCTTTTGATTTCTTTAGTGAGCCTAGCATATTGCCTCAACTTCTTGCCACTCAAAAACTAAAACATAAACACTAGAGTAATGGAATTTATTACAGTCTGTGGTAGAAAATGTGGAGAATTACTGGTTTTCCATTTCATGTTGGGTACTGTGGAGGAAGAGTATGCTATACATATATTTAACCTCATATGTGAGTCTCTACCTGCTTAATTTTAAAGACAGCAGTGAATTGTAGTTACATTTATCTTCCATATGGTTTTAAGCTGGTATTTACTGTGAGTATGCAGCATGTGCATAAATTGTTCCTTTAATTCCTCCAACAGTCCTATGAAATAAATACTATTTTAAAGAAAGAAAACTGAGATTTAAGATGTGACAGCTGATAAAGCAGGGTTCTTTGAGGATTTCCTGAGCCCTGGTAGTAGTAGTAGTAATGCTGCTGCTGCTTTCTCCTCCTCCTCCTCTTCCTCCTCCTCTTCCTCCTCCTCCTCCTCCTCTTCTTCTTCTTCTTCTTTGTCGTCATCATCATCTTATTCTTCTTTGTCTTATTCTTCTCCTTCTCTACCTCCTCCTCCTCCTCCTCCTCCTCCTCCTCCTTTTCCTCCTCCTCCTCCTCCTCTTCCTCCCTTCTTCTTCTTCTTGGACAGGAAATAAACTTAAAGTTTTATTTGAATATTTACAAAAAGCAAGTTTAAGGAACCTGTGTCTGAGATACTGTGGCTTGCTATGGAAAGTATTGCTACCCTTCCTTGTCTGGATCACCATTAATGAAGATATTTCTGACTATAATTTAAATTGACCATGTACATGAACGCTCCTGTGGGAAGCGTTTTACTCTGTGCACACTTTAGCTTGTAGTTAAAATGCAGTCCCATGCTCCTGCCACCCCTCCACCTTGAACATTGTCTCCACAACAATGAGGTTATTTTTATTGTCCTTTACAGCTAGGACTTAGAATATGTCACCAAACCTCTCTTGTTTCCTCTGGATGATTAAGCATTACAAACATGTAGACATATCATTTGAGGCTTTCTGGAATGTGCTGGAATAGGACAATAGAAACCCAGAGGATAAAGACATCTTAGTGGGACACAGATTTCAGGAAGCTCCAGGCAGTGCCCAGGGTCTTTAACAATAAATAAATAAATACTTAAAATTAAGTAAAGGGTCTGAGAAGGAAATCCACAGTTGTCACCATACTGAACCTCAGGAAGGAATCAATCCTCCACTCAAGCATACATCTGGTCCTGGAAGGAATCCACTATGGAGAATTTAACAACGAGGTGCTTAGTACAATTAGTACTAATACTTCTCTTCTTGGGGTCTGGAAGGGAATCTTGAAGTACAATGAAGGAAGCAGAGAGCCTAAACGAAGCAGCACCCAGAAAAATGTCTCAGTCCTTGCATACCTCATTAATCAGGGCTTCTTGTCATTGGAGGGAGATGAAATGCTCAAATTTGGGTGCTAATGGGAGCTGTAGCTGAGCTCTTCCTTGGTTAAATTGCTATCATTTTAGATTGACTGATGGTGACAACCATACCCAATTCAAAGTAATTCACGTTTGTAAAAGAAAACTAATGGCTCTTCAGCGGCTTCATTAACTAAGTATTCACAATGACCCTTGGATGTACAGAGTGGCTGAAGTGGACATGAATCTGCAGGAGATCAGTGTCCAGATAATCAACTGTCACCATTCATGTAAGTAAACAGAGCTGAGTGAAGACATCAACTTTTTCTAATAAAGCTTGTTTGCTTTCATCATTATTTCCTTGAAACTTTTTTTCCCCCGTCGTTGGTCATGGGGCCTGAACTCTGGGCCTGGGCGCTGTCCCTGAATTCTTCAGCTCAAGGCTAGCACTCTACCACTTGAGACACAGTGCCACTTCCGGCTTTTTCTGCTTATGTGGTGCTGAGGAATTGAACCCAGGGCCTCATACATGCAAGCCTAGCGTTCTACTACTTCCCAGCCCTCTTGAGACATATTTTTCAGTCACCAAAATTTCTTACATAGATATAACACAGACTTTGAAAAAACTTGGTAACTCCTATTTGATAGTTAAAAATAAATAGTTGCGTTAAATAAATGGATTGAAAATGGAAAACAAATAACTTAGTGTTACTGTTTGCCTATGAAATCCTCCACAGGCTCACATGTTAAATGTTTATTCTCCATCAGGTGGTGCTATTTAGCTTAGAGGTCCTAGAAACTTCAGGAGGTAGGACCTGGTCAGAGGAAATAGGTTCTGGGGACTTTTCTCCGAAGATTACACCTGATCCCTAAGCCCTCCCTTGCATTCCATTCCAGTCTGTCTGCAGGTGAAGAGTCTCCTCCAAAGGCTCCCACCCCTATGATGCTGAAGGGCCCAGAATCAGTGGAGCCAAGGACTGTGGACTGAAATTTCTGGAACCATGAGCCAAAAATAAAACTTTCCCCCTCTAACTTGTTCTATCATTGTTGTTTGTCAGAGCAATGGGAAAAAGTGACAAATTCAGAGAATGGTACCAAGAGTGGAATCCTTTCTGTGATTTATCCTATGTGGCTCTTGTTTATTTAAAAGTGGTTTGCCAGAGGACAAACAGACAGACAGTACACCTCCAGTTCCCTGCTATCCTGTAGCTACTTGAAATCCTTCACTACTTCCTTGCCTAGGGCAACTTGAGTATTTAAGTCTTTCTTAATTATTTAAACATCTCCTCCTTGTAGATGGGAGATCCCAAAATCAAATGTTTCCTTTCAATATTTTGTAATGGAATATTTTATATATAATACCCAATGAGGCCAAAGTTATAGCACTGAAAACATCTTGCTGGGTTAATGATCTGATAGCACAGATAAGGTAGACAGATGTCGATATACGAGAAATACTTATAATTTCAATAATACAATGAGGGGTTGGGAAGGTGGCTCAGTGGTAGAGTGCTTGTCTTGCATGCATGAGGTCTCTGGGTTCGATTCCTCAGCATCACATAAGCAGAAAAAGCCAGAACTGGTACTGTGGCTCAAGTGGTAGAGCACTAGCCTTGAGCTGAGGAGCTGAGGGACAGAGCCCAGACCCAGAGTTTAGGCTCCACAACCGATTTAAAGAAAAAAAAAAAGAATGCAATGAGGTTATTATATAGATTGTCACAGTAAATGAGCTGAAAAATGTCACAAATCATGAAAACTTCCTGAAGAAAGAAAGCATGAATTGAGATATAGAAAGGATGGGAAATGGGAAATGTTTGCTTACAGACTGCTTGAATCCGGGTAAATGAGGAGTGTTGAATAATAGAATGTATTTGTACACACATGCAGGCACGTGTGTACTTGTGTATGCATATATGTGTGTACATGCACACATGTACCAGCAACTAAAATGTACAGCAAGGGAAAAACTATAGAGAAGAAAATTTAAATAAAGTTATGTATTGTGCAATTCTACAAAAACCCAAGGCAAAGTGATGAATTTCTATGATTTTCTTAAAATCTGACATATTTTGGCTAATTCTTAAAACAATTATAAATTTAATATTTTCTTGTACCAGTTCTGGGGCTTGAACTCAGGGCCTAGGCACTGTCTTTAGACCTTTTAGCTCAAGCCTAGCATTCTACCACTTTGGCTTTTTGGTGGTTAATTGGAGATAAAGCTCACAGACTTTTCTGCCTGGGCTGGCTCTAAACTGTGATCTTCAGATCTCAGACTCCTGAGTAGCTTGAATTACAGGTGTGAGCCATCAGTGCCTAGTTCCATGATTTTAAGCTCCGAACTCTTTGGTGTACTGTCATGCATTGATAAAATGAATACATTTCCTGGCCATTTTTCTCAACACATAATTAAACATGTTTATTTTTTTAACAGGAGAAAAGGTTATTTGTTAAAATTTTTTAGAACTATTGTGGATAATTCAAGCTCTATTTTCCAGGAAAGAGAACTGTTGTTAACAAGGAGCTACATTAAATAGGAGGAAATGTCTTTGTATATTAATGTTCTGGATCAGCTTCAAAATCATCCAGGGCAGGACAAAAGCTAATACACTGTGTGCAACTGAGTGGGTTCTGAAACAAATGTGCTAAAAGATAAACTGCTGTATGAATCATTCCTCTTGCTCTCAAATCAACAGATCTGAATTTCAGTTTAGACACCCACACCCACCCGGCAACCCCCATTGATTTATGGTGATAACAACTGAGCAGGAAAAGAAAAGCCATTTGTGAAACAAAAAATTCAACTCTCAGTCAAGGTTAGGGTGGATAATACTCAAATATGCTTTAGTACTTGACTCTGTAGTATCACTTCATGGAAATCTGCTGAGCAGCAAAACACTTTTAAAAGTAATATGGAAAGAACTATGTGCAAAAATTCATAGCACATCATGCAAGAACTCAAAGATGTAATATGGTATGTATTTTCTGATCACCCACATCCAGAGACTGAGTTTCTCTGATATGTACTTCACTTTGATCCTAATATAGAAGCACAAATATCTTTCTCTAATGCCCATCTGCCTCAACTGCCTCTTGCAACGTGGGCAAATTAAGTGGAGATCCGAGAGGAAGAAATCAAGCCTGAATCCACATTCAGTCCATTTATTTAACACAACTATTTATTAGAAGTTACCAAGATTTTTCAATGTCTGTGTTATATCTATGTAAGAAATTTTGGTGACTGAAAAATATGTCTCGAGGAAACAATGGTGGAAGCAAACAGCCTTATTTGAGAATGTTAATGTCTTCACTCAACTATGTTTTATTAAATGAATGGTAAACAATTGAATGACAAACAGCTGATTATCTAGACACTGATCTAGACACAGATACATGTCTATTTCAGCCACTCTGTACATGAAGAGCCATTGTGAATGAAGCAGCTGAAATACCATTTATTAGCTTGAGCATTTGTTGTTTTATCCTCCCTTCTCCTCTAAAGGTTTGTTCATATTTATAGATTGCCACTAGATGCTTAAGACCCCCATATCAGTTCAATTCCCTCAATTTTAATCTCAGTTGGATCTGTGAGGACCACCATACCCCACCCATCTTACCTGAATTATCAAGCTCTCTGCTAACCAAGGTGTCTTTTTCCTCTAAAATTTTCACTCTAATAAGGAAGTTAAGTTTGGAAGTTCAATACTTTCTTATGTGGAGGTTCAAGTTAGGCCTCTAATGGCTTAAAGTTTGGGGGTTATAGTGAGTGTTGATACTGTTTTATAAACAAACCTCTTCCTGTCTGTCTCTGTCTCTGTCTCTTTCTTTCTCTCTCTCTCTCTCACTTGCTCACTTGCTTCATGTCCACCATCAATTCACAATTTCATCTTTCAAGTGCTCCCCATCATGACATAACCTTAGCACAGGCCCCAAAACAACAGGACCAACCAGTCACGAACTAAAACCTATGAAACCATTTGCCAGAACAAATCCTCTTTATAAGTTGTTTTATCTCAGGTGCTGTTACAAAAATGGAAAGCTGACTGACACGAATGCCATGGCTCAATCAATATCAAACATCTTTGAGGATTGGACCCTTTGATTACTACAAAAATCACCCACCCAACTCCCAGTTGCCTCCTATGTGAGTGCTGCTCACAGCTTCTGCCACTCTAATGAGGAATCTAGTGCTCTGGTAAAATCACACCACTCATTTCAACGGTGTCTCCTCTCAATACAGTACTGTAACTCCACAAAGTACAGCCTCCATTGTGACTTTTGTTATTGTTTTAGTCCTAGCACTGTACACAAAGGAATTCCTCCATGCAGATATAACAGGGTCTTGGTCTTGGGGAGTTCAGGGAATGGATCGCATGTAGAAAACGCATGCCCATATCCTTACATCTTTAAATCTTTTCACGTCTCAAATAACAAAAACAGGTAGGCTAATGTTGGAGTCCAGGTTTCAACAGTGGACTGCAGGAGTAACTAAATCCCCTCACGTTGAATTTAGAATGGTGAATAGGTGGAGGAACGCATATTCACATATTACGCATGATCTCAATCACATTTCTCCCTGTTTAGCCAACATCCTCAGTATTCATTATCACACATATCAGCCAGATTTTTATAACTTTAGGTTAAAAAACAAAACAAAAAAACTTGTGAGTCTTTGAGGTTGACTTTGTAACTGACTCAGGGCATTTTTAAATGGGTAGGAGGGTATACTCATATTTGAAGGTTTAAACACCGTTCAACCCAAATTCACCTCTGCATTCATATACTGTGTTGAGAACTTCTTTTTAAGCCACTACTAGGGCTTGAACTCAAAGCCTGAGCACTGGCACTTAGCTTTTTTGCTCAAAGGCGACACTCTATCTTTTGATCCATACTTCCACTTCTGGATTTTTGCTGGTTAATTGAAGATAGGAATCTCTCACATTTATCTTCCTGGACAGGCATTAAACTGTGATCCTCAGATATTAGTCTCCTTCATAGTTAGGATTACAGGTATGAGCCATCAATATGTGGCTATTGGAAACTTCCTAATAGAAGATGTTAGAAAGAGTTCAAACTTTTACCTAAGAGACTAGGGAAGTTCATAAACTGATGTCAGGATATGACCTGCAGAGCAAATCTTTGATCCCGATTGTAACTGTGGCTGAAAGAGATTCTTGCTAAGAGAACACCTCACAAAATAATAATATATTTTGACACATTTTTCAAGTAATAGCTTTCAGCAGTGGACCATCAGGCCCACACAATTTACTTTCTAATTCCTGCAGAAGAGGTCTCACATTCATTCTTGCTTCTAAGGGGGAAAAAATGAATTCTAAGGGGTAAATCGGCTCAAAGTGAAATAGGAAGTGAAAGATGTGCAATAATCAAACCCTCAGTCTGTCTGCATACTTGGCACTGGCTATTCCTCATTAACCTGCAGAATGAGATAGCTCAGTTTTATTTTGTTTTCTTTCTTGGTATCGAGGCATCAGAACCTACTTCCTGTGCTCATGGCTTACCTTTTCCATTAGGCCCTGGGGCTCAGTTCTGCTGACCAACATGCTCAACAAGTGCACACAAGGAACTAGGACACAGAGAAGCAGGAGCCTCCAGGATATATTTGGACATTTGGGAGTAGAGGCAGCAACCATCTCCTAAAGGCAACAGTGCTCCTGGGTACTGCAACAGAGTCCAGTTCCCACGGCTACCTGAGCATGTTGTGATGGACAGATACACCAAATGAGAGAGTGCCATGTTCCATTCCATAGCAGTGAATCAAAGGACATGTGAAGACCGGTATGTCCCACTGCAATGTTGGAGCAGGTTTCATTCCAGCCTTCAAGAATGACTGCTGATGTAGACTGAAGGTTTGAGCTTAGTATCTTGAAACCTTATACCCTCCAGCTAAGGATATAGCTCAGCAGTAGAAAAGCAGAGAGCTTGCCTAGTAAACATGAGACCCTAGATTCAATCCCTCATACCATAAAACAAGATAGAAGGTAGGTAGATAGATGACAGATAAACAGATAGATAGATAGATAAGAAAAAACAAAAGAGAAGATAATCCAAAATGTGACAGTATTAGAAGGTGGACATTTTGGGAGATGATGGGGTCAAATAGGCAAAAATATCATGAAAGAGATGAAGACTGTTAAGAGGTAAACTGAGACTTCATGATTTCTATTATACCTTGAAGAAACAGTGATTTAGAATCTAGCAGAATCAGAAGTAGTGGTAACATGCTCTCATTACTGTCTAGTTTCTTAGATTGACTTCCTAAAGTATAAATCATATCCTTTTACTCTGTCCCTCAAATTTCTTGCTTATTCTCAAAATAGATCCTAAATCTAGGGAAACAGAGATTTTTACATGGAGAACAGGTAAGCAAAACTTAAATGATTAGTGATATCTTTTCCCTCTTACAGTGCTAGAGAGAAGCAGGTTTCCTATTATCTTTATAAAATATTAAAGATTCTACCCATAGATGAAAGGAGAACATTTTTCCTCCCACTATTACCCTGTAAAATCCTTATCTAAATTCAACTTGGAATTTTGCACAATGAAGAAATAGGACCTAAAGCTTTCCAGCTCTGAACAACTGTTAATTCTATATCACCCAGTCTGACCCTTCCATACAAGGCCCCTTGCCCAAGTCCTCCCCCCCCCCCCCGCAAAGTGAGCTCTATTTCCATTTAGCTCCACTGATCAAAAGAACTGGCCAAAGGAGATAAAATAAAAATTGAAAAGCTGCCAGTTCTGAGTCATGTAAGCAAAAAATAATCTTGTTACTCAGCATTTACATAATGCAGTATTATGTTTTCAGACTATGTCTGGCCATCAATCAAGACAAACCTTAATCGTGAATGATGAAAGAAGAGACAGAGACATAAGGAGACTGACAATGTCAAAATCTATCAACCAGGACCAAAGTAGAAACAAGTGAATAACTATATTATGTGAGTCACATGTATTTTCGATGAAGGGTTATATAACATAACCTTCAGGTAGGAGATTATAGAAAATCCGGGTTGGATTCTGGATTAGAGTTTATTTCTTAAATCCTGGTACTCTCCATGTTCCATTCACCCTGGTCTGCCTGAAGCTGGAGGGTCTATTTCAACCTAGTAGGCCTGGCTTGTCCAATGGACTAATCTGACCCTTGCATACATCCTCCCTACAATGAGGCAGTTCTTTCAAGAATCCTTAAGCATTTGTTATACATGTCAAGGTTTCACTGACCTTCAAATAAATCAATAAGTGAAATCCATCCCTCATTTCCATCCACCCCTATCGCCTAGGTCACCTCTGTTCTCATTTGTTTTGCTAGCCAAGATGCCTCTTTCCCCCCCTCCCCCTCACACATGGAGGCACTCCAAGCATCCTCTTTTCCCTCTTTTCCTCCATGTTGGACTATGCCCACCCCTCAGAAGCCTGTCCAATTCCATGTCTGTCTCTATTTTCTCTAGTCCTATTTTCAACCTTCATGGGTTGGCCTTCCCCAAACATTGTTCTCTATCTTGGATGAGTGGGACTCCCTTGGAACCTCACAGCAACATCTTTGGCCCATACTCCACAACCCCATCTCCCTGCCTTTGTTCCAAGTTTAACCAGATTGGGGGTGACAACATTGATCAGTGACTCAATCGTAATTTGGGGTAAGGAAATAATTTGTGGATTTCAGAATAAAAATGTTTCCTTTTATATAATAATAACCATGAAGAATGACCACTCGTTAGAGGCCCAGGCTTATAATCCTAACTACTCAGGAGGCTGAGATCTGAGGATCACAGTTCCAAGCCAGTGGGGACAGGAAAGTTTGTGAAATTCCAATAAACTACCCAATAAATGTATTTCCAATACATTTCCTAAGTAACTTATCTCCAATATGTTGAAAAAGTAAACTACCAAATAAACATTATTTCCAATAAACTACCAAAAAGCCAGAAGTGGAGTTGTAGCTTACGCAGTAGAACACTAAACTCAGGCCTTGAGTTCAAGCCCCAGGACTAGCACAAAAAGAAATAACATTCCTAAAAATTAATTATTACCTTTTTGAATGGAAGTATAATGAAATAATATTTTGTCCCAGAAAGATGTGTACTGTCTCATATGTCCTAAGGGTAAAAAGACTGTCCTATTTTTTAACTCAAAAAGCATACCACCCTTAGGAGAGGTGGTATGCAAACAATGGAATGACGAAGGCAGAGCTACTGGGGAACAGGCACAATTCAGGTGGGAGAACAGAGCAAGGTGTTACTCTGTCTGTTCCCATTCCAGAAGGGATTAAAATTGGGTGTCTCTGCCTTGGTTTGGAACTGCAGGTCGATTATAGGTGTCTGAGGAACCTAAGTCTCTGATATTTCCACAACTAAGAAAATATTGTACTTTGCATGCAGCAGTCACTCAAACATCTCGATTTGAACTGTCACAAGTTATTTCAAGGAAGAAGGGAGTTTCACAGATGGATCTGTAAAAGTGGTAACTGGGGAACCAGATCTCTAAAGAAAAAAAATGAGTGAGGATTTTAGATTCAAGAATTTCCATTCAAGTGGCGCTGTAGCTCAAGTGGTAGAGCGCTCGCTTTGAGCTGAAGAGCTGAGGGACAGCGCCCAGGCCCAGAGTTCAAGCCCCACGGCCGACAAAAAAAAAAAAAAAAAAAGAATTTCCATTCAAGAATGGAACAGGATTTGTAAAATTTTGGGAAACCAGTAACCGTAGCAATAAGAATAGCCATCGCTTAATACACTAGGAACTTTTCTAAGTTTCACTGTCCTATCAAGCATAAGATATAGACAAAATTTGACACAGAAGAAGAGGAGACACATAGAAGTTAAACCACATGCTCAAGGTCACATGGCAAATGATACTGGACTTTGTACTCTAGGGCCACAATGATTATCTGCTGCCAAACACTGACCATTCATCCAGAACTGAGGCAGTCCCAGTGTCCAACCCACTCCACTCCTAGGGCACGGAGGCCTCGGGCCTCACTGCTTCTCAGAGTGGAGCTTACCTGTCCCTCTGCTTTGACTCCACTCCTTTTCTACCTGCCATCAGCTCTTGGTGTCTAACACATGTTTGGGTTTTTTTCCCTACTTCTTTGTCCTCTTCTCTCTGGGTATCTCACATGCATCCTCTCCAGGAGAACATCTCACTATGCAATGTGTAGCCATCTGTAGATACTATTTGTAAGTGTGAGCAGTTCTACCTCTAACTGACACACCAATCTCTTTGAGAATGTCCTGCTGTATTCTAATGAGATGATGATGTTCACATTCCACGCCCTACCCAATATGCCAATGCCTGATCTTCATTTCTAGTCTGATTGTGGAACAAGCAAGTCACTAATCTTGGAACAGTCAGACAAATATAGGCAACCAAACCAGATCTCTCTCTCTCTCACATACACACACACACACACACACACACACACACACACACACACACACACACACACACACACACACACACCATCTAAAAAGCAATAGAAGAAGCAGTAAGCCAAACATGTTGCTCATCGGGTGGAACCTTTGCTATATGCTTCGGCCCACACTCCTTCCATCTAGGGAATTTGGATCCAGGCTTCTGTAGACACATGTGTCACAGACAGCTAGCCAGCAAATTTCTCAACAAAGTTAAATTAGGCAGAGCTGGGGTACCACAGAACTTTGGCCTTACATCTGAGCTCCTTTTGGCTATGGCCTTTACATCTGCTGCCTTTGGCTATGTATGCCCTTATCTACTGAGGCCAAGGGAGATAAGGCCATGCTTCTAATGGCAGCTCTTACATGCTGAGCCATTTGTGGCCTGGGTATTCTGCAAGGAGCTAGGGGTTGTTTGGGAGTTTTTATATCACATGTATATGCTGTCCTTGGCTTATACACTGAGACAATGACCAGGGAAAATCTGAAGATATGTGAGAGGGAAGAGACAATAGAGCTAGGGCTCTAGGGAAATGGATGTAGGGGAGGCATTGGTCTTGAAAATAAGAGGAGTCACCTTAGGCTCCTCTGAGAAGAAACATAAGGGTGAGATTGCAAAGGCAAGCACATTTAGTGAGCAGGAGGGACGTGAAAGACTTCTGCAGGTAGATTCTGTCTCCCCAGTAATAGGAGACCAAGGTCATCAGCTGACAGTGAGTGTAAGGAGTTTGGGGAGGATTTACAGAGATGAGGGAAGACTTGGAAATGCCCCAAGGAGAAGCAAGAGAACAGCCACTGGGAACTGGGGAAAGAACCATTTATCCACACTAAGGCAACTGTTTCTATTTGCATTTGCTAATAGCAATTAACCACCACTCCATAGACAATTTTTACAGAAAGATCCAGACAAAGGGGAAGGCGAACCTTCACTGAAACTTTCCAGTACCAAATCAGGGACTTGTGAATTCAAGCCAATTTCACAGGACAGAAAAGCCTTTCACCTAGCTTTTCAGTTTTGTAATTTTACAGCTTTGGGGCTATTCAGAGTGAGCTCGGCTTCCTGGTTTAGACCTCAGTAATTATTGGACAAAAAAAAACTTGACACAATAACAATTTGTTCTTCATGGAGTCTAGAATTTTTTATGGATTTTTTTTAATTTTTGAGATAAAGATGTTAATCAACTCCACACACAAAGATTAAACAAAAGAATTACAAGAGTATTAATCAGTAATATTCATATCAATGAATTTGCTTTATTACTGGTTTAAAAAGTGTAACCACTAAAACAGTCTTTATTTGAATTCCAATAGACAATAGAAAGCTTATCTCCAAATCTCTGAGGAATAACTCACCGTGTTTGGGCATGGTATATGTATGCTTGTGTGTTGATATACACACAGAGGATTAATTCTTCAAATGTCCTGTCTGCTGGGCTCTGGAAAAGGACTGAATTGATACAGAAATTGTAGGCTGCATTGTAGATTGTCAGTTAGATTCATGAAGTGGAAACATGCTTCTGACATGTTATAGGAAATTAAACTAGAGGATCAGCTGGTCTGTCCTAAAAGAAGACAGCATCTGGATAAAATTCAACATGTAATTTGAGCTTTGTGTGTATTTTGAATAAAAATGGTTGACAGAACCACCCCCCTATTTAAATTATTGAAAGCTAGTGATTACAAATAAGTCTCCAGGCTGATAATTAGAGTGGTAGGGAAATCATGCAGAACACCAAAAGGTTGGATAGGATTCCAGAAGTGCTTTCCCTTCGAATTGAGTAATGCAGACAAAAGCACTCTGATGGCCAAAGAATTAAGTATTTCTCAGCTATTGCATATGTGCATGTAGTCCGAACAGAAGTGGGTTATTTTGGGGGCCTCAAACTGACATAAAACAAAGCAGAACAGAGGTTAAAAATCCATCCTTCTCTTGTTCTTTGCCACAGCCCAAAGCATCACTTTTTTTTTTTTCAAAGATGACTCGTAGACACCCAGGTTTTCATTGGAGGCACAACATGATAAAGAAACAAAGATGAAATCTTTTTGAAGGCTGAAGTGATTGAAAGTGGTCCCTAGAGGGCAGCAGTGACATTGAGCCTGTCGGGCTAGGCAAGAGCTGAGATCAGAACCTTAAAATGAAAACTGGTCTGCAGGGGTTTTTGTTTTATTTTTTGAAGCATTTGATTGTTTATCATGTAAGAAAACGCATGGGGGGTGGAGGAGGTAAGATATTTTCCTAATCATATTCACGCAATATCAATGAGAAACATGAATAAAAACCATTTCTACCAAGCCCATGCGTGTTTGCCTTGGCACACATTTCCCTGGACTGGGAGCACGTGACACTGAGGTCAGTTAACCCCTCCCCACCATCCGTTCTGTGATTTAACCCTGCCTAGAACAAGTGCACCACAACAAAACACCAGTCACTGTCCTATGCCTTCTAGAACATTCTAAGGAAGCTGCATTGGTAGGTTGCTGGGGCTGTGTGTGTGTGTGTGTGTGTGTGTGTGTGTGTGTGTGTGTGTGATTTCTTATTAAATTGTGAAGTCCACATTATTACTTTTAAAAAAAAAGTCCCTACAGCTCTGTGTGACCCACGCTTTTTGTGGGAGGTGAGGGAGAAATGACTCACAGGATGCTAAGATGCGGGTGAAAATGTAGATAAAATGGTGACAGACATCCAGGCACTGAGCACTGATGCTTTCAAAAATCATTCCCTACAGAGAGCCAGGCTGTGGGCGAGGTGAGCACCATGGAGAATGAATCCTAAACGTGAGGTAGGAATACCGGCGCTTACAGCTGACTTGTCTGGGAGTTCCAGTCTAGAATTGGCTCTTAGCCATTTGAAGGCAGTAAGATCAGTAAGATAATATATCAAAAAAAACGTTCTTCCGATCAGCAGCTGCTGACTTGATCACAGAAATGCGACAATAGATATAGTTTGCCAATGTTAACAGGCACCAAAGAACCTTAGGAGAGCTAGACGTACCAGAAAAGAATAAAGACAGATGTCGACAGCACATTTTGATTCCTGAAGCAGATATATGGCATCCTGCCTCCTTGGAGAAAAAGTGTCTTATGCTTTGAAAAATACCTGTGCCCTGGTTCTTGGTAAACTTGACTGGCCTTACTTGTTGGCAATAAACAAGAATAAGAGTGATGTGAAGGGACAATTCTCCAACCACGTCTGAATCATAGCCACAAGTATTTCATATATTTTTGTCAGTAAGTACACATTTTTCATACGAGCACATAGAGAAGTAAGTTGCGTGATCAAATGTAAGACAACCTATATGGAATTTCCTGAGGCATTTTATTCAAGCTTCTTCTCTAAAAAAAGACTCTATCAGCCCTTAGATTGGCTTTTCCTTTCCTTCCATTATGTGTGTGTATGTGTGTATACATACATGTATATATATATGCATGTGTGTGTATGTATGTATATGTGTGTATGTGTGTGTGTCACACAGGATCAGTACAATCAGACAAACTTAAAATATTTGGTCATGTGGATTCACTATGATCAACCCACTTAATATAACAGGCAACTACTAGCTGGGTACTGGTGGCTCATGCGTGTAGCAGCTACTCAGGAGGCTAAGATCTGAAACTGGAGCAGGAAAGTATATGAGACTCTCGCCTCTAGTAAACCAAGAAAAAGCCAGAAATGGTGGTAGAGGTTAAGTGGTGAAGTGCCAGCCTTGAGCAAAAAGGCCAAGCAAGAAGAGGAGGACTCTTAGCTCAAGCCCAAGGACTGGCTCAAAGAAAGGGGGCCAAGGAAGAGACAGACAGAGACAGAGACAGAATGAATTAGTAAAAGTCCCCAAGGCCTTCCTATACTACTGTGGCTCTGGATGCCCAAGGGTTTTACCTGGTTCCAGCACACACAAAGGAAGAAGCTAGATTGTCCCAGTAAATTTCAGGACCCATTGTAAAATAAGTTAGTGACACGCAAGGGTAAGGGCTCAGCTCCAAAAGTGTCTGCAAGTGCGAGATGTGCTGAGGCTGCATTACACGGTGAAGTGGATTCTGGAGATTCCCATCTCACATTGTTCCATGGCCTAGGACCTTACTGTTCATTTGACTGAAGGAGACTGCAAGATAGAAATGAAGCAAGAGATGGGAACTCACTCAGCACGCTTCCCTGAGCACACATAGCTTCCAGTGCAACTCAGCCTTCACCCAGCATCCAGAAGCAGAGCTCCTGGCTAGCCTCTCCACTTTGCTGCCTAGGGCAGGCTATCCCCACCAGCTGTGCCAGTTGTTAGGCTCTTGGATAGGACCGGGCAATGCGAACCGGATTATGGACTGGGTCATACCTGCCAGGGCGCCTCTAGCGTGAGAGGTGGGCCAAGAAAGGAAGGAGAAACATTCACCTTAGTTTCATGACTATTGACAAGATCTTCAAATTCCTCCGCTGCCGTTATTTGTTATGTAAATTTCAGAAACAAATAAGCAGGTTTGTTCTATTCTGAGCCCTTCCTGTCTTTTTTGTCTTCCCCACGGACAATGCCATTTCTGTGGGCTGCATAGCTTCAGGAGGAAGATTTCCTTAAAGATGAATGCTTTAAGAAGTGGGAGTCTCACGCTTGTCATCCTAGCTACTCAGGAGGCTGAGATCTGAGGATCGCGGTTCAAAGACAGTCCAGGCAGGAAAGTCCGTGAGACTCTTTTTTTTTTAATTTAATTGTATTTTATTTGTGAACATACTGTACAGAGGGGTTACAATTACGTGGGCAGGATAATGCATACATTTCTTACCAAGCATTGCAGCCTCCTCCTTTGTT
>NW_012267217.1:3079333-3095411 GCF_000151885.1 Dipodomys ordii
AGCTCTTCAGCTCAAGGCTAGCACTCTACCACTTGAGCCACAGCACCACTTCTGGCTTTTTTCTTTTTGCTTATGTGGTGCTGAGGAATCGAACCCTGGGCCTCATGCATGCAAGGCAAGCACTCTACCACTTCTCAGCCCAGGGGATTCAAATTTTAAACTTTGAAATGTCAAAGTTCTGTGTTAAATTTCTTTAAATTCTTTCAAAGGCCACGCAGACTTTCCTTTCTTTCATAGGAAGGAATGTACCTAAATTTTTCTAGAAAGGTGTTAAGTTTCATTCCCAACTAATTTTGGCTTGAAGCTCGACACAAAACCAGAGCTCTTTGAAGATCTTTGAAACCAAGCTTCTGCAAATGGATAGGGACATGGTGACATGCGTTTTTCCCCTCCTGTTATCCATGGAGCCCAAGACATGGTGAACTGTGGATATTCTGTTCAATATCCTTAGTACACACAAACCATGTGTCAGAAATCAACAAGGAAGGTCTTCCTGATAGGAAGGAGTCAGTGAGAGAAATCCAGGAAAGGACACAGCCTTATCAGACAGCTAATAAGATGGGTAGAGGGAAGCCAGGTAGGCATGAGGAAATGGAGGCAGAACATGAGAAGATAAAGGTGAGGAGGGCAGGAAGCAGGGCTAGCCGAAATCCCTTAAGGAACCCCACAGAGATCTTGAGGTCCTCCCCAGGGATGTGAAGAAAATAGGAACACACCTATCTTGAATCTGACCCTTCAGTCTTCTATTTATCTTTTCTCATCTTCCTTTTGCTTCTTCTTCGCAAGTCCTACCTTTTATCTTTTGTTTCCTGAGCTCTATTTAAAAATAGCTAGAGGGCCTGGGAAGGTAGCTCCGTGTTAGAGTGCTTGTCTCTCATGAATGAGGCCCTGGGTTCGATTCCTCAGAACCACAGAAACATAAAAGGCCGGAAGTGGCACTGTGGCTCAAGTGGTAGAGCTCTAGCCTTGAGCTGAAGAGTTCAGGGACAGGGCCCAGGCACAGAGTTCAAGCCCCACGACCAACCAAAAAAAAAAAAAAGCTAGATTATTTCCTGAATTTTTTGCATAAATAATTTGAAGTAAAGTCTGCTAAACTAGACCCAAGCAAACAAACTGATTAGGGAAGTACTTCTACACTTCCACAGTTTTCTCCAGACCCTGCTGCCTTGCTCAGGCCCCAGGTCCCCCTGAGGTATCTTGTCAGAGTCTTAAGGAGACTGGCACACCAGCCAAGCAACTTTTGGATCATTGTAAACATCAGCCATCATGGACTCCCTCAGGTTTCTATCCAGTACTTTCATTCAGCTTTGAAAATAAATTAAAATAAATCTTAGCCTCACTTTTTGCAATTCTCTGGAATTGGCTGCCACCAAGCAAGATTGAGCAATCAATTTCTCTGAAAGGAACTCCCATTTTTCTGGGAAAGTTGGGGCACATTCCTTCCTAGCAGAGCAGGGAAAGACTAAGTGGCCTTTGGCAGAATTTTTGGACCTAATTGGCTATGAAAACAATGTTTCACAATGATGGGATGGGATGGCTGTGAAAATTTTGATTTGACATTGCCCACAGTCTCCAAAAGATCCCCAGCTGCTTTGCGCCTGTGTCATTTAACCCTGAGATACTGAGTTTGCTTCAGGCCTCATTCACCCAGGTAAACCACGTTGTCCAAGGCTTCTCAGAGACTAAAGGAGGCCAGGAGCTGGGGGTTTTGCGCAAAGGATAGTTTTATCTTTTTGAGTCATGAGACCCTGAGCAGACTTGGTGGCTCTGACTTTTGGTCCTTATCTGTAATTAGAAGGTGGTTAGACAAGGTTCCCTTCTCCTTTACCTCTTGGACTCATCCTACCTATTCAGCCAACACACATTCTCATTATTTCTACCCTGAGTGAGTCTTCTAAGAGGAGTCTTCTAACATAATAGTGAGATCCTTCCTGCCCTCCCAATCTAAAGGAAATATTAATTCCCTATTCATATTAATTCTCTAATTCTCCCTGGTTTCTTTTCTGCTTTCCTCATTACCTGTATTATCCTTCTTTTATTTATTTTTTTAATTTTAAATTTTATTGTGAAGATGATACACAGAGTTTATTGTGAAGATGATACACAGAGGGTTACTGTTAAATAAGTAAGGTAATGAGTACACTTCTTTTTGAACAGTGTTATCCCCTTCCTCATTTTCTCCCACTTCCCCTCCACAAACCCTTCTCCCCCACGTTGTAAAGTTCATTTCCAACACAGTGTCTATGAGTGAATAACATTGTTGAATTGGTTCACCCATTGTCCCACCATTTCTATGATTCCCCTTTCCTTCCCCAAATTAGATAAACTTATATACAAGATAAAATGTACAGAAATCAAAAATAGTTACAATAGAGAATAAACCAGGGGAAAAAAGAAAAAAAGAAATAACTGCAAATAGTACAATAAAAAAAACCTCTTGTTTTTATTTCTTGGAGTTTATTTTGATAAGCATCATTTTATATAGTCATTTGCACATAGCCACTGTGATCCTCTGCTAATCCCACTCCTGGGCGTAATTTATCCAAATGACCACAAACAAGGCCACACTAAAGCTACCAGCACAACCATGTTCTTGCAGCATTATTTACGATAGCTAAGATATAGAATCAACCCAAAATGGCCCTCAGTAGATGAATGGATCAAGAAAATGTGGTATATATACACAATGGAATTCTATGCTTCCATCAGAAAGAATGGCATTGCCCCATTTGTTAGGAAATGGAAAGACTTGGAAAACATTAAGCTAAGTAAGCCAGACCCAAAGGAACATAGGCTGCATGATTTCCTCCATTTGTATTATCCTTCTTTCAAAAAGAAATGGATTGGTTCACCGTCAACATCTCCTCTCCTCTACCTACACTCATATTATGTAAGTCCTATGAGCATCAGAATCTGCTCTGTTTGGTTATCACTAGCACATACTAATCACTTAATTGAATGAAGAGAACAAATAAATCCAAGGTATGCTATGAGAAATGGCAATGCTTTATTGGTCTTGTGGGATATTTCCCACAGACAGGGCAATCCCATAGTCAAATAAAAGGAGGTCTGGAACCATGAGACCAAGACTGAGGGTTGAGGGGAGTAGCTGAGGGGGAAAATGAGAAGAGAAGGAGACCCAAGGGAGGAGGGATTTCTTTTGAGTCCATGCTGAGAAGAAACTAGGTAGTAGCGAGAAGGACAGTAGAACTGAAATATCTGCATCCCATCCAACCTTTTTTTTTTTTCTATTTGGAACATTCAAAATATCTGCATCCCATCCAACCCTTTTTTTTTTTTTTTTCTATTTTGGAACATTCAGGTGAACGTACCAAAGGATGGCCTAGGGCTATTCTTGCTGGGCTTCCTAAACCCTTCGGAATGTAGCACTGTGTCCTCACTGTGATCCTTATCATCCAGTGCAGTTGCAGGGATTAAAATGGATTACAGTGTACAGTGCTCCTTTCACTTTGATTTAAGGTAAGTAGTAGCCTGGAGTCTGTGGATTCCTTCTCATCCAGAAATCTTCAGCCATCTCCTTATGAGCACAAGATGAGTTCATCAGCCCATCAGTCTTGAGATGTCTGCTCAACGCTTCTGTCTTTTAAATAATTTTGTCTCATCTTTCTCTGTTTACTTCCCTCCTTTTCAAAGGTCCAAAAACATGTTCCCGTGATTTCATTTTAGAGGGCTTCCAGTTACTACAGACTGCACCTGCTAAACCCACAACAACTTCCCTATCAAAAATTAGGAGTTCAGGCTGGAAAGGTGGCTCCGTGGTAGAGTGCTTGCCTTGCATGCATGAGGCCCTGGGTTTGATTCCTCAGCACCACATAAGCAGAAAAAGCCAGAAGTGGTGCTGTGGCTCAAGTGGTAGAGTGCTTGCCTTGAACTGAAGAGCTGAGGGACAGTGCCCAGACCCAGAGTTCAGGCTCCCACAACAAACAAAATAAAATAAAATAAAGAAATAAATAAATTAGGAGTTCATTCAGACTCTTCACTCTGACCTTTTTGCAGCCTTCAATTTCTTGACCACTCATGCCCCCAACTTCTTCTCCTGGTTTTTCTAACACCACACACTAAATTCCCACTTGCTGAGATGACTTTCTTTTCTTTTTCCTTTTTTTTTGGGGGGGGGGAGGTGTCCATTCATGGGGCCTGAATTCTGGGCCTGGGCGCTATCCCTCAGCTCTTCAGCTCATGGCTAGCGCTCTACCACTTGAGCCACAGTGCCACTTCCAGCTTTTTTTCTGTTTGTTTATGTGGTGCTGAGGAATCGAACCCAGGGCCTCATGCATGCAAGGTAAGCACTGTACCACTGAGCCACCTTCCCAGACCCTGAGATGACTTTCTTACTCCACAGACTCTGGCTTTTCTTCTTCTACTCAATGTCCAAATGTTGCTGCTCTTTAAGAATTAGCCTCTGAGCATCTCTGTCTTCATTCTTGAAATAATTGCAGCTATTTCTATGCACTTGAAACCGTTCATTTTGCAGCAGACTTGTAAAGGTTTGAAGAACAGACCTCAGAAATTGCATCATAAAAGAGTGATTTTTGTGCTTCCTTTGTATGTTCTTCCCCCTATAGTATATCATCCCCTGTTGTCACTGTACTTGATTTTGGTACCCAGCATCTTGTATATATATTTGTTTAATCTGGAGAGGGAAAGGGGAATAACAAAATGCTGAAACAGAACACAGGATGACCCATTGCAACAAAGATACCCACAAAGGCAGTATATTGGAAACGAACTTTACAACTTGGGGGGGGGCAGGGGGGAGGGAGGAGGGAGGGAGGTGGGGGAAGGAAGGGATAGTAGGAGAACAACAAGGAGGAGGTAACAATGCTTGACAAGAAATGTAGTCATTGCCTTACTCATGTGACTGTAACCCCTCTGTACAGCATATTAACAATAAAATAAAATTTTTTTAAAGTATAGTATGAGCCAGTACTGTGGCTCACATTTGTAATCCTAGCTACTCATGAGGCTGAGTTCTGAGGATAGTGGTTCAAAGCCATCTGGGGCAGAAAAGTCCCTATGAGACTCTTATCTCCAATTAACCACTCAAAAACCAAAAGTAGAGCTTTGGCTCAAAGTATTAGAGTGCTAGCCTGGAACAAAAGAGGTCATGGACAGCGCCCAGGCCCTGAGTTCAAGTCCCATGACCAACAACAACAAAAGAAAAGTATAACATAGAAGACAGCTTTGAGCTCATCATGAGCGTCATTTTATATCGGGCCAAACAATAGTGTTATTATCCCAGTCCATCTTGACTTCACTTTTAAGAATAAGAAGGAGACTAGCTAATTAAAAACATCCTATCTCCAAACATCCAAATAGAAGAGTCTCATTCATTATAATAGATTCCATGACAGCATACTGCAAAGTTCTTTCATATTTTCACTAAACAGAGAGGAAATGTGATTGAAGCAGATGTGTTTATAAAGAGCAGATCGAGGTGATATCTCTATGGACTGAAGGCTTCTTCAGGGGGAGCTATTCATGTGGGAGAATCATTGGGTTGTTCAGTAATACAATTACCTCTTTGCAAGTCTAGCCCCGTTTCATCAGGTGAAAAACAAGACTGTCTCCTGTCACCTTCCCTCCTAATTAATCACTATCTTCCCTGCGGACTCTCAATGTGATCTGTCATGAAGTCACAGCAATCACTTTGGGGTTTGATGCTGAAAAGAAATTGTAATAACACACCCTCCTAGTGCTCCTAAATTTGTGCCATTCAAAGGTGACAACCCTGTCATCTGTCTCAAAACACTGTGCTCCATTTCTCAAACAGTGTCACATGCAAAAGTAAGTCAAAGGGAAAAGATGGAAGATGATTCATTCATCTTTTTTTGGGGGGGGGGGTCAGTAGTGGGGCTTGAACTCTGGGCCTGGGCACTGTCCCTCAGCTCTTCAGCTCAAGGCCAGTGCGCTACCACTTGAGCTACAGCACCACGTCCAGATTTCTAGTGGTTTATTGGAGATAAGAGTCTCACAGACTTTCCTGCCCAAGCTGGCTTTGAACCATGATCTTCAGATCTCAGCCTCCTGAGCAGCTAGGATTACAGGTGTGAGCTACTGGCACCCGGCTCATTCATCCTATTTCTCAGCATGCAGAAAATGCTAAACAATCAGAGAGTTCTTGATTGGTAGGGAGCCAAGGAGGCTCTTTACAACACCAAACTAAGTCAATAAATTAGAGAAATTATGACTTACAAATCCAAGGAATTCTTACTTCATATATATATAGATATATAGATGTATAGATATTACCCCCCCCCCCGCTACCACAAAGTTGTAAAGTTCATTTTTAACATAGTATCTTATACATCTCATTGTTACAATGGGTCATCTTGTAACCTTATTTCAGCATTTTGTTATTTCCCTTCCCCTCCCCAAATCAGAAAAAAAGTATACACAAGATGCAGGACACTGTAATTAAATACAGTGACAACAGGAGTTATACCATGTGGGAAGATCATACAAAATAAACAAAAAAAAGCTTACTTCTTAAACATATGAGTTCACTGAGCTATTCTGCATTTGGAAACTTACATGCATGCAGTTCATGGACAGAATATAAATTATACCCAAAACACCAAGGTGAAGAAATCTGGGAAATGAAGTTCTCAGGTGTCCACTCCTGTGATACTGGGGAAGATATGAAAGAGGATGCAAATGAATACTGATTACATACAAATAGTCGTAATATGTAATGAATTTGTGTACCCAGACACATACACACACATGGGCATGCGCATGCCTGATAAACTGGGTAGAAGCTTTCCTTTTGCTGCTTATCAACTGTCCTGGCCTGAGGGGCCCCCCTCCATCCATACAGTATTTCCTTCACGCAATCATCTACACATTCTCTCCTATACAGTATTTCTATACAGTATTCTTCCTAGAGATGGTTACAACACTGTTTTGTCAAAGGTCACCCCTGTCTTTACTCATGAGCTCTCTCCATATTGTCATAGTTATTCGGCAAAGCATAGTTCAAACAAACAAAAAGGAAAGAAAGACAAACTGAACCTATCAAGCCAGGACATTCAATTTCCATTTAGGAATTCAATGAAGGAGCCTCTCCCCCCGCCCCCCAATCTCCAAGACTTGTCTACAGCAGCCAGCTGGCTTGTATTTTATAAGCCAGTTCCCGCCTGTGTTCTTGTGTTTGCAGCTGAGTCTTCTGTTATTTGGCAACAGTTTTTTGATTTTTCAACCTAAAGGGAAACTACTATCATGTCTCTAGATGAACATGCAGTTTGCTTTATTTCCTGAGCAATTACTAAGCAATGTAAACTTTACATATATTCAGGGACATCATGAAAATAAATAAAAGTGGACAAAATTATTCTTAATTTACTAAAAGAAAAATTAAAAGGAGAAGTTAAATATCTTGCAAAAGTCAAACTCCAGTCTAACTTCTGGTGATGTAGAAACACAGAAAAAGTAATCTATGCACATATTTCTTTAGTATAAGATCTGTAAGGAATCCAAAGCCCAGCAGAAAAGTGAACCAGTAATGGAAGAATATACAGAAAACCAAAGGTTGTCAAAACAGGTAAATTTCTTGCATTCTTTTTTCAAATGTTTATTGTTATTATAAAGGTGATATATGGGGGAGTTACAATTATATAATCCAGATAAGGAGTATTGTACATTTCTTTTTGGACAATGTTACCCCTTCCCTCACTCTCTCCCGGTTTTTCCTTCCCATCCCCACAAATTGTATAGTTCATTTTCAACAGTGTCTAGTGAGTACCATTGCTGCATTTGTTCACCTTTTTTCCCTCCCTTCCTATACTGTCTCTTACCTCCCAAAGACAGATGAAGGAACAAATAAAACAAAAAGAAAAGAAAAAACAACAATGAAAAAAACTCATTTCCATTTTTTGGAGTTCATTTTGATAAATATTACTTTACATGATCAGAGGCATATAGGTCATTGTGCCTTTGTGTTCCTCCCCTGGAAACATCCTTCTTTGGTCTCAGTGTGTGTGAATGCCTAGAGACCTCACTTCCTTTTTTAAAGCAAAATATTACATTTCTACAAAACTCTTTCATTCATTCCTTCTTACCTTTCCAATGTCTGTTCACACCCATTTGTGCTTCCTAACATGCCAATTTTCCTTCAACAATGCACCATATTCTACACTGAGTTTTTGTTCCTGTATTCATAAAAGTTCCAATTTAAGAGTCTAATCACTTGCAAGAAAACTCCAATGTCTGTGTCCCAAGGAATTAGTGTGATCTGCCTGACATCGTAGGACTTCCCTAGTAGAAACTAGAAAGTTCACCTTGCGTAATGTAGATGCTAAGAGAGATTCCTGTCATTGGGCACATAGATAGACCAGTCACATGAAACCACTGATCAACTTCTCAGTCACACCAGTTCTGCACACCAAGACAGATCCACTCAAAGTAAGTTTGAGACTGAACAACAATCTGGTTAAAGAAAACAATGTTAAATTCAGATCACCTTCTTATATGCAGGAATTCTGTACTGCTTTAACACTTCTATGTTTCATTGTTTATTGCAACTAGCTTTACACTCAATTTCAATTTCCTTCCAGGCCTTTATTGGAAAGCATGTATAAATATTAAAGGTAGGACCTTGCCACAGAAATCAATTTCTGAGGTGAAATAATCAACTTACTAAGCAATTGAGATGAGACCATTTTGAGTGCTATTTTGTATGTTATAATATTTGTATTTTTGCACATTTTTAATTTTTTTTAGGGGAATGTGAAGGGATGTTTTACTATCTAGTCTTGGGAATACATGGTGTGTGATACAATTACTATGATTTCATTGAGATGGATTTTGAACCATGATGGTTGAAAAGACACAGCAAGTTATCAACAATTCTTTAGCATAACAATCTCATGATTCTGTAGGAATAAAATATTGTTCATTTCCTTGAAAAACCCACAGTTTACTTGGAAGAAAAAGACATGCAGCCCAGAGTTAATTAGCAACCTGTTGGAGCAAGATTCATGCTAGAAAATTAAATAATAAGAATTCAGATCTTATTAGAAGGTCATAGGCAGACTTTAAAGATCCAAGTAATGATATTTCCTCAAACACCGGAGGTAAATGTCACTTTACAAACAAAAGAAATTGACCATGATAATACTTTGAAATAACAATTAAAATTTAGAAAATATTTAAATTTGCTTACATGTTTTCTTCTTGATATGTTAAGAAATGTATTGGTATTAATGAGCAGGAAACAATGTACAGAACTTAAAGTAGGTATTTCAGAGAATAGAAAAGAAATAAGGGCAATTAAAATATGTATTTTGATTGTTGAGATTTTTTACCATTAAATGGCTCTATCCTCAGGGGATATGAGAACAGAAACTTGTGGGGGACAAGTAAAAGCCAAGATAGCTCTTGCTGTTGCTAAGTGAAGATGACAGACAGGTCTATAACAATCTGGTATGCTACAAAAATAATGTGTTTAAATATCAAAGATATATACATAGTTATCTAAAGTTATCTGGAGATAATTACATAAAAATTTGGGCATTGAGAAAGTTCAGCATAAGAGTGAGTTTTTTGTTATTGTTTTGTTTTGTTGTTGTTTGCTTGAACAGGGACTTGAACTCAGGACTTTATGATCATAATTCAGCTCCTTCCTTTCATAGCTGGCACTCTACCACCTGAGCCATGCTTCCAGTTCTAGCTTTTTGCTGGCTAAAGATAAGAGTCTACTGGGTTTGTTTGCACAGGCTGGCTTTGAATCACTACCTTCAGAATTCACACTCCTAAGTAGCTAGCATTGTAAGTATGAGCCACCAACACTCAGCTGAAAATTAACAAATTCTTTACATGTGTATTTGGACAGGCAATAGATATTCTTGTAAACTTAAAGTGAACTAGATTTTGTAAAATGTCACCTTATGTTTTGATACTTTTACTACTAGTTTGATACAACTAGATGACTTTAGAGCTTGAAATTCATTTTTCAATACTATTCTCTATGACCTGGGAGGATATTGAATATAAAGTAGACATTTAATAAATATGTCACCCTTTAATCCTACAATTAAGGAGGCTGAAGGAGAAGGAATTACAGCTCAAGGCCAGCCTGGATTATATACATCAGTATCTTGTTTCAAAAATAACAACATCAAAAAATGTTTGTGCCACATAAATGAATATCGGCTCTTGAAAAGAAGAGCATGGAAAGACAGTACTAAAAGAGAAAAGGTCATTTGTCATTCATTCACCCAGCAGATATCTGGGCACTGATTTTGTACCGCATGATAAAGTAATTAAGAAAAACATAAACTTTGCCATAATTATGCTTCCCAAATTCTTCAACCTTTGAATACTCTCCAGACTTTGAGCCTTAATTTCATAAAATGCCCTTTCATTAATTTTTTTCATGTGTCCAGTTTTTATAATCTCAAGAATGTGACTTAGTTGTGGCCAAGATTTACTTTTTTGGTACCTTGTAACAATGAAGCTAAATTATTTTAAGTAACATTTTTTTCAGACCTTATTTTTTAAATGAAATTTTTGGTATAAAAAGTTAATAATTCCAGGGCTGGGAAGGTGGCTCAGTGGTAGAGCACTTGCCTTGCATGACTGAGGCCCTGGGTTTGATTCCTCAGCACCACATAAGCAAAAAGAAAAAAGTCGGAAGTGGCGCAAGTGGTAGAGTGCTAGCCTTGAGCTGAAGAGCTGAGGGACAGAGCTCAGGCCCAGAGTTCAGGCCCCACGACCAGACCCAAAAATTAAAAAAAAAAAAAAAAGTTATTAATTCCCTCAGGGAACCCGAGCATGTCACTCCCTAGCAGAACAGTCAAATTGAGGAAGTAGGTAAGAATGGGTGCCCTGTACACAGAGGAAATGGAAAGAACTTTAATGAAAGGGGTGTAACTGAATTCCATGGGGACAGTAGCATTAGAGGACTTGTCCTTATAGGGCCGGGTCCCACAGGAGCCTTGTTCACAGGGAGTCCATGCTCAGCTGATGAATGAACACAAGGTGATCAGGCCATGGACTTGGCTTTTCTTAGAAACAAACTTGTCTCCTGCTGTAATAAGTAACATACCCAGTTTGAGCCCTAGAGTCCCAGAGGGCTCTCATCCACGTCTGGTTTTAGTGGTAGGAGATGGCAGAGATTAGATACAGTTGATAGTTGAATCTTCTTTACTATACCAGCCTTTGACCTGGCAACTCTCTGGTGTTACAGAGCTGGGAACTGCAAACCTTCACTGCCTGGGGCAAATTTAAGCAAGAGCCACAGAAAATTGGAGCACTGTACAGATTTAGGAGGAGGGCAAAGGGAATCCTGTGACTTGAAGGTGATTTTTGGCTAGACTATCTACTTTTTTAAATTAGAAAAACTGCTGCCAGAGCTGGGTGCAGGTGACTCGTGCTTGTAATTCTAGCTACTCAGGAGGCTGAGATTTGAGGATCATGGTTCTAAGCCAATATAGACAAGAAATTCCATAAGACTCTTATCTCCAAGACTAGTGGTAGAGCAGTAGCCTTGAGCAAAACAGCTCAGGGACAGCATCCAGACTGTGTTCAAACCCCAGGTACAGTACAATAACAACAACAATAACGATAATAGTGATCATGATAATTAATTAATTAACTGCTGTCAGCCCCAGGATTCTCTCCATGCCTCTTCTTGGCTTTTACGTTGCTCAGTTCAGAGGCTGTCCACATCATGCCTTTGGGGTCACACTTTGCTGCTAAATGCTCCTACCACACTGGAATGGGATCCGTTCATTTCCAGCTGAGTGGGAAATGTCCTCCTTGTAATCAGACTGTTCTGTTCCTCCTAAAGAACCCTCCCCTTCACCGGGCAGGGAATTCTCAGCCTTTGGACTTCTGACAGCTCACTCCATTCTCACCAAGGGTTCTCAACCCACAGGAATCCCAGTGTAAATCCGCATAAGGAAGGCCTCACTGGAAGTCCTGTTCTTGTGAATGTACCCACCCCAAGAGTCTGACACACACCATCTGAGCATGTAGAGATCAAATGGGTACTAGAAGATTCTCTCTACAGACTTACAAATGAGGAGGAGGAAAGCTATATTGTACTGCAGAGGGCTCTAGTATGGGTTTTTCTTTATTTTTTTGGTGCATCAAGTTTTCAATTTTGACCAACCCAACCAACAGCTCAAAGGTGTACCATTCTTTTGCAAAATTTATAGTTTCCTGCTTACAAAGATGTTCTTCTTTTGTCTTTGGGAAGCAGTGTGACAGAATTTTACTGTAGTATCTGAACAGCTCTGCCAAGGGGCTATTTTTAGCCTTCTTTAGCAACTTCCACATAATTCTATAATAAAACTGTCAAATTCTTATTCTTATCCTTCTTTGTTTTTTGTTGTTGTTGTTGGTGGTGGTGGTGGTGGTGGCGGCAAGTTTTTTGTTTGTTTGTTTGTTTGTTTGTGCCAGTCCTGGGGCTTGAACTCAAGGCCTAGGCACTGTCTTTAATCTTTTGTTCTCAAGGCTAGCACTCTACTACTTGAGTCACAGCTCCACTTCAGACTTTTGGATGGTTAACTGAAGATATGAGTCTCTCAGACTTTCCTGCCTGAGCTGGCTTCAAACTACAATCCTCAGATCTCAGCCTCCTAAGTAGCTAGGAGGTATAAGGTATAAGCCACCAGCACCTGGCAGAACCATCAAATTCTTAAATAGATGATATATAAAGAAGTTGTTTTCAAAAAACAAAAAAAGGTACAAACCATGCAAAACCTACTGCAGATACATGATATTATGTGGATCTTAGACACACCAGTTTATAGAAAATTCAATTTGGGGAATCATTCTTATTCTCACCATGTAAACAAGACAGGCTTCCTTATAACTGTTAATATGGAGACAGTGTGGTGGCCACAGGTTGATTCTACAGGCCCTGGGAAGAAGTTCATTAGTGGACAGGGTTATGTGGGAAGGTGATTTGTCAATATGTCTAAGGTGACATATACTACAATGGTTTTTATGGCTGCCGGCACTAGACAGCCTATTTTTAAACCACAACTGGGAAAACATAAAAAACATGGATTGCAATCATTGGGGCTCTTGCTTGTCATTTTAGATATATTCTTTTGTTGGTTGCCAGTGGCAACGAGAAAATGAAGCTAAAGGAATTTTAATCAGATACTTTGTACTTACTGATCATATATTTTGATGCAGAACAACATAGCAAGTGCAATGGAAATCAATGGTCTGGAGTAGGAATTCTACCAATGAAACTCTTAAAAATCTTAAAACAACAATTGAGATGGTTTATTGGAGCCATGAAAAATAACTTCCCATGAGCTCATGAGCATTTCTGTGCCCTGCAAGACATAGAACAATGAGGTTTATTGCTCAAAACACTCATAAACGGAGACAGGGATGGAATGAAATAGCATTTGAACTAAAATTGATATGAGCTCCAGTAATGCTACTTGTAATCCTAGAAACTTTAACTAAGTTGAACACATATTTTACCTTGTAAAATGAAAAGAAAAAAAGGCCTTAATAGCAGGCTAAGTATGATGATGCATACCTACAATCCCAACTATTTAGGAGGCAAAGATAGAGGGATTGAGATTTGGAGTCAGAATTAGCAGTTTAGCAAGCCTCCATCTCAGAAAACAAACAAACAATAAAAGCTAAACGTGGTGGTAAATAAGTAATCATCATAATCCTCACTACTTGGGAGGTGGAGGTAAGAGAATTAAAGTTCAAGACTAGTCTAGGTAAAAGTGAGAGACGCTACCTGAGAAATAAACTAAAAGGAAGAAATCAAGTGGTAGAACACTTGCCTAGTAAGTTCAAGTCCTTTCGTTTAATTCTTAGGACCTCTGAAACTTAAAAATAAAATAAAATAAAAAACTTGATGAGCCAGGTGCCAGTGGCTCACACCTGTAATTCTAGCTACTCAGGAGGCTGAGATCTGAGGATTATAATTCAAAGCCAGCCTGAGCAGAAAGTCCATGGATTGACTCTTCTCTCCAATAAACCACCAGAAAAGGAAAGTGGCGCTTGAGCTGAAGAGCTGAGGGACAGTGCCCAGGCCCAGAGTTCAAAGCCCACAACCGACAGAAAATTTAAAAAATTTTAAAAAAAACCCTTGATGAAAAGGTCTTAAAACTCCAATACCAATACAACTGAAGCTTAATTGAGCAATTACTGTGTCAGGCAGTGTGTTAGATGTTTGTATACCTTAGCTCATTTAATCTGCACATGTTGCCACCCTCCACTCCAAGAGAAATAGAAACCCTGTGGTGTTAAATAGATTGCCCAAAATTGAAGCACCATGTACAGTAAGGGAGAATGCAGTTTGCTTTTGTGCTACTTCCTGAACTTTTCTCTTTTCATTCTGCCACATTAGCAATGCATAAAGCTAGAAAGCTACAAGCCATTTACACATCTGAATTATAGGGTCTAGGAGAGCCTCCCATGTACCAGGCACTTTACATACATAATCTCTTCAAAAGCACACTGCAGCCTTGTGAAGTAGGGATTTAGAATATTGACATTTAAACCCATCAAGGGGCTTAATCAAGATTACAGAAATACTATTTGGCACAGCTGGCATTTGAAACCAGATCTGTCTGACTCAAACACATGCTATTTCTGCTCTTCCACCCCAGCCTACAAGTGGAATTTTCACCTAATGATGCAATTGATGGGTGGCACAAACAGCATCATAGAGAAAACCTTCTCAGTGAATACAGACAGGTTGAAGGGAGACTATTTTACCTATGGCTTAATCAAACATGCATACATCACAAATTGTCATATACCAACATTCTTATGTGTCTTCTAGTCTCCCTTAGAGACTAAAAATCTTTGAGACTCTGTTTTTGTCAGTTGTGGGGTTTAAAGAGACTAAAAAATCTTTAAAAATCTCTTTTTTATGAACTGATACAGTATTATAATTGCAAAGTTATTCTGTATTTGGTACCTTGAGTGTAATTTTTAAAAAGGTTTAAGAAAAATAAATAAAATAATTTGAAGCAGGGCTAGAGGTGTGACTCAAGTGCTACAGGCCTTGCCTAACAAGCATGAAGCCCTGAGTTCAAATCCCAGCACAGCAACATTTGGAGAAAAAGGAAGAGATGGAGAGGGAGGGGGGAGGATTCACTGTTCTCTTTGACCAAGATGTCTGCCATTAGCAAATTTTAGCATCATGTTAAAACAAATCAAGAATAGGTACACAGAATACATTTTCAGACACGTTCCTCAGAGACCTTGTACAAAGACAAGAAGCAGAACTAAAGGAATCACAGCTTGGATGGATTCTACATGGGCTTATATGCTGCTGAGAATCGGCAAACATCTTGGCAGTGAGAAATCAAGTAGTAGTTCTTGTCAACAGTGCTAAATGGAAAAATAAAAATTAGAAAAATAAAAATATGAAGAAGTGAAGCTGGGCCCAGTGGCTCACACCTGGCTGTGACCTAGAGAACTGTATGTCAAAGCCAGTTTAAGCAGACAAATCCAAACGACTCTTCTTCCCAAGTAACCAGCAAAAAGCCAGAAATAGAGGCATGGACCAGGTGGTAGAACACCAGCCATGAGCAAAAAAGCCAATAAGAGCAAGCAGTGTTGAGTCCAAGCCCCAGTGCCAGTAAAAAAAAAAAAATTAAAAAAACAAAGGGCTGTAGGTCTGGCTCAAGTGGTAGTGTGCCAGTTTGGCAAGTACAAGGTTCTGAGTTCAAGCCCCTGGGCTATCAAAAACAAATTAATTAATTTCAAAAGAAAGATTCAATGAAAAAAAAGTTAAAAAAAAATAAAGAGCTAGGCGCCAGTGGCTCATGCCTGTAATCCTAGCTATTTAGGAGGTTGAGATTTTAGGATCACAGTTCAAAACTAGCCTGGGTAGTAAACTCCGTGAGACTCTTATCTCCAGTTAACCACCAGAAAACCGGAAGTGGCACTGTGATTCAAGTAGTAGCCTTGAGCTGAAGAGCTAAGGGACAGTGCCCAGGCCCAGAGTTCAAGCCCCACGACCAACACACAGAAAGAAAGAAAGAAAGAAAGAAAGAAAGAAAGAAAGAAAGAAAGAAAGAAAGAAAGAAAGAAAGAAAGAAAGAAAGAAAGAAAGAAA
>NW_012267217.1:3099226-3104135 GCF_000151885.1 Dipodomys ordii
AGGAAGGAAGGAAGGAAGGAAGGAAGGAAGGAAGGGAGGGAGGGAGGGAGGAAGAGAGGAAGGGAGGGAGGGAGGGAGGGAGGGAGGAAGGCAGGCAGGCAGAAAGGCAGGGAGAGAAGGAAGGGAAGGAAGGGAAGGGAGGGGGAAAGGGAAGAAGGGAGGTAAGGCTGGGAAGGTGGCTCAGTGGTAGAGTGCTTGTCTTACATGCATGAAGCCCTGGGTTAGATTCCTCAGCATCACATAAGCAGAAAAAGTGGGAAGTGGTGTTATGACTCACGAGTCTAGCCTTGAGCTGAAGAGCTGAGGGACAGCTCCCAGGCCCAGAGTTCAGGCCCCACACCTGACCAAAAGATAAGGAAGAACGAGGGAAGGAAGGAAGGAAGGAAGGAAGGAAGGAAGGAAGGAAGGAAGGAAGGAAGGAAGGAAGGAAGGAAGGAAGCAATCAGCTCAGTGATCTTAATTGTTCAATTCCTAAATGCCCAGAAGGGAAACCTGACCAATTTCTCCTTGTGCTGTTTCTCCTACATTCCATACTTCTTCATTAGCAAGTTATTGTCCTGCCTCTTCCTCCCATTTGTTTATGTTTTATTCATTTTTTAAAATCTGCTCTCCAAGCCCTGTGATCTCTTCTAATACTGTGAATGATTCTTTCCTTTGGGAATGTGTGTGCACACGTGCACCAACCCTAAGGCTTGAACTTGGGGTCTGGGTGCTGTCCCTGAGCTTTTGTGCTCAAAACTAGCTCTCTACTACTTGAGCCACAGCTCCACTCCAGCTCTTTGGTGTTTAATTGGATATAAGGTCTAAGAGACTTTCTTGCCCAATCTGGCTTTGAACCTCGATCCTCAGATCTCAGCCTCTTATATAGCTAGGATTACAGGCATAAGTCACCACTGCCTGGCTAGACATACTGGCTTCTAATATCATAACCAGATCCATTAAAAGTAAAATAAGATTCTTATTTCCAACTATCCAACAAAAAGCCAGAATTGGAGCTTTGGCTCCAGTGGTAGAGCTCTAGCTTTGTGCAAAAAGGCTAAGGAACAGTACCCAACCCTGAGTTCAAACTCCAGGACCAGCCCACAAACACAAAAATAAATCCAATTCCTAAAATAAAACATTTCTTTGCCTGAACTGGAAAAATGTTAATAACCCTATTCTCCAAATTCATCTAACTGAAAAGTTAGGAAAGAAACCCCTTTCAGAAAAGAACTCCTAACAACAGCACATCCTTTGTTAAGACCTTGCCTCGTGGCTATTAAAAGGAATTGAAATCCACCTCAATGGAAATAATTCAATCAGCCAAAGGAATTGTGAATTCCAGCAAAGGCTGTAAAATCAGCATCAAAGTCTTTGGTATTCACTAAGATCACAAGAAACTTTGTGGAAGTTCACTGCACTTATTCCTAGGACAAATTTCCTTGCCCTCCTCAGGACACAGCAGGTTTGGCAAAGAAAACAAAGACTTCATTGTCAGTCCCAGGTCTTCAACCAGTGTGGCCTTGAAGATGACTTCTTCATATCTTTTCCATTGCATTCTCTACAAACTATGAACAATGACACATTAATTGTGCCTTTATTGTAAGTACTTAAAATCATATCCTTGTCCCTCCCCCACTGTATAACCCCTGTTTTCACTGTATTTGATGTTGGTATAATTTGGGGGGGGGAAGGGAAAAAACAAATTGTTTAAATAGGGATATAGGTGGACCCATTGCAACAATGAAATGTACAAGATGCTATGTTGAAAACCGAACCTTACAACTTTGGTGTGGGGGGCGGGGGAGTGTAGTTGTGGAGATGGGAGGGCAGGGATGGTAGGGGAAATACAAAGGAGGAGGCAACAATGCTTGATAAGAAATGTACTCATTACCTTGTTCTTGCAATTGTAACCCCTCTGTACTGTATTTTCACAATAAAAATCTTATTAAAATAAAAGCATATCCTTAAAATGTTTAGCAAGCAAAGTTTGCCTTGAATGAGTAAAAAACATAAATATTCCTATTTCTATGAGGGTCAATTATTACTGTTTATTGCTTTTATTTATAGGACATAGCTAGTTGGGTTCATTGGGAATACTTTAGGGTACATTAAGGCTGGCTTGGTAGCTATTGTCAGCAAAACTGCCAAAATTCAAAAGTCTCCAGAGTTCTATTTATTCTAGAACTTACAAATGAAGCCATGTGATGAGAATTTCATAACAAATGTCCCCCCCCACCCCATCTGATCACCTCAGTAAAAAGTACCAAGGGAAGGGGGGAGGGTAGATGAATGAAGAAAGGAGGGAGAAAATTAAGAAAATGGGGGAAGGGAAACTGGGAGGAAGAGGAGAATAGTCAAAGGGGTGATATTGACCAAGACACATTGTGGTCATAACTGCTTTGTTGAATGGCAACTCCTTTATATAACTACTTACAGATAATGGGTAAATACATAAATAAGAAAAAGTGTCATTTTTTTAAATCACTGAGCAAGATCCTAATACACTGTGCTAAGTGCTTTCCTTGGTTATCTTATTTAATCGTTTCAACCACCACTTAAGAGCGATTGCTCATGAAGAAAGCAAAGCTTTTGAGAACTTGCCCAAACTCATGTAGCACAATGTAAGCTGGAATTTATAGACACCTCTTAAGAGTCCTTGCCCTGTTATTACTACTCAGTACTGTTTCCCATATGATCCAAACCCTTTGGGATTCTCTAATTTTCCCACGAGCTCAGATGGAGACTAGTCCTGCTTATCAGCAAAGCGGAGATGGACCAGAAAAGAAAGCATCTTGATATCTGGAAACCACATCATTGCTACAAAGGAAAATTGCTGATAAGCAAGGGGAGGCTTGGGGGAGCTTGACATTGGGTTTTCTTCCAATCACATTGCTATGATTCTTGCTAACACTTGCCAAGGTTTCCCTTCCAGTGTTGCCTTTCTACCAATGGAGAGAACAAAGCTGGCTTCTATCCCACAGACTTCGCCCACACACAGTGAATCATCCTGAGCCAATGTAGGGATAGTCAGGCCTTCTGCTTCATCACCACAATTCTATTTGTTTCTTTCAAGTTAATTAGTGAGAAGCTTCAGGATTAAAGGGAGTATAACAGTAGAAACTAATATCCGTCACACCAAGATCATAGTTTTAAGTGAATTTGGGGATAGGAAACCAATACTGTGATCCAAGGATTTATGAGTAGAGCCTAAATATTCTTCATCCAAAAGTGACTATTTTGAAGGTAGTCTGTGGTAAATATGAAGCCTAAAAAGCATACTGTAATGAAGCATTAATCAATGTAAATTTCTTGTGCTTTTTTTGTTTAATTCCTAAATTTTTGTAGTGTGTGCACATCTAAGTGATATGGGATAGAGTTTTATGATGTAAACGTCAACAAATTCTTCCAGAGAAACTATTATTACTCTTCCTTAAAAACTATTACGACTGGGGGGAAGAGGGGGAAGGAGGGGAAGGAGAAGGATTGGGATTGGGGGGGAGGGAGGAGGCTGGGAAGGGATGTGAAGGGTAAACAAAGGAGGAGGCTGCAATGCTTGGTAAGAAATGTACGCATTATCCTGCCCATGTATTGTAACTCCTCTGTACAGTATGTTCACAAATAAAATTAAATTAAATAAAAAAAACTATTACAACAATGATTATTTGTATTTACTCAGAAGTATTTGTTCAGGCACTAATCCCAACAAAATCCCTACATTACTGATTATGAATCAGGTGCCTCAAGATTCCCAAGTAGGGGCTGGGAATGTGGCTTACTGGTAGAGTGCTTGCCTAGCATGCATGAAGCCCTGGGTTTATTCCTCAGTACCACATAAACAGAAAAAGCTGGAAGTGGTGCTGTGGTTCAAGTGGTAGAGTGCTAGCAAAAGAAGCTCAGGGACAGTAACCAAGCCTTGAGTTCAAGTCCCAGGACTGTTAAAAAAAAAAAAAAGATTTCCAGCAGCACAGAAACGCAGATATGCATGCGTGTATGCATATTTGTGCATTTGTATATAATTAATATGCACATGTATATATAGATATAGATATATACTCCTGTAATTAGATATCAGATTCATCCTTATTTAGATACTTGGATTAACTTTTTTTTCTACTGCCCAACACCAAATAAAAAAAATGAGCACAGGAAAAATCAGTGGAAATGACAGAATGTTTCAAGGCTTAGGGTTCAAATCTTTTGGCTTCTAACAGCTGAAAAGAATCTATAGAAATTATTTATAGATTACAGTAAAAGAAAAAAGGAACTATTCTATCTAGTGCACTCTCCTTTAAAAATAAAGACTGACATGAATGGTGACTAGGATATAAACACAATGCCATCATTTTTCATCTTTTTTAAGCTAGACAGAAATAGTATTCTGTTAAGAAAGAAGAAAGACAAAGGGAGACACTAGCTTGCCCTAAATACATACATGTGCAGGCACACACATAAATCAAGAAGAAGATGAGGTAGAGTTATCATATATAGTAAAGCTATTGCACAAACACATACACATATACACATACACAAAGATAGATACAGAGATAGACAGGCAGGCAGGTGAGCAGGTGGGCAGGCGGGCAGAAGGACCAACAGAAAGAAAGACAGACAGACAGGTAGATAGATATCCAGGACAAGCACTTTTCTTATAGAAGCTGATGTATGGCCTGATGAAAAGACTCATTCTTCATGACTTGCAGTTTTGTTTTAACGTATAATTTCTTGTGCTTAGTTTCTTATGTGCTTCATTCATGCAGCAAATATTTACTGAGTCCCTTCCAGAAACAAAGCACAGCACCTTATCACAAAAATTTTCAGCCTAGGGCTGGAAAGGTGGCTCAGTGGTAGAGCGCTTGCCTTGCATGCCTGAGGCCCTGGGTTCGATTCCTCAGCACCACATAAGCAAAAAGAAAAAAGCCGGAAGTGG
>NW_012267217.1:3110040-3114970 GCF_000151885.1 Dipodomys ordii
GGACCTGTTGCAACAATGAGAAGTACAAGTTGTCATGTCCAAAATGAGCTTTACAACGTCGGTTGGGGGGGGAGGGGAAGGGGGGGAAGGAGAAGGATTGGGATTAGGAGGGTGGGGAGGCTGGGAAGGGATGTGAAGGGTAAACAAAGGAGGAGGCTGCAATGCTTGGTAAGAAATGTATGCATTATCCTGCCCATGTAATTGTAACTCCTCTGTACAGTATGTTCACAAATAAAATAAAATTAAATTTAAAAAAAACTGTATGAATAGTATTGTAATGAAGAGAAAATGTCAATACTGATGGGCTGCTTCACTAGGAAGCAGAATTTCTTGGAAACTTACAGAAAGTCAATAATGGGTCAACTGTTGGTAAGCATTAGCTATTCACAATGAAGAAGCCACAACCCCTAACTTCACAGGGACTATTATTATCTTATCTCTAAAATCCAGCTCACTGATGCAAACACAATAACTCAATACATCTTTGCTGGGTCAGTGGGAGACCTGCTTCCAGTTACAAAAGGCAAGTAGAAAGACACAGAAACTCCAAACTTAGGCTCAGAGTAAACAAAGGATCAGGCATGAATGGAATGAGAGGGTTGGTAATATGTGGGGCTGAAATGAGAATAGAGAAGCAGAGTATAGAAAAATCTTCTTAGAAAGAAGGTGCAAATGTTATCAAAAAGGAAAATCAAATGTAGTAAAGAATACTATAAAACTAACAGTTTATAATATTACTCTGACATTTTTCTTCACTGGTAGTATACAACATTGAATCAAATCAACTCAAAGTATAAATTTTAAGACAAACATTGAAAGTTTTAATTATTACTTCCTATTCATAAAACTATCAAGATTTTATTTTAAAGTATCATGTTTTCAATAACTTTAGTATCAATGTTGAATAATGATAGATTGCTAAATACTGTTTTCCCATATGTAGTCTTGAATAGCTTTTCAATACTACTTTAACTTAGAAAATGAATGCTGGGTTACAGAGAAAGTGATCAGGAGTTGCCAAAAATAAAAGTAATTATGACTGCAGTTTAGGAAAAACCAGCACTTATATAATTTATGACTGTATCAGAACATTCTATAGGTGATTTATTTTCAGTCTTACATTTAATAAAACCAGTCAGAGCAATAACCAGTAATAGTATGCATGTCTATTGAAAATACACTTGCACCTTCACAACAAACTTTCCATCCATTTGAATGAACAAAACTAGAAATACAAGTCCTAATTTTGACTTAGCTGTTGAACTCTTTCAGTGTTAAGAGAACAATTGGCATATTAAAGCAGAGAATGCACAAATAAGATATTTTAGATCTCAGTGACATTTTTACTATTTAAATTAAAAAACACAATAAATCTTAAATAGACAATTTATACCTAGACATTATCAGAGATAGTGATTGTTAACAAAAACATTAACATGATTCTAACAAAGATTCCCACATATTTATAGCTAAAATGTACCCAAAATAAGAGTTATTAATTGCTAAGAGAGATCTTAGACCTTGTCACCTGACCATGTTCAAAGAACCCTTTTTTTTTTTCAAAAAAAGAGGCCCAGTCTTCTGAGTGTGATATGTTTATGCTTTCTTTATACAATAAAGTAATAAAAACATAATATACTTTTCCCCAAAACTTGAATAATAATAGGAAGTGCATTTCTCTCATTTTAAACTTTTCATCATCAAGAAAAATTCTGAATTACAAAAGACAAATTTGCTCAACAATAGAATAATATGCTGCACGTGCTATCAACTCACACCTGTAATCATAGCTACTCAGGAGAGCTAAGGACCATAGTTCCAGCCAGCCCAGGTAGTCAAGTTCACGAGACGCTCATCTCCAATTAACCACCAAGAAAGCTGGAAGTGAAACTATGGCTCAAGTCATAGAGGGTAGCCTTGAGCAAAAAAACAAAAAGCAGACCCAGGACAGTGCCCATGCACTGAGTTCAAGCCCCAGGACCAGCACACACACACACACACAAAGAGAATATCAAGGGCATTATTAACAGTATTTTGATAATTAATTTGAAAATTTAGTAGAACTGATTTAAGAAGGAAAAACATAAAAATAGTTCTTTGTGTACTAAAGAATTTGCATCCAGAACTAAGAATCTTTCCCAAAGCAAACCAACAAAAACAAAACAAAACAAGACTCTAGGCCCAAATGGGCTCACTAGTAGCGTTAAAAAAAAAACGATAGCATTGATCATACATAAATTCTTCCAGGACATAATCTGTAGCTCACTTATGAGTCCAACATAGTTTTAATGTCCAAACATGACAACGATCTTATAAGGAAGAAAACTATTAGAAATTATTAGGCAAATCTCTCAAAAAGCAGATGGAAAAGCAAAATATAGAGATATAGAGTTCAAGCCCCATGACCGATCAAAAACAAAAATAAGACATCATAGGCTGTTAGGATTTTTTTCTTTTGGCCAGTCATGGGGCTTGAACTCAGGGCCTTGGCACTGTCCCTCAACAATTCAGCTCAAGGCCAGTGCTCTACCATTTGAGCCACAGTGCCACTTCAGTTTTTCTGGTGGTTTATTGGAGATAAGAGTCTCATGGACTTTGCCTGCCCGGTCTGGCTTTGAACCTCGATCCTCAGATCTCAGCCTCCTGAGTAGCTAGGATAACAGGCATGTGCCACCGGCGACCGGCTTAAGTTAGGATTTTTATACACTATTTTCTATACCTTTTGTTGAGAAGTATACTCTAATTCTATTCCCTTTGAATTTGGGCTGAGCAGATAAAACGCTCAGTCCCATTTTTCTTCTGACTAGCCCAAATTCAGCTAGGATTTGTTGTAAGTCTTAAAGCTTTCACTCAAACGTCTCTCCACACTACCTCAAGAATACAATGCTGAGAGGCCATGTGAATGCACAGGGTGAATGGTCCCATCTAAGCCAGTCTTCCAACCAGCCCAAAAGGACACATAGAGGAATTAAGCTCTGCCCGAATACTTCAAAGTGACTTCTGTCAGTATCATGTCACAGGAAAAAAAAATATTCCCAAGATTCTGATTATTATGTTGTACAGGAATTCAGTCATAAGATACAGAGAAGCCACGTTTGGAGAGGTCTAGCTAGGAGTTTTTATTAGAAAGCTGGCAACTGCAGGTGGGCTACTGTCCCAAAGACCTGCAGCCCCTCGAATATACTTAACCCTGTTAGAAAACTGAGCCCTGAGAGTAGGAAAGAAAGAGCTAAAAAATTTACATCAACAAACTAGGTCAACCTCAGTGGAGAGCTTTAGTGAGATGCCATAGTGACCAGAGGAAAGCCATGAGATATGAGGCCTGGTGTAATGGTACTTGAGCTGGTCCAGGCCTAAATAGAGTCCTGGTCAGGGGGCCGGATCACAGGGAGCTTGAGAGGTCATGACCCAAGACTGGCAGGTCCAGTTAACCTATTGCCTAAGTCCCCGCCCCACCTCGGAGTTCAGGCACGCCCATCACCTGGGAGGTGGGACTTCACCTTCCTCCACCATAAAGACAAGATGGTGCCAATTAAACCCAATTCTCTATCATCCACCACATAGCCAAGATGGTACCAGTTAGATGCAGTATCCTTATTTCATTTATTATGGTAGTTTATGAAAAGTCAAAGGTATTTTGAACCTAAATGAGATGGAATAAAAACTAATCAGTGACAGGCTAGTGAGCCAACCCCTAAACGACCATTTTAAATGTATTTACCATAATTTAAATTTTACTAGAGTTTTTTTTACTAGAGTTTTACTAGATTACTAGAGTTCTGAATTTAGTTACTGTTTGCATTATTGAATCTTGAATCTTCTTTATCTGTAAAACTACCCCAAACCTGTAAAATATCAACTAATTCTTGGCAAATGACATAATCTTGGTATGTGTATTATAAAGTCTTTCCTATAGTTTTAAATCACAATTAGCTGATTAAATTGTTTTCAATAAAAATAAATAAATAAAACTAAAAATTGAGTAGACTTCCTATACATGGTCCTTTATACACCCTACACTTAGGTGACCAAACCTGGTGAATAGTAAGTCAGTATGTATTCCATTTCGTATTCTTTTCTACTGGTTTGGGGAAGATCCACAAACATTTACTGAGAACCTTTATTTGATGACTGAGGTGGTGAAGGGAATAAGAAATTTTGCCTTTCAGGCTACTTTCTCCATTATCTCTCTTTTTTTTGCCAGCCCAGGGGCTTGAACTCAGGGCTTGGGCACTGTCTCTAAGCTTCTTTTGCACAAAGCTAGCACTCTACCACTTGAGCTACGATAACATTTCCAGCTTTTTCTGTGTACGTGATACTGAGGAATCGCACCCAGGGCATTATGCATATTAGGCAAGCAGTCTACCACTAGGCCACATTCCCAGCCCATCTCTTGACTTATTAAAATGCCCTTTAGCAAGCTTCCCCATCTTTCTGACATAAAATCCTAGAATTGGTTCCATCCTCTTTAAAAAAAATAGAGTTTGGATGTTGAGACTCTTGAGTAACCCTCTGAAATATCATCTCTGCTCAAATTTAGGCATCATCACTATCAAAGCATTTTTTTCTAATGTAAATCCATCTAAGTTTTAAAGTATGTTGGATTTGATTAAAATGAAAGTCTCTGCAAGTATTTCTCTGTACCCTAAGGATATTTCTATCCCTTCCTCTAACTCTATTATGATGTCTCCTTGACTACAAGAAGTATGTTGTTAAGAAGCACAGTGTTGTACTTCATATAAGACAACAACACCATCAATGAAAACAGTTGTGTTGTATACATGTTTTCCACCTGAGATCAGCTAAGAGATTTTTCTTAAGATTCAACAGACTTGGGCTGGGAAGGTGGCTCAGTGGTAGAGCGCTTGCCTTGCATGCCTGAGGCCCTGGGTTCGATTCCTCAGCACCACATAAGCAAAAAGAAAAAAGC